>NC_086158.1:32976422-33576422 GCF_035149785.1 Candoia aspera | reverse complement strand
AAGGAATTGTTCAAGTGTGGCATTTAAAATCTCAGTACAACCATCCGTCTGTGGATGGGATGATGTGGAAAGCGCCTGTTTAGTGCCAATCAATTTTAAAAACAATTTCCAGAATTGGGAAGTAAACTGTCTGCCGCGTTCTGAAATTATGCAGGAGGGGCTACCGTGGAGCCAGTAGATGTGGTGGAAAAACAGGTGCGCCAATTGCGGGGCTGAAGGTATGGAAGCACACGGAATAAAATGGACTTGCTTAGAGAAAAAACCCTTTACCACCCAAATAAGTTTTCTTCTGACTGGGAGGCAAATCTACAATGAAATCCATGGAAATCTGGTCCCAGGGACGGGATGGGTTTGCAACCAGCTGTAAAAGTCCTTGAGGCTTCCCCCATTTATGTTTAGACATGGCACAAACAGGACAGGAAGCAACATAGTCTTTAACATCATGTCGTAAGGTCAGCCACCAAAATTGGTGGTGAACCAAATGCAAAGTTTTAACAAAACCAAAGTGTCCAGCAAGTTTATCATCATGGGAACACTGCAAAACATCAGCTCGTAAGGTTTCAGGCACATAAAGGTGGTGTTCCACCCAAGCAAGACCGTCCTCAAAAGAAACATTGTCTCTATTAGCTAGCAACCAAGTATCAGATTTCAGTGCCTGGAGAAAGTCTTTTTGTAACTGACAAGGGACTTGCACTTTCTGCTTCCCAGGGCATGCTGGGGGTGAGAGGGCTTACACATGGCTTTGGCTCCAAGTGATGGCAGCCAAGCCCAGTTGTGGTTTAGTGAGAACAGTATCAAACGCATCAGCCACCTGGTCGTGATCTTGAGGTAAACGTGACAGCGCATCATCTAGAAAGTTTTCCTTTCCAGGAATGTATTTTAACTGGAAGTTAAAGCAACTAAAAAATTGAGCCCAGTGAATCTGTTTAGGGCTGAGACGTTATGGTGTGTGAAGGGCTTCCAAATTTCTGTGATCAGTCCAAACCTTGAAAGGGCACTTAGCACTTTCAAGGAGATGGTGCCAGGTTTCTAAAGCTGCCTTGACTGCAAAAGCCTCCTTTTCCCAAACATGCCAATGGCACTCTGTTTCAGAAAATTTCCGAGATAAGTAGGCACAAGGTTTTAAACGATTTTCTGAATCACTTTGCAACAAAATAGCCCCAATCGAAGAGTCAGAGGCATCAACTTGCACCACAAAGGGGCATTCAGGATCAGGGTGCTGTAGAATGGGCTCAGCAGTGAAAAGGAGTTTGAGTTTATCAAAAGCCATTTGGCATTCAGGCGTCCAATTCAACACCGCCCCAGGATTCTTAACTTTATGTGTTTCACCCAAGCCCTTGGTACAAAGTAAATCAGTAAGGGGCAGAGCAATTTCAGCAAACCCCGGGATAAATTGCCTATAGAAATTACTGAATCCTAGAAAACTTTGTAATTGCCTCTGGGTACGGGGACGCTCCCAACTCAAAATTGCCTGGATCTTAGCAGGATCCATTTCTATACCCTGGTCTGATACCCGATAGCCCAAATAGTCAAGTTGTGTTTTGTGAAACTCACACTTGGAAAGTTTGGCATAGAGTTTGGCATCTCTAAGCTTGTGTAACACCTGTCTAAGGAGATGTTTGTGTTCCTCCTCAGTTTCAGTATAGATCAGAACATCATCTAAATAAACTAAGACCCCTTTGAATAAATGATCATGCAAAACTTCATTGATCAATTGCATAAACATTCCAGGTCCCCCCGCCAACCCAAAAGGGAGAACTTTGTATTGAAACGATCCTAGTGGGCAGTTAAAAGCAGTTTTCTACTCATCCCCAGCTTTGATGCAAATGTGAAAGTAGGCTTCGCGAAGATCGAGCTTGGAGAAGATTTTGCCATTTGACAAATGAGCTAACATGTCCTTCATGAGGGGAAGAGGGTATTTGTTGACAATTGAGACAGAATTTAACCCCTGATAGTCTGTACAGAGTCAAAGCATGCCATCCTTCTTTTCCCGGAATAACACAGGAGCCCCAACTGGGGAATTAGCAAGTTCAATAAAACCCCTCAATAGTTTTTTTGTCAATGAAGTCCGTAGCACTTCGAGCTCCTTCTGAGTCATAGAATAAATTTTTGGTTTGGGCAACTGAGCATTGGGGACCAACTCAATTGCACAGTCAGTTTTCCAGTGATGGGGTAACTGATCTGCTTCCATCTCCCCAAATGGAAATTCAAATCTGCAAATTCATGATATTGAACAGGCAAGCCTTATAAATGTGGCAGGGTAGGACGCGGTGTGTCCCTCACCACCCTTTCAACCCCAGCCCAGGCAGCAATCTCCGCAGCAGGAGCTTGGTAAAATCCATCTTTAAACGTCACAGTCCTATGTTCCCAACTTATATATGGACTGTGATGCATCAGCCAGGGTATCCCCAAGATGACCAAGGGGTTGCCGACTGGGGCTATGACAAATTTCAAAGTCTCAAGGTGGCTTCTCATTTGCATTGCAACAGTTCCAGTAAAATGGGTTGCAGCCCCCCACCCCCTGCCACTGAACCATCTAGATGGGTAAAAATTAAGGACGTTGAAGAGGGGAACTCGGCAGTTCCAGAGTGGCAACCAAGTCAGGGTGAATTAAACACCTGGAACACTCAGAGTTAACTAAAGCCCACACTTCTGTAGATTTTGTCCAGGAAGTCAACTTCACTTTTAGTGTCAAAGTGGGACAGTCATCACTCACCATAGCATCTTTGCGCCCATCTTCTCCCACTGCCAGCTGGTGCCCATCATGGCAGGTGGCTGGTGTTTCCCGCCAGCTCCTTAAATTTCCCTTCAAACTCTCCTGAAAAATAAATTAACTCTTCAGAGTCTGCTGTCCCCTTGGTGGCTGTCATTCATTGTGAAGCAGGGGGCGACTTGCCCAGCGGCTTCCCCGCCCAATCCCCGCCTTTGGCTTTTGGGCACTCAGCCGCTCAGTGGCCCTCCTTCCTGCACCAAAGACACTGACCTCGCGCATAGCACCAATCTCTTTCTTCGTCCCATGGTTTGTGGCTTTGCCGGACAGCCACTGCAGTGCTTCAGGGCCTTCTCACAGCTGGGTGTGGTTTTTCATGTTTTCTGGTTTGCAGGAAGGTATGCTTGGCATTCTCAGCCTTCCCTGCCAGACAGATCCAGTCATATAGTGACTCGGGGTTGTCTCGACCTAAAGCCCAGCACAGGACATCTCGGTTGAGCCCCTCTTTAAAAAGCTCTATTAAAGTCAACTCAGACCAGTCAGTAATTTTACCAGCCAGAGCTCTGAACTCCAGAGCATAATTGGCTACTGACATTTGGCCCTGGGTAAGATCTTTATTATGCCATGAGCTAAACCGTGAAGGGCCACCCAAGACGGGAAGGTCATGACAGAGAGGTCAGACTAAATGCGATCCCTGGGGAAGGTAATGGCAACCCACCCCAGTATTCTTGCCGTGAAAACTAAATGGATCAGTACAACCAGAGATATGTTGGGTTAGGGTTAGGGTTAGAGTCTGCCACCTTTGGTTGCAAAGGATGTAGTCAATCTGATTTCGGTGTTGTCCATCTGGGGAAGTCCATGTATAAAGCGGTCTCTTAGCTTGCTGGAAGAGAGTGTTTGTTATGCAGAGTGAGTTGTCCTGGCAAAATTCTATCAGCCTATGTCCTGCTTCATTTTGTTCTCCCAGGTCATGCTTACCTGTAATTCTAGGTGTCATTTGACTGCCTTTAGCATTCCAGTCTCCCGTGATGAAAATAACATCTCTTTTAGGCATGTTGTCCAGTAGGTGCTGTAGTTCCTCATAGAACTGCTCTACTTCAGCTTCTTCAGCATCTGTGGTTGGGGCGTATATTTGGATCACTGTGATGTTAGATGGCTTGCCCTGAATTCAAATTAAGATCATTCTATCATTTTTTGGATTGTATCCAAGCACTGCTTTAGCCACTTGACTATTAATTATGAAGGCTACTCCATTTCTTCTGTGGTCCTCTTGTCCACAGTAGTAGATCTGGTGGTCATTTTATGTAACGTGGCCCGTTCCAGTCCATTTCAGTTCACTGATGCCCAGAATGTCTATCTTTAATCTTGACATCTCACCAATAACCAAATCCAACTTGCCCTGGCTCATAGATTTTACATTCCAGGTTCTAATGGTGTGTTGATCCTTAGAACATCAGATTCGCCGTTCACCACCAGCACAGTTGGCCACTAGCCATCCTTTCAACTTTGAGCTAGCTGCGTCATCACGTCTGGGGCTAGTTGAACTCATCCTCTGTTCCTCCCCAGTAGCATTTTGACCATCTTCCGACCTGGGGGTCTCATCTTCCGATGGTATACCGACATATCTCTGGTTGTACTGATCCATTTAGTTTCCACGGCAAGAATACTGGGGTGGGTTGCCATTACCTTCCCTAGGGATCGCATTTAGTCTGACCTCTCTGTCATGACCTTCCCGTCTTGGGTGGCCCTTCACGGTTTAGCTCATGGCATCATTGAGGTGCTAAAGCTCCAGCACCACCACAAGGTAACGATCCTTTGCTGAAGAAGAATTCAAATAAAAGGCTAAAATGCAAAGGTGATTTACAACACAATAATTCAATCTGCAAAGCTTGCTAAGTAATTTTTTCCTAAGTGCCCATATGGAGGAATTTATGATACAGAGTTTGCTATGTTACACAGAAATTGCTTCTGCTGGCTCAGTAACCCTTTTGACCTGGGTGTATGCGTAAAGGAGGAAAAAGGGGCCATGCCACTATCTCCTTGCCAATCTTTTGCAATGGCACAATGTTTTGTGTCAGACAGTTACACACGGTTTTACAGTCCATGTTCCAGTCCCCCAAACTCTGAGGGTTTAAATGTAGTTCCCCTAGATCTTAAGGTACTGCTTACAGTATTAATGCCAAGCTAATTAGTGATAAGGTGTTGATTTTCTTTGATCTGTCAGCAGAAGATGATTATTTGATCTGCATTATTAATACCAGGTTGGAAGGAGGGGGAGAAATTACTTCCAGTTATGTCTACGAAAGTATCAGTTGCATTAATAAGCATGGTTTAAGAGGAAGGGGGGAAAATAGCCACAGTTTATATGGTTACCATCTCCTTGTTCAGATATCTGATCTTACAGATATATGCTTTTGTTTCCTCCTGCTCTATTCAAAATATGTGATTAAAAGCAACAGCAACAATCTGTGTGGGACAGTATAGCAGAATGACTGAGCAAAAGAATGAACTCTGGAAGTCTCAAACTTCATCTCGCAGAAGCAGTCTGGGTCTTCTCACTCTAGCTCAGCCTCCTGCTTTGAGATTCCCACTCTACCTTTGTTCTTTCAGGGGGTTCTCACCTGTGCTGCCTTTCTGGTTGTATGTTTTAAAAAAAAGGAAATGACTTTCATAATGCAACCTCCTGCTATGTAACTTAGAAGCATGTCAGTAAAGCTTTCGGCACTTGTCCCTTTCCAGACTAATCTCACCAGGAATAAATGATTTTCAATAAATGAAAATCAAACAAAATGATTTATTTTAAAAAAAGAAACAATATAAACTGTAATAGTGCTTTTTAACTTTCAATATCAGAAAACAAACCTTTTCTGTTAAATAGATAAAGAGACAGAGATAAGTAAACTGTTGCCTTGATATCTGTCAATAGCTAAACAAAAATTCCATGGGATAGTACAGAAAAAATATTCACACAAGAGATAAACCAAAATTCAAACAAGATGCACAAAAGATGGCAGTGATCTGCCACAAATGGACATACTGTATGTATGTATGTATGTATGTATGTATGTATGAATGTATAGCCATGGATAGGTGGATGGATGGATGGATGGATGGATGGGTGTGTGTTTGTGTATCCTCTCTTTAAAGAGATTGGAGCAGAATTCAACTTATTGTTTCAAAATACAAGATTCTAAAGAAATATCATAGGTTCATGAATACATAGGATACAGGAGACTATCACAGAACAATAAAACAAAACTGCAACATTCCTAGCTAAAATGTTACATATATATTCTGGGATAGCAGTTTCCTGAAGCAGGTGTTTCCTCAGTCTCCATTATTCTTGTTTCCAGTAAATTAATTGTGAGGTTGCTGGGGAGATTCACAGTCTCACTATGCAGTTTCTTCCACCAATTCCTCGTCCACTTCTGCCTTCTGAGTCCTCCCTTTGTTCAAAAAAAGTTTCTAACTTTCTGTCTCCAAGTAGGCCTGTATCTCTGTATTGAACAACAAATCTCCCTCATGAAGATGTCCACCTCTGCCTGTCAAGTCAATTGGCCCATTGTGAATGTCAGCTTGTAACCTGTCATTTAAAATAGAAAGATCCTCAGTATTAAACCAATACTGCTCCCAATTTGACTGTTCATTACTTCTGCCTACTTTTCCTCCAGTCTGTGCCCAGGAGGCTTTAATGCTGATAAGGACTGCCTTCTCCAAACACAGAAACCTCAGTAATGGCCAGAATATCTAGGAGTTGAACACTTGGAGTTGAGATGTATATAGTTGGGGTTGCTCTGGTCAGGGAAAGCTGTCCTAAGGAGATACTGTATGTGACAGGATATATGTTGTTGTGCATTGGTGTCACTACTCATGCTAAAGATATTTACAAGCACAAATAACGTTGTGCTTGTAGGACTTTATATATGGTACCCAGCATCTTGAACTGACTCAGAAGCCGACTGGCAACCAGTGCAGCTCATGAAGCAGTGGTATCACATAGGCATACCATGGTACATCATTACTGCCCATGCTGCCACATTTTGGACCAGTTGTAGCTTCTGAGTGGTTTCAAGGGCACTTCTATGTAGAGCACTTTGTAGTAGTCCAATCTTGAGGTGACTAGGACCATCTGAAGGACTTCTGCATCTAAGAACAGGAGCAACTGGAACACTAGATGAATCTGTACCAAGGCTGTCCAAGCCACAGCTGTGAGTTAAAGTCCCCCACCACCAAACTGTATCCCAGTTTGGAATGGGGAAGTACAATTCCATCCAAGACTAAAGAGTTTCATGTTGATATTATCTCATGGAATGGTCTCCCATAGCCAACCGAAGTGTGAAAAGCCTGGAAGGCTATGGATCATTTGAGAAATGATTCTGTGGTATGGTGGAAGACAGGATCCTCCTCATTCACCTCAAAATAAAGCTAATTTCAAGAGCTCTGCAGGACATGAACAAAAATTTCATCTGGGAAAACAAATTTAAAAGCACTTTATTTGCCATCAAACTTAGCAATATTTGGGGGAGGAGCATACCACTTATTTGAATTGGATGCATCTTGCCAAGGTGATATTTAGCAGCCATGAGTGGTTTGGAATCAACACCATAAGTACAGAATTCTGAAATTGGGTAGGACCAGGTATAAAAGAGGTGAGGGGAAGTTTAAGGGAATCATTCCTGAAACCACTTAAAATGATATTAATAATAATAATAATAATATCCATTCCTAAGGCCAATAAAACACGTTTTGATTATTTGCTTAAAACAGAATTTACTTGCATTTTAATTGCATACTTTTTCCTTTACAATTGACTGTACTGTTAAAAGAAGAGTAAAAGAGATATCAGGTTTGGTTAGCGTTCAGCATAATTACAGACTAATATGAATTATAACACTTTCTAATTATACTAGAAATTATACTGGAATATAAACAATAGACTCTAATAAAGAAAAATACTAGGGATGTACAAAACATTCCATGCATGAATTGCTCCTCGCAAAGAACAGCTAGTTTCACATGGTCTATGTCCACACTAAACTATGCATGTCCCAATCCAGGCAGAGTGAAATGTGTATTCTTGGCAGAAGTATTCAGGGGGTTAGAAAAAAGTCAAAGCCATTTTTGCAAGTGGCATATGATGATTAATAAGAGGTAGGAAAGGAAGTGTGGGAAATCTGGGGAAGGGAATAAAGTAGTGGCTAAGGAGATGTAGGCAAAGGAAGGAACTGAGAACTGGGAAGAACTGCAAGCAGGCCAGGACCTATTTGGATGAAGAGGAAGGAGAGGGCTCCAAAAGACCTCCACCAGATTTGGAGGAGGCCTATCCAGAGTAGTTCAGAAAAACTTCCAAAACACAATGCATTTGTTCTGGGTTTGAAACAAAACACATAATCCATTTCATGCAAACCCCTAAACAGAACCTAAAAACATAGACTAATTGTGGGTTTTAATCACAGCCAGGGTTTAGATTCTTTCATGTAAGTGTATGTTTCATGAAAATCTCAGAGGGCAATTAACAAACTTAAATAAATAACTTGTCGTCTTGTGCAGATCTGTCTGAACAAGACTATTTTTTCTGCTTATTCCATGTGATACTTGATATCTGCCCAGAGAGATAATTTCTTTAATATTAGACAATTAGTGATTATTTCAGAGTTCCTTTATAAATTTGTCATAACATTTCTCCAAACAAGATAAATGCCTTTGTTAAGATTAAAGTGAATGTCTTTACAAATAGGCAACATATATTTGAAACCACTAATTATAATAAACATTTCATATAAGAAGTATTGGGTAGCCCCATCTCATATATCAGCTGTAAAAGAAACACTGCAAGCTTCAATTCTCACTGCAATAGTTAAGACAGAGTTGAGGAAATTGTAGCCTTCCAGATGCAGTTGCACCTCAATTTCCATCAAACCTATCTAGCATGGAGAATAGTCAGGAATGATAGGAGCTGTTATCCTACAATGCCTAGAAAGCCAGATTCCTCACCATGATTTAACCTATTTCCAGCATAATGGTAAAGAGGCATTGGTTCTTGCAAGTTTTTGGTTTTCAGTTAGGCCACCATTCTAAATTGGTGAGCAACATCCAGAATTCCTGATAAGCTGATGGCTCCAAACATTTAAGATCAGGTTGCAGCACATCCAATTTAAATACTCTTCAAATATTTTGAAGAAGCTCAGTTGAAATTAGACCTTAGAAAGCCCTGCCACTCAGAGGCAGGGTTTTTGAAATGTACCAGTATAGAACAGAACACACAAATAGGTAATACCAGATAACCAAGGACACACAGATACAATAAGTCATTCAAATAATTTCATTTCAGGATGGGCTCATTCAGTGCTCTGTGCCCAATGCCCAGGAGAAAAACCAGCTTTTCAGAGCCTTACAGAAGACCAGCAGTGCCATCCAAATCTCAGGGAGGGAGGTCTCGGAGACCTCTTGCAGTCTATAACAATAGATACTTGTTTACTTTAGGTCCTGTTTGTAGATTCTTAGAAGCATCTGGTTGGTCCTCATTACAATAGGATAATGGATTATGTATAAATTTCATCCAACATGACTTAGAAGCAATTATTGTATGTTTTGGTAAATTGGTTTCCCAATCAAACTGCAAAAGAAGATTGCACGTTGAACGGTATTCTCTTTTATTCTGTATTCAAAGTATTTTTATATGTCATTTTAGAACTATGTCTTTATAGAATATATATTGAAGAATGTTAATAGATGCAATTAGGCACATCAAATAGCTGAACAATCACAAAGAGAAAAATGGCTATGAATTACATGAGTCATATTTTGAAGATAAGACTACTGTGAAATGTTATCAAAGGCTTCTTAAAAGCTAGTGCTAAAAGTGTTAAATCAGTTGAAAGAAGTTTTAAAACTGTGAAGCCACCATTGAAAAGCTTATTTTAAGTCAAAAATATCAATATTCCCCCTCTTCAAGTCTTTATTCAATGAAAGATACTTTAAGGACAGTGTTAGGCAATGTTGGAGAGGTTGGCAGCCATAATACAGCCGTCTACTTCCAAAGTAGTTTGGGCCATTTTTTGTTTCTTTGTTGTTTTCTAGGTTTTAAAGATGGGGATGGAAGTGCAAGCCTCTTGAAGACAAATTATTTCCAATCCACCCTCAAACCTTTACCACTTCTAAACAGGCCCTCTAATTAATATTTTGTGCTGATTTGGGGGAGTGCTTTTTTAAAAGAAATATTAAGGGTAAAGAATAGAGTGATTTACCTACCAGAGGTTCCTCCTATCTCCACCTTTAAAGTCCTGGAAGTAAAAGCCAAATATGGACCTAAAACTGGCTGTCCATTGATTTTAAGGAGGCTATCCTCCTTAATTTTGAATACTCAAAATACTATTAAAGTTCAAACATTTTGCTACCAATTTTCAGAGGCATAATTTTGAGGTGTTAGGGGACATGGCCTCTGTGCCCTGTTATCATAGTTCATAAAGCATATGAAATTAAATTATTTGAAGATGTTGAGTATCTCCAAATAAAATGCTATTCACATTCATCTTTAAAACTCACATTACATCTGAGAATCTCAGTAAGAAAAACCTGATCTTTCTCTTCTTTCCAATTATTTTTTCTCACTTAACTGCATCCTTTTCTATTTTCTTTAAAGCAGACAAAAATTATGAAGGAATAAGTACGATGCACATATGCTTTAACACAAAATCTCAATTCTGATGTGTTTTGAGGGGAAAAAATAAAGGGAATACAGTAGAAAGGATATGTTGTTACTCTGCCAGCATTCTGAGTCCTCAAAGCGAGTTGGGATTGAGATTTAGTAATAAAGTATATGCGTAACATGCATTTTCATTTCTTGACTTAGTGTGTCCTTTCCTCTACACAAAAGTGATTGATATTTTGTTTCATATTAAGAAATAGCGTTTTTAAATTTGAGACACATTTTCATTCTTATAAGACTGTGTAAATAAATAGCATTATCTCAATGTATAATTAGAAATGAGCATGGAATTCTAAATTAGCATTGAGGCTAAGGAAATACTTTTAGAGTATACAGATTTTTTTTTTCAGCTCAGAATCTTCATCTGCATATGATTTAATTACAGCAATGTCCCCTGATTTACCAAGAGAAGACAAAATTCAGTAATTCAGTATTTCAGTATTTCATATTCCTGTTTGTTTCAATTATTTTAAGCATATGAATACATTTCTTCCATTGGACTAAATGTACTTAATAATGCACTCCTACATATGCTTCATTTACATAAACGTCAAATCCATTGTATGTACTTTATACATTTAAAAAAAAAAATGAATGCATTATATGTACTGAATTAATTCCAGGTAAAGAGATAGACTTATTGACCCAACATCTGTAATCATAACATACTTATTTGTCACAGAAAAAGTTTATCATAGTGCCCCATGCACTGAGACATGTATTACAGAACTTCAGAAATTTAGCACGCATGTGAATAGTGTCAAGAGATATTTTCCACTTATATTAACCAATTTAGGCAGAAACTTTGGTCTTGTCTCAATTATCAACGCTGTAATCCTCAATTGAATTCCACTTTCAGGATTTACCGTCCATCATTCTTTCTAAAGTCTCCCTTGCTGAGATAAAGCTGCCAGCATGCCCAAACGTTTGGAGTATACTATTTCTTTTTTAGAGTGAGTTGATGCTGAGAATTACAATGAACTCTTTGGAGCTTTAAATCTGTCTTTCATGGTGATAAATCCTTCACATATCTTCAGCAAATAGAGGGAGAGGAACCTAAAAATTGCATAAAAATATAATGGCTCCTTTAAATTTTGCTTGTTCTTTCCGCACAGGAAGAATGTAGAACTCTGTCCCCAAATGGAACAATAGTAACTATTATGCTGAAATCTGATACTCTGACAAGTTAAAGTACTTTCTTGTAAGATCAAAATCCCTAGACATATCAAAAAGTATTTTCACTCAACGGAGATTACCTGAAATAAAGGAGAGAGTATGTGTGTATGTGTCTCTGTGTGTGAGAGAGAGCATATGAGTGAAACATATTACAAGAACAAGGGAAAATGCTTGATTTTGTACCTAATTATTCTTTTTTTAAAAAAGAGACTGAGTAAATATAGCTATTACACATGCTGGCTCAAAAAAAGTTCAGAATAAAACAAGAAAAGTACCTAACTTGCATTTCTTTGTCAAAGTAAAGCCACCAGGGTAAAAAATTCAGAAATATATTTGTGCTGCTTCAAGGAGAGTTGTGTGAATAGAACATATTTTTGATCAGATTTGCATTTCTGCCAATAAGTTTGTCCAATAAAAAGTCTGCCTATTTTACAGCTTTCTTTTTGCTTTATCAACATAGCAACATCCTGAAACTTAAAATATAGCAAAGATAGTTCTGACTTCTGACCAAAGGATCATGTTACTATGATTTATCTAAAATCCATAAAGTACAGTTTTGCAGCACTTTAGATTATAAGAAAAATATGTGAAATCTACGGTATTGTTGCATTCTGGCCATAATCACAGAATAAAACTATATTTGTTCATAGCATTTTGGAAGAATTCATTTCTTTACTTAGTTTTTGGATCACTCCTAGTCTGATTTCTCTCTGTCTTTACCTAATGGAAACATATAAATCAAGTAAATGTTATACTCTCTTCTAGGAATCAGAAGAGACTTTATAAAAATGCTTGTTATTATTTGCAAATATTTTATTAGAACACTAAAGGGAGATCCACTTCCTCATCTGGTTGGCTGCTTGTTCAAGGATAACTGCATGAAAGATATCTCATCTGGTACCCTACATTTTGACGAACCAGGAGGACATTTGACATGGTTATCTAACAAATTTGCACGCAAGAATCTCCCCCCCCCCCCGCCCTTAAGAACTATTTGTGTGTGTATATGTGTGGAAATGCCGGTACATGGTGGCGCTGTGGGTTAAACCGCTGAGCTGCTGAGCTTGCCAATCGGAAGGTCGGAGGTTCGAATCCGTGTGACGGTGTGAGCTCCCGTTGCTAGTCCCAGCTCCTGCCATCCTAGCAGTTCGAAAACATGCCAATGTGAATAGATTAATAGCTACCACTTCAGTGGGCAGGTAACGGCATTCCGTTTAGTCATGCTGGCCACATGACCGTGGAAGTGTCTACGGACAAACGCTGGCTCTTCAGCTTTGAAACGGAGGTGAGCACCGCCCCCTAGAGTCAGACACGACTGGACTTAAAGTCAAGGGAAACCTTTACCTTTACTATGTGTGGAAAGGGATGCACACATGTGTGCTTGTGCATTTGGTTCTGTTCTTTTGTATGTTTATAGCTCTAGCTAGAAAAAATCTTTAAATCTTTGCAAGCTTCATTTCATTCAAAACTTAAAGAACCCATATAAGTAGAGGTTACTGTTGCTAGCTCTTAAAACATGATAAAAACAAAGAAGGGAATGTGAATTTCAGAAGGAGTTAGTGTCAGCTTTATCATACTTAAACCTGTTCAGACTTGAATTTTCAATATGTGTTAAAAAAGTAGTCTTTCTGGTGAGGTGTTCTTAATATAAAGCTATAAACCTTACTGGAAAAGGTTACCTCTGTCACATATTTGTTGTTTTCATTCTTTCCTGAAGAATGTTATAACTACTAAAAGAAGGTATAATCTTCTATAAATTTAGAGATCAGATTACTTGTTAGAGATCAGGTTCCATCTCTTCTTATTTATTCTGAAAAATAAATAAAATGCTTTTTCTGCATGTGAGTATAAGGTTTAAATGTATTTTGCTGTCAAGAATTGCACACCAAATGTTATCCAACATTCTTTCAGCCAAAAATAAAGAAGGAAAAAAATAAATAGCCACACTACCTAAAAAATAAAAAAAAAAAGCTGTCCAAAAAACCAGATGTTTTCTATTTGGGAAACAATACAGACAGTTTGCTGAGTACTGGAAGGTAAATCCTATGAGTTGCATAAATCTTTAATATTGACTCATGGCATATCCTGAGATTTACATGGATTAAGTGTCCTTTAAGACCCATTGCATATAAGAATGCATAGATCTTTGTAAATCAGATTTGCTTTTTTGTCCAGACTGAAAGGCAGATTTCTCCCATTTTACATAGAGGGTGAGGTATCACATAATCCCAAAATTCAAATATTTTAACTAATTTAAACTATATTTAAATTAACTCCTTTAGCTGGAGGAGCCTATCCCTAAATAATGGAATTCATCTTTTTGTTTATTGGTTAAATCTATATCCTGACTTTTCTCCAAGAATATGAGACAGGTTATATTTCATCTGATCCTCACAATTTCCAGTGAGGCTGGTTGGGAAGAGAAAAACTGTTTGGCACAAGATCACTCAATGTGTTTCCATGGTAAAGGTGGACTTGAATATGAGTTTTCATGGACCTAGTCTAGCACTTTAATCACTACAACACATTGGCTTTTCTTTCTTCAACTTTTTCTTCTAAAATCAATTAATGCTTCATCTTTTAAATATGATATAACACAAGATTTTAGAAAATTGCTAGGATTCTACCTTGGATTCATTCAGAACCTCGGATTTGATCTGGGTTTGACTGAATCTGCATATCAACTGACCACCCCTAGAAGTCAATGAGTGACAGTAATTGTTTTTAGAGCTGTGAAGCTTCAAAAGTGTGCTTTGAATTAAGCATTCCGTTGAAGTGATCTGTTCACTTCTAAAAGCAACCATGTGGCTTCACTTTGGTCTCTCTTGGAGCCCTGATCACATAGAGATAATGCCAGGAGAGAAGGCTGAGAGGAGACATTTCCAACAGCATTGGGTTGAGATGATTTGAGGTCCCTTGGTCAAGGTAAATCAGAGCAGAACAAACCAGGTTGCCACCATAAACCAAACCTCTTTATCACTTTGTGCAAACCTGATTGTTTCCTTATGTCTCCAGACCCACTCATGAAACTTTTTCAGTTTCTTGCTTAGGGATAAACATTGCTAAAAATGAACTAACCAACATACATAAAGTGAGGAGAAACAAATCACTCCCTTCCTCCTTATGAAAACTCCTCTCTCTCTCCCTCTCTCATACACACACACACACACACTATCTCTGCTTTTGAAACTTTACAGTCTTATTAAATAGGCATTCCTTATCATAATTTTCATAACAATTAGCCAAATAGAATGGAAGGATGCCTAAGATGATAAATCCTGAGATCTTTTGTTTGAAATTTGGCATCTGACTTTCCATAAGAAAATATCAGTTCAAAAATGTTCACACATGCACTATTTATAAATGATGGTATTGTGAATCTATTTTGCTCCACATCACCAGAGAATTTCAGCAGCTTTCAACTATTAAGAGTTTCCTGCTGGAGTTAAAGCAGTATATGACTATTCTCCATTTTTCATTAAAGCTTTTCTATGTACGTAAAGGTCTGAGAACTTAACAAGCTAATTACAAGTCTTGACAAAAACACTGCTTCACTGATTCTACAGTCTCTCTGGTGTAAAAGCCTACTTTTTCTAGAGCAGCAACACTAATTGCTTTTATTATCTTAATAATCTTAACATTTCCTTATCTAATAACTGTTAACTTAATGTGTTCCTATAAAGCAGATTTAAATTACTATATTCACTGTTGATTTCAAGTTTCTGCACACTGTATTAATTATCTAGAAATGTGTCTGAGATTTCCTGCAGCAGGTTTGCAGCCTCCTTAATATCTTTCTTGCAGACACTTTAAACACACTGCAGCAATTTTAAAATTCATCATCCCTATAATTTATACAAACCTTGTAATTGATACTTATAAGCACTGTGCATACCAAAAAAAAAAAAAGAACAAATGGAAGAAAGGAAGATTAAAAAAAAAATCTCAACTGCCATGACTGTAGCTCACAAACCTTTAATTTGAGTGTATAAACACAATGATGTTGGATGCAGTTAAGAAACAGAATCCCCTTCTATTGTTCTTTGGTTTGTGCCTCATAAATTTCTCTTCTGCAAAATACCTTGCCATTGCTCTGGGTCTGTTGAAGACTTTTGGAGAAGGATGATGATGAAGGAAACCCAAGCATCTGGCAGGCTGGAAAACAGAAAGCCCAGCAATATTTAAAAGCAGGCAATCATATGCATATTTACAGAGAAATAAATCCCTGTGAAAGTCATCTATGGGATTTATTCCTTTGTAAATGCATGTAGATTCTATGCCATAGAACTATAGCCTGTTTCTCATAATTAGATGAGAAGAAAAATCCAATGGGATTTACTTCTGAAGAGATAAAGGACTGCACTTCCAGATGAAAATAGTATTCTATCATTGTCCTTTTAATGCCAGAGTTAATGCAAATTTTTGGCTGTTTTTTTAGTCATACCCCATTTTCAAATTATTGTGATTAAAAGTTGATAGCACGTAAAAAGTGTCTTAGTAAGTGTTAGAGAAAGGTCCCCAAATCTCCTTCATTTCTGAAAATAGTAAAGGAGAAAGTGGTGGTGTTTTATATCATATCATATCATATCATATCATATCATTTATTTAAGCTTGAAAATAATCTATGCACAAAGTTGAGGGCTGGGATCCAAAAAGTTACTTTAAAGATGATGTAGAACACACGTGTATGAAGGATGACTTGACTCTGATTCTGTCCAAACACCAGATTTTCATCCCCAGCCTTGTGTGACACAGATGTGCTAAATGGGAAATCTAGGAGTCAAATTACAGCACCTCTGCAGGGCACTGATTTGGGGGAAGACTTATATCTTATGATGATGATGTATGTTTATTGGGATTTTCTTCTACAAGTACTTCAGGTACTTTATGAGTCATTGAAGGAGAGATTGGTGAATTGTGGCATGCCAGTTAAAGTACATGGTCCCATGTAGATATGAATAATGACAGATTTGGTTCCAGCTCAAAGCTTTTTCCATTACCCACATATAGATTGATTCTGAATTTTCTTCTCTGATTTTATCATATTGACATTTTAGTGTTTTATAAATATTACATATTATTTAATCATGTACATTGCCCTGTTTTCTGCAACATTGAAAAATATTCCAAAAATGCAATTAATGGGATACAATTATTTCTACAAAATCAGTTTCAAAAACATCAAATATGGTCTTGTATTCCTCATGTTGGAAGAATAAAAGGCCAGTCCTAACTTGGAGTTGCAAAAACTAGTTGCATCATTCTTTGGACCTTAACTGTTGTGATTGAAACTAATAGGTTTTTTATTATTATTATTTAATGCATTCTTCTAAGGGCTTTATGCATTATAAACCAGAAACTGCAAGACTGTTTCAGCTATCACTATTGCAGTTTAGAGTCTTATTTTAAGGATAAATCTTTAATAAGCCCAAAAGTTAATTTTAAAATAAACAAATAAATAAATAAAGGGTGCTCTTGGCAGTTATAAAGAGGAAAGCTCTCATTTTTACTTGTTTACAGTACTTAGCACTCACAGGCCAGGTGCTCCTTCATTCTGATTTCAAAAAATAACAGCAAAGGTCTGTGTTCTGCCATGTACTACTTTTGGGGCTTTCTGAGGCTGTAATCTTGTCTATAGTGAAAGTGTATTTAATATACAGTATATGTTAATCCATCTATAGTATGGCTCAGGAATATGGCATCTTCAGAACCTACTGTGTGTATAGATGTGTGTGTATGGATGTGTATTTCTGTACGTATGTATGGTCAGTTGTTGGAATATTTCTAATGAAATCTTCTATCTGTCTATCATCTATCTATCTGTCTATCTCTCCTCCCCAAGTCCTGCTATACTGCCACCTCATTATGGTGGTGATGGTAAGGTGTTCCTAATAAGGATGAACAAGGGACACCAGAGTGTATGCCAAGAGTATATTCTTCCACTAGGGTCACCCAAGGCATGAAGATAATCCTAGCTGCTGCGCTAAAGCAGACATGGACCTATATCAGGCATAAGATACAGTATATCGGAAAATGTCAGAGGTGGATAATCACTTTAGTGAAAATGGCAAATGAATTTTTTCATGCTGTGTAGAAGAACGCAATGGTAACCCACTTATATTACTAAGAAAACCACACTGATTAACAAGCTAAAGTGACTGATGATACAGTTCCCTCAGTGTTCCCTTGCATGACACTAAATATGCTGTAACTGAAGGAAACTGAAGATCTTTTGGAGTACCAATGGTGTTTATGATGCAGCTGGATTAAAACTTTCAGGACATATAGTTGCAGATCTTGCCATGCAGGAAAAGACATTTGAAAGCTGCAAGGACAGATTTACACTGGGAACAGGGAACCAAAGAAACATTGAAATATGAAATGAATCAACTACACATTGACATCTTAGGCATCAGCAAATTGAAATGGACTGTAATTGGGCATTTTCAATCAGGTCATACTGTTTGGTCCTCAGGACATGAAAAACAAAGAACAAATGGTATTGCTTTTATGGACACGAAGGATAAGGCAAAGACAGGACCTGGCTACAATGCAATTGCCGAATATCAGTTAGACTTCATAGACAGCCCTTTAATATGGCAGTTATCCAAGTTCTTTATGCTGCAACCACTGATGCAGAAGAAGAGGAGCCTTTATGGTCAAATTAAATCTGAAAACAAGATGTGCTCCTTGTGGCTGGAGAATGGAATGCAAACTTGGAAATATTAATGAAGAAAATGAGGTTGGACCATAAGGCCTCGGAAGCAGAAATGAAACAGGATAGCAACTGATCAGTTTCTGCTAGTCCAATAATTTTTCATTGTTAACTAAGCCTTCAAAAAACTAAAACAATGCATGGAGATCACCAAACAGAGCTCACAGAAATCAAATTGACTATATTATTGGTTATTACAGCAAGGCATGCCATGGGCTGACTGTGGAACAGATCACAAACTGCCCATGGGCAAATTCCAAGTCAAGCTAAAGCAGCAGAAGAAAGCGAATCAGTTTCTACAATATGATCTTGAGCATATACACACTGTTTTCAAGAAGAACATCAAGAATTACTTTGAAGACCTCAACTTTTTTGATAGGAAACCAGAAGAACTATGGAAGAATCAAAGAAGGATGAATGTGCAGAAAGATTGCCAAGACCAAGAAACAGAAGAAAGTAAAGTGGATATCAGAATAGATATGGAAATTATCAAGAAGAGAAGAAAATAAAATTTAAAAAAAAGGCAAAGATCTCAGGAAGGAACTTAGCAAAGAATTTCAAACAGCTGTTTAAAAAGGTAAGGAACAGTGTTACAGCATCTGTAAAGATGTTGAAGATAAAAAAGAGGTACCAAAAAACAAAGTTTTCCAAAAGACCTGAACTCAAAAGGCGGTTCCAAACTCAAAATGGAATGCTAAAGAATGGACAGACAGTAATTGATTCCATGAAAACCAAAGATGAAAGGAGTATACTGAAATTCCATACAGTATGAATATCAACATCCAAGATATCTTAAGTACCTTATTTACAAGAACCTCCACCATTAGAAATGAAATTAGATTAGCACTCCAGTCATTACCAAAGTCAGAAGGCTACAGCTATTGATGGAATATATATAGAAATATGGCAAGCAGTATAAGAATAAATAAAGGTTCTAACCAAACTATGCCAGCAGATCTGAGAGAACAACACAAAGACCAACAAATTGGAAGAAGTCAGTCTACATAACAATACCAAAGAAAGGAGGCTTAAAAGAGTTTGCAAACTATTGTACAACATAAATCCTTAAATTCACATGCTAGCAAAATAATACTTAGGATCATCTAACACAAATTGAGCCCTACAAGAAAAAGGAGATGCTAAATATTCAAGAGAGCTTTAGAAAAAGCTGAGGAACAAGGAACAGTTGATGCACACAGGATAATTGAGAAAGTCAAAGAATACCAAAAATCAGTTTCATTGATTACAGATAAGCCTTTGATTATGTTAGCCATCTCATGGTGTCGAATGTCCTTAGAAAAATGGAAATCCCAGTTTGGTCTAGCGGTTAAGGTGCTGGGCTAGAAACCAGGAGATTATGAGTTCTAGTCTTCCTTAGGCATGAAAGCCAGCTGGGTGACCTTGGGCCAGCCCCTCTCTCTCAGCCCAACTCACCTCACAGGGTTGTTGTTGTGGGGAAAATAGGAAGAGGAAGGTATGTTCACTGCCTTGAGTTATTTATAAAAATAATAAAGTCAGGATAAAAATAAAATAAATACATAAATATTTTATTTAAATAAAATCTCATTGTGCTCACATGAAATGTACTGTATACAAATTAGGAAGCCACAGTCCAGACAGAACAAGGTGAAACAGAGTGGTTCCAGGTTGGTAAACTGTATACTCTCTCCTTATTTATTCAACCTATATGCTGAATATGTATTAAGGGAGATTGGATTGGAAGAAGATGATTTTAAAACTGGAGGAAGAAACATCAATAACCTGCACTATGCTGATGGTACTACTGTGATCCAATAGATAAAATGCAAATGATTTTAAGTTCTAGTAATAAAAGTCAAGGAGCACAGTGAAAAAATGGGACTATATTTAAATATAAAAACTAAACTAATGGTCCAACAACCAGTCTTATAATTGGCAAAGAAGATATCAAAGTGGTAGATAGCTGTCTTTTAGGATTAGCAATCAACAATAAAGGTATCAGTGGTCAAGAAATACACCACAGACTCATTTGCTGTGTTAACAATGACAGCCTTGAAAAAGATATTCAGATGCCATGATATATCTATTCCTACAAGATGCCATGATATATCTATTCCTACAATGGTAATTTTTTTTCTGTGAAATTCTATGGAAACAAAAACTGGTCTTTGAAGAGGCAGGATAGAAAGCCTATTGCTACTGTTAGAAAAAAGTTCAGAGAATACTATGGGTGCCAAGAAAGCAAACAAATTTATCACAGAATAAATCAACCCAGAGTTCTCACTCAAGGCACAAATGACCAGATTCAAACTATAATATTCTGACACATTACGAGAAGACCCAGCTCCATTGAGACGTACATAATGCTAGGAAAAGTAGAAAGAAAACAAAGAGGATGACCAGCAGCAAGGTGAATGGACCTGATTACAGCAGTGATGGGTGTACTGTTGGAAGACCTAAAGAGCCAGGTTGGGGACAGATCATCCTAGAGAAGGTCTTCTATATGGTTACTAAGAGTTGATACCAACTTGATGTACCATAATCAATCAAATCAAGTAAAATGAAACAACAAAAGAAAATACACCACCTTATGTGTGCCTACTCACTCTGTTATTGGGCTAATTGCTGGATTAAGTCTACCTATGACATCCCTTTATATAGAAAACAGGGTACATGGATATAGTATCAGTAGATTTGATTCTACTATAAATTTTTCATTGCATTTTTTCCTAGGGACAGTAACATAGCATCGCACCCCCACAATCCTCCACAGACATTCCCTGCTTCCAAATCAACGCATATATTGCATTTACAACATCAACTCTTAAGCACTTTATGGAACATTATTTGAAATCACAGAGCTAAAAGGCTTTCCAGAGAAATAAAATGTCATCGTCTGTAAGACAAAAGATCCTTTTAGAAGTGATGCTTACTGTACTAAAATCTTCTGGGCATTTTTTTTATTTGGCTTCCAAAATTTCATTGGATGGAATAGAAGTAAATACTTTGACTTCTGGGTGTTTGTCAACCTGCTCTTTAATATTTGGTTTATGTGATTCTATAGCGTCTATATTTACTGTAGGTCTTAGCCTTTAAGACCTCTGAGGGTGATTTTAATTTACAGCCTTGATTATTAGGCCTATGTGATATAATTTAGATCACTTTGATGAAAAGTTTTCAGCAAGGAGGGAGGCAATATGATTTTTTTTCAAAGCAAAGAGCAATGTGATTTTCCTCAGCAAAGCACTTTGGGTCATCTTCAAAATTCCTATCATCTCAAGCCTGTCACTTGCAAAAGCCAAGTAACAAGTACCCTCACTTGTAAAAATGAAGCAAAGCCACAATGTTACTTGAGTTTGTTCTGCTTTGCAGTCATTCCTCAGCATAGCACCTGCAGTATTTTACTGCAAGCATTACTGGAAAAGATTGAGAGGAGATGTAAAGTAATACTGTATTCTCAGCCTTCTTCAACAGCACTTGCTAAAGCCCTTCCTTCCTTCCTTCCTTCCTTCCTTCCTTCCTTCCTTCCTTCCTTCCTTCCTTCCTTCCTTCCACAGTTTTCCTTTTGTGTAAAATAGTCCTCAAGTGTTTAGAAGTTTAAGCTAGTTCAACCTTTATGGTATGAGTCCTAGCAATGACATTCCCTTATCTTTGCTGCTGAATATGCTCTCAGAAATTGTGCTACATGAACAAGCAAGTGGGTCATGCATTGTGAAGTCCTAATACTTTCACTTCCTTGCCACCTCTGCATACCAACTGAATGTTCAATATTAAAAAAAAACATTTTGAGGTGGTATGAGCATATAAAGAAAATACATGAAGGCTGAATGTGTTGAGAAAAGGGAAAAAACCAAGAAAGTTGTGATTGGATAGAATTGATGAGATCCTCAAAAAGAAAAAAAAGGCAAGACATTTTAAAGAACAAGAAGCAGTGTATGAACATGGTGTATGGACTTGGTGAAAGCAAGGATGGCTTGCAAGGACAGAAAGTCATGGAGAAATAATAGTGAATGATATTGGTGAAAACTAAATTTTCTAGATTTCCTTTATCTCCTGCCTTTAATGTCTCTTGCTGTACTTTTGATAATGTTGCTTACCCCAAAGTGGAATAGCATGAGTATGTATGCTTGCTCATTGAACAGGCAGCTTACTATATCCTAGCTCTGTTTCACTTAGCTCACCTTGGGAAATCTCTCACATGCAGCTTTGCTGGTTGCTAGACTACCAATGTAAGCCACCCAGCATCAGTGTGTGTGAGTTGGGTGGCCATATAAATTTGTTTAATAAACAAACAAACAAACACATGTTTGCAGGCTAACACACCTCACATCACTTGCTAGAAGAGTGCCATGGTGAATCAAAAGCTTTTTGCCTTTTTCTGTGGGAAGGAAGAGTGAAGGGCTTTTGTTCTTCACATCTTTTTTAATCAGTTCAAACTTCCAGCCTGCTTTTTCTGGGCTAGTTTTCTCTTCCTATCCAAGCCCATGTGGTAGGAAAGATTAGGGTGATGAGAAAGATATTTTGTCAGCCCAATCCCTGGCCAGGAAGGAATGTAAGAACATGAAAATCTGAAAAAGGTTCTTCAGTGGCTCCATGAATTCTCCTGATTGGCCAGAGATAGAGGGATTACTGAGTGATGCTTCTTTAAAAGTAAAGACCTTTTAAAATAATGAAGTCATGCTCAAGAATTATGCATCATAGAAATATAGAACCATAGAGATGGGATGGATGTTGGAGGTCATCTGTTTATCCTGTTTGGTGCAGCATCCTCTAAAGCATTTTGAACAGATGGCTGTCCTGCCTCTGCAGCCCTCCTTTGAAAGGGAACTTAGCACTTTATGAGGCATCCTATTGCACTGGTTAATAGGTTTACCAGCTCTTTCTTGTAAGTGCCAGTCAGGTGGAGGGGAGAGCAGGAATTGCTTTTAAGGTGTATGTGATAACTGTTTGGAGTGGAGACAGCATTGCATATTACAATTTATCTATTTTTTTATATTTATATATTTTTCTATTACAATCTATTTTTCCCTCCTCTTCTTCCCACTAATATTCTGAATATTAAGGGTCTTGTTTTGTTGTTTATTGGTTTAGTCGCTTTTGACTCTTTGTGACTTCATGGACC
The DNA here is from genome assembly GCF_035149785.1 of Candoia aspera. Taxonomy (NCBI): domain Eukaryota; kingdom Metazoa; phylum Chordata; class Lepidosauria; order Squamata; family Candoiidae; genus Candoia; species Candoia aspera. The sequence continues at coordinate 33,553,012 of NC_086158.1, read as the reverse complement.
AGCCCATGCCAGAGCTTCCTGTTGGTCGTCAACACCCCCAGCTCCCCCAGGGACAAATCCATCACCTCTAGAATATCATCCATCCATCTTGCCCTTGGTCGGCCCCTCTTCTTTTTGCCTTCCACTCTCCCTATCAGCATCTTCTCCAGGGTGTCCTGTCTTCTCATCATGTGGCCAAAGCATTTCAGTTTTGCCTTTAATATCATTCCCTCAAGTGAGCAGTCTGGCTTGATTTCCTGGAGTATGGATTGGTTTGATCTTCATGCAGTCCAAGGCACTCTCAGAATTTTCCTCCAACAACACAGTTCAAAAGCATCTATCTTCCTTTTCTCAGCAGTCCTTATGGTCCAGCTCTCGCAGCCATATGTTACTACAGGGAACACCATTGTTTTAACTATGCGGACCTTTGTTGTCAGTGTGATGTCTCTGCTCTTAACTATTTTATCGAGATTTGTCATTATTCTTCTCCCAAGGATTAAGTGTCTTCTGATTTCCTGACTGCAGTCAGCATCTGCAGTAATCTTCTCACCTAGAAATACAAAGTCTGTCACTGCTTCTACATTTTCTCCCTCTATTTGCCAGTTATCAATCAAGCTGGTTGCCATAATCTTGGTTTTTTTGAGGTTTAGCTGCAAGCCAGCTTTTGCACTTTCTTCTTTCACCTTCATCATAAGGCTCCTCAGTTCCTCTTCACTTTCAGCCATCAAAGTGGTATCATCTGCATATCTGAGATTGTTAATGTTTCTTCCAGCGATTTTAACTCCAGCCTTGGATTCCTGAAGCCCAGCATGTTGCATGATGTGTTCTGTGTACAAGTTGAATAGGTAGGGTGAGAGTATACAGCCCCGCCATACTCCTTTCCCAATCTTAAACCAGTCTGTTGTTCCGTGGTCTGTTCTTACTGTTGCTACTTGGTCGTTATACAGATTCTTCAGGAGGCAGACAAGATGACTTGGTATCCCCATACTACTAAGAACTTGCCACAATTTGTTATGGTCCACACAGTCAAAGGCTTTAGAATAGTCAATAAAACAGAAATAGATGTTTTTCTGAAACTCCCTGGCTTTTTCCATTATCCAGCGGATATTGGCAATTTGGTCCCTAGTTCTCTGCCTTTTCTAAACCAAGCTTATACATCTGGCAATTCTCGCTCCATGAATTGCTGAAGTCTACCTTGCAGGATCTTGAGCATTACCTTACTGGCATGTGAAAGGAGTGCCACTGTTCGATAGTTTGAACATTCTTTAGTGTTTCCCTTTTTTGGTATGGGGATATAAGTTGATTTTTTTTTTCCAATCTGATGGCCATTCTTGTGTTTTCAAAATTTGCTGGCATATAGCATGCATTACCTTGACAGCATCATCTCGCAAGATTTTGAACAGTTCAGCTGGGATGCCGTTGTCTCCTGCTGCCTTGTTATTAGCAATGCTTCTTAAGGCCCATTCAACCTCACTCTTCAGGATGTCTGGCTCTAGCTCACTGATCACAGCATCAAAGCTATCCCCGATATTGTTATCCTTCCTATACAGGTCTTCTGTATATTCTTGCCACCTTTTCTTGATCTCTTCTTCTTCCGTTAGGTCCTTGCCATCTTTGTTTTTGACCATACCCATTTTTGCCTGGAATTTACCTCCAATGTTTCTAATTTTCTGGAAGACGTCTCTTGTCCTTCCTATTCTATTGTCTTCTTCCACTTCCACGCATTGCTTGTTTAAAAATAATTCCTTATCTCTTCTGGCTAACCTCTGGAATTTTGCATTTAATTGGGCATATCTCCCCCTATCACTCTTGCCTTTTGCTTTCCTTCTTTCTTGGGCTACTTCTAGTGTCTCAGCAGACAGCCATTTTGCCTTCTTGGTTTTCTCTTTCTTTGGGATGTATTTTGTTGCCGCCTCCTGAACAATGTTGCGAACTTCTGTCCAGAGTTCTTCCGGGACCCTATCTACTAAGTCCAGTCCCTAAAATCTATTCTTCACCTCCACTGCATATCCCTTAGGAATATTAGTGAGTTCATATCTAGCTGATCTGTGGGTCTTCCCTAATCTCTTTAGTCTGATCCTAAATTGTGCAAGAAGAAGTTCGTGATCTGAACTACAGTCAGCTCCAGGTCTTGTTTTTACTGACTGTATAGATGTCCGCCACCTTTGGCTGCAAAGGATGTAGTCAATCTGATTTCGGTGTTGTCCATCTGGTGAAGTCCATGTATAAAGCCATCTCTTAGGTTGTTGGAAGAGAGTGTTTGTTATGCAGAGTGAGTTGTCTTGGCAAAATTCTATCAGCCTGTGTCCTGCTTCGTTTTGTTCTCCCAGGCCATGGTTACCTGTAATTCCAGGTGTCATTTGACTGCCCACCATAGCATTCCAGTCTCCTGTGATGAAAATAACATCTCTTTTAGGCGTGCTGTCCAGTAGGTGCTGCAGATCCTCATAAATCTGCTCTACCTTAGCTTCTTCAGCATCTGTGGTTGGGGCGTATATTTGGATCACTGTGGTGTTAGATGGCTTGCCCTGAATTCGAATTGAGATTATTCTGTCATTTTTTGGATTGTATCCAAGCACTGCTTTAGCCACTTGACTATTAATTATGAAAGCTACTCCATTTCTTCTGTGGTCCTCTTGTCCACGGTGGTAGATCTGGTGGTCATTTGATGTGAAGTGGCCCATTCCAGTCCATTTCAGTTCACTAATGCCCAAAATGTCTATCTTTAGTCTTGACATCTCACCAATAACCAGATCCAATTTGCTCATAGATCTTACATTCCAGGTACTAATGGTGTGTTGATCCTTGGAACATTGGATTCGCCTTTCACCACCAGCACAGTCGGCCGCTAGCCGTCCTTTCGGCTTTGAGCTAGCTGTGTCATCACGTTGGGGCTAGTTGAACTCATCCTCTGTTCCTCCCCAGTAGCATTTTGACCATCTTCCAACCTGGGGGTCTCATATTCCGATGGTATACTGACATATCTCTGGTTGCGCTGATCCATTGAGTTTTCACAGCAAGAATACTGGGGTAGGTTGCCATTACCTTCCCCAGGGATCACATTTAGTCTGACCTCTCTGTCATGACCTTCCCATTTGGGTGGCCTTTTATGGTTTAGCTCATGGCATCATTGAGGTGCTCAAGCTCCAGCACCACCACAAGGTAACGATCCTTTGCTGAAGATTAAAGGTCTAAATTTAGGAAAATAGTCCACCAGCCAACTGTACACCATCGTGCCTAAGGTAGGGTACTATTATGATGTGTGGAGAAGCCAACATTCTTCTCAACAAGCATCTTTGTGGGCACACATCTGTGCAAATAAGAAGAGAAAAACCAAAAGATGCTGAGGTGGTGTCTTAAATCCAATTTATAAATTATTGAAGTATGGTCATAGAATGGGATGCGGTGGCGCTGCGGGTTAAACCACTGAGCTGCTGAGCTTGCCAATCGGAAGGTTGGCGGTTCAGATCTGCATGACGGTGTGAGCTCCCATTGCTAGTCCCAGCTCCTGCCAACCTAGCAGTTCGAAAACATGCAAATATGAGTAGATTAATAGGTACCTCTTCGGCAGGCAGGTAACGGTGTTCCATGTAGTCATGCCGGCCACATGACCATGGAAATGTCTACAGACAAACGCCGGCTCTTCGGCTTTGAAACGGAGGTGAGCACCACCCCCTAGAGTCGGACACAACTGGACTTAAAGTCAAGGGAAACCTTTACCTTTACCTATGGTCATAGAAGGCCAGAAACTAAAGGGAGGCACTAAAGGGAGATTTATTTAGCAGGCAATCAACTGAATCTTATATTTCAGAAAGATCAAGCAAGAACATTTAAGCATGAAAACAGGCTTCAGTACAGGCACTTGGAAGGTTTTGTTATAGGCTCTAGAGAGATATGTAGAATTTAAAGCTAAGCTAAGGATAATCTTTACTTGAATAAAATAGAGGGAAGAGGATGGAAATTGATAATATCTGTATAGAACATGCTGGCTGGGGAATTCTGGGAGTTGAGGTCCACACAAAGTTGCCCCAGTTGAGAAATACTAGCATAGAGAAATAAGACAAGGCTCAGCAGGATCTTTCAGAGCAAAGGTCAGGCATGATGCTTGCAGAGAGAGAGGGGTGGTGGAGGTGACAGAGATCAGCAGTAGGAGCAAAGATGCAACTGAAAGCAAAAACAAGAGCACCTTGTGGGACAATGAGTTGAATTACCAGTACAGTCCCTTTATCCCACCAGAAATTTTTTGCTTTGATTTTCCTGATTCTATGCTTGGAATTTATATTACTAGGAAACTTACTGAGATCCTTTTACTACGGGGCCCTCATATGGTCTCACATCTCTGTATACCTTATCATAGAGGTCACAACTTTTTGGCTGTGGCCAGAGGTTATCCTGATTCTTTTGGAATAGTTTCCCTTCAGTAGGCATATCCTTGGAGCCAGCCTTGTTCTTTGTCTCTGATTAATGGCCTATCTCCTTAGGATGGGTGCTGTTACTTTTGCCTGATTACTGGTAGAGCCCGAACTCAATTCTTCTTTCTCCAATATGCCCAAGTCTCTGTGTACTATTTTAAAGACTGCATTCTCCTTTGATCTAGGTTTCCAAATGCACACATTCATATCTCCATGTGATTAATTGCTTCATTACAGAATCATTGCATAGCTTCCACTTCCGTATTCCTCTCTTTCAGTTCTCAGAAATACGGAGATTACTAGGTGCAAGAGATTATCAGAATTTTAAGATGGGTAATTCTCATGATCCAACTGTTCTTTTCATTTTCGTTTTTAAAATATGGCATACAGCATTTTCACATTCACTGTAGTACAGATCTTTTGGTTTTAGAAGCTATTATTAAATAATTTAGGATTATTTTCACCATACAAAATATTCTTTGTTTATGCTTCAGTTACAGAGTGGAGAAAACTGATTAGTTATCCACTTATGATGCTACAGATTTCACATACAAAATTTACCAATGAAATTATGCCTGCCTTTCGAATCTATTTTGGGGTCTACCACAACGTATCTGCAAACTGGATATGCAAAGTTTAATTTTCAGGGTTAGCTTATTTGGCTGGAATTCAAATACTGTGTAAGGATTAAAGATATGACTCCCAAGAATGATCCCATATGCAGTTACAAATAGCATAAAATCTGAAAGTCATACAGTAATTGCAATATGAAAAAAATAATATGGTAAAGATGGAGAAAAAATTAATCACACAGAATGTGAAGTGCTAGTCTAATTTTTCAAATAACTTTTATGCACCTGCCTCACAGAGTTCCCTTCTTTCCTATGGTATTATTTGCTGCTTATCAGAATTGCAACACACCACAAAAGTGAGTACTTTTGGTTGTAACTTCAGCTGCTGTGTTACCAGTTGTAACACAGCAGTTTGAGTAAGCCAGCTTGTTTCCTGATTTTCTATTTAAAAGGCATAGTAAAAAGAGATAAGCATTTTAACTCAGAAATAAACTCTACTGTGTTCAGTGATACATGTTCACAAATAAATTGTCATCTGTTAAGATGTTGAGTTTTGTTAAATATTTCCAACAATTTTCTGCTTTTATATTTTATGAAAATGCCTTTCATTTTCACTGCTTCTAAATTTTGTTTAGATGGCAGATCACGTCTAGAACAACTTGGATCAGTAATTTCCTGTGAGCACCATGGCAAGCTTACGGTCTTGCTGGCTTACTCGCTAGCAAGACAGCTTTTGCAAGGAAGATCGCGGCTGGATCTGGGCTGGCGTAATCTCTTCAGAACAAAGGAGAGATTGTTGAGATCATCCACGTGACCCTGGTCAGCCACTACTCATAAGTAGACTGCATAAACTGCCATTTTACAGTTGCCCTACGAGTGGAATGGCTGGAAGTTGGGATTATATCAAGCTCACACTTGCAAAGCAGCCTTATGAGCATTAAGTTTGACCGATCCTTATATCTTAATCACTTTTTTGGATAATATTTATTTATTTATTTATTGTATATTGGAGAGATTAAGACCCTTTGGACAGAAAAGGTTTTACTGCATTCACTGGATGAGTCTCCGCCTTCTTAAAAGATAATAGTGTAAATTTATTTTAAATGTTTTGGAAAAAAAAAATTCAACTATGCAGCAAAAGGGTGCTTAGTATATGGATTCTGAAAAGTTAATAATGGTTAAAGGGAACACAGGGATTTGGAATTATTGTTTTGAATTCACTGAAGATACCTTCTCATGGGAAAATGGCAATTGCTTTGTTTTTTGTTTTCTTTTTCTTTTTTAATAATAAGGAGACCTTGAAGGTTAGACATTACAGGGAGCCAGAGGATGAAGAAAATGGAGCAGAGATCCGTAGTGCAAACTTTTGAATACTTTTCAGCTAAGTTACTGGATAGAATGGATCAATTGCTTGAAAAACTGGACAGAACATGCTGTAATGAAGTTGTAAAACAAGAACAAGTTGTAATGGATGTCTATGAAATTAATTTGAAGGGGGAATTAAATGTAATACAAATGGATCTGATGGATGACTTATTCTCTAAAAGAGATGAACAGACACCAAACCAGGAAACTGATTTGAATATATATTTTTTTTTCCTTCTGGATATACAAAAGAGCTCTGCTAAGGTTTGGAAATACCTTTTTAGAAGTGACAATCAAAAGGATAAACTTTACTTAATGGACAAACAAAAGAAAACCGTTAAAGTTCTGAAGGATTTTTGCCTGGAAACAAAGATGACCAGCAAATTACCTCTGGGACTTTTCTTGAAGGAGTTAAAGAATACTTTTAAAAATTCAAGAAAGATGTATAAGTTTGGCTTGTTTGACCAGGGCTAAAAGAAGAAAATAGTTATATCTGGTTGTCCTTACTAGACTTTTGCTGATAAAGACAGATTGACAAAGCATTTGGATTTTGTTTTTGTTTTTTTTAATCTAAGCGATGAGTTATGGGGAGAAGAGAGATTATGTTTTATTTAGAGACTGTGATAAGCTACTAAAATTGTTTTTACCTGCTGGGATGAAGGGGAAAGTTGCTGCCTTTTTTCTTTCTCTTTTCTTTCTTTCTTTCTTTTTTTTTTCCTTATCTACACTCCCCCCTTTTTGTTTGTATTTTTTGTAGTTTGTATTGACTTTTTTATCATTTATAATTCTTAATAAAATTATTAAAAAAAAAAGTAGAACAGCTTGGATTAGTAATCAATACAGTCCCAGTGTAGGAGATAAATATAGATAGGATATATATAATGTACATGGTTTGTGTAAGTGTATATAAATATATTTATGTCCTTTAGACTAGTTGCTTCACTTTAGATAGATAAATAGATATTATTTATTATGCACTTAATTATTACAGCTACCTTTTCCTTTTTTGTCATTGAGAATTGTATTGACAGGGAATCATATTTCTTGATAAGCAGCACAGTGAAAGATCAAAATGCTTGTACTAATTGTTAAGAATATTTAGGCTACACTATGATATAGAAAAATTTTGATAGTTAAGAATATGAAGGCTAAAATGACACATTCTTATTTTTCTAAATTACTATTTTTGCTATGCCTTTGGCTCTAAATGACCTTGAATTGATTTAATTGGGCAGAAATCTTTACATTATGCCATAGGCTAATTCGCTTTGAGAAGTGAAACAATGAATCCCTTTGGATGGTAATATATTTGTGGGTAGAAAGATGAATTAATGGCAGTACTTTAACATCTTGTCAGTAAGATGGTCCTGAGGCTTTATTTTTGCATGGGAATTAAAAAATTAAAGGAAAGTAAGCAGACTAGCTTGCCCTTTGGTGGCATCTGGTAGGACATCAAAATATGCGTAGCTTCTGAGACTGATATGAAAGATCTTATTCTGTGAAACGTATGCTTAGGTAAATGCAGCTCAAGATATTTAAACCAGAAATAGCTATGATCTTTGAAATGCAGAAAAATTGACTTACTAAAATGAACTGAGAAAGTCCATATTTAAATAGAGAAAGGTAGCTAAACCCTTCAAGGACATATATTTCACATGACATAGAAATAGAAAAAAACTATTTTGAAGAGACATAATTTAATCTAATTCAATCAAGGAGAATGTAGTATGAATCTGTATGAAACTCTCTGCATTCACAAAATCATACAGTAGGTTCTCTGTATTTTTTCTATATGATTTATTATGCACGGATAAAGAATAGAATATATACAGGATCATGCAAGAGTTGAACATTGCAAAACAGTCAAGACTGCAGCTGCATGATCAATGCCTCTTTCCCAAACCTCTCATGGATGTCCCCCTAACTACAGACACAGTCTAGTTAAAATTAACTAGTTTCTACTCCCATCTATTTCAACAGATAAATATTAATCTTTGAGTTGGATTGTCCTCTGTATCATTTCTCCTCAGCCCCACTCCTTTTGAGGGAGGAGAAAGATATAGTTGTTTAGAAGACTTCAGAATCTTTTACCTTAGTTTGCAGACCATATATTGTCCTTCCTTTTTTTCCCCTTCTTTCCCTGGATCTATTTCTTCCTATTATCAATAATAGTACTAGGTACTATTTTTTGCATATTTGAAAGTTTGAGATGAGATCATGAACTTGCTCACAAAGTGGTAGGTAGCTTACACACTTACAGAATTGCTCCCATGGTGACAAGTCACAAAATGTTCATTTACCAGAAGGCAAACCAGTGAGATTATTCTCTGCCATTTCCTGTAGCACACATGATGCTCTTGACACATTTCCAAAATGCAAGGCTGCAGCCAATGAGGATTTTTAAGAACTAAGAAAGCCTATGAAGTTTATGTGCAGAACCTGAGATAAAAATGATACTAGGGGACAAATATAAAGGTCTTAGAAGCTGGTGCTCTGCAGCATGATAATGTTTAAAATCTGAGAATCTTGAAAAAAAAAAAGTAAAGTAGGGAAGTAAGCTGATAGGCATTAACTTGCCTGCTCCTGATTTATACAAACTATCCTTGAACTAATTCAGCTGACAGTGTCAATTTTCTGTCATTTCAAGTATTCGGCATTAAGGCAGGATCCCCATTGGTGATTTATAGCAATTTCTAGAGTCATCCAACCATCATTGTGCTGATAAAACAGTAAGGAGGACAGGCTTTATTTCATTTCAACACTATAAGTCACTAGTGTGGAAATAGGCAAAGACTGAAAATATAGCATTTAGTTTGCAACTGACTTGTCAGTGATTTGAAGACAGCATATATCAGATATTTGATACAGTAATAAGTTAATGTAATAAAATATATAAAATGTTATCACTTGGCTCTTTTTATTTCTGCATTATGTAACCTCCAGTATATCATTAATTCACAATTTTAATGCTTTTATTTTAATCAAATTTTCTTCAATGACACAGCTGATATAGAACACATCTTTATGCTTAAAAGCATATACTTTCTATGATTTAAATTAATTTTACAGCAGGAATGTCTATTTAACTATTGACATAGTTTTCAATAGCAAAACAGATTATAGAAAGTTGAAATATTTTTTTTTTCAATTCTTTAAAATGTAAATAATTTTTGCTAAAGTTTTTTTTTCTGAATATTTATTTTAATGGACTATCTGGTTCAAAAGAGAAACATGTATTAAAACTGTAAATTGATATTAAAGGAGATCAAAGTAATTAAAGTGGAGAGAAGAAAAGTTCTAACACAAATTCCTCTTCAGTGAACCTTTCAAAAGAGAATTCCTGGGGTGTTAAAGTAGCTTTAAACTTTTGGCTTGAGTTTTTTTTTTAATTACAGAAAGAAAATTGTTTGGTGGCTTTAGGAATTTGGCTAACAAATGCTTATTCAAGCAGCTCCAAATGATAATCCTAGCCCCATAGAGTTTTAGCCAGAAGAACTCTACAGCTGTATCAATTGGTATGAGAAGTTGCTTTTAGAAAGGGAGGAAAATTGCTTTTAAAGGGGGAGTGAAAATCACTTAAAGAGGGGCAGACATCTAGAAATAAACACTCAATACAAATTCCACATAATTCTGTGCTTCCAGGACAAATAAGCATTTTCAGACAAATTATATATGATCTTCAGATGACATTAATTCATTTAAAAAAATATTTGGGTGGTCTACTGGACTCCTGATCAGATATTTAAAAAGATTTGGTTATCTATGTTTCTATGCTGAAGATGGAATACATTCACATATATCTTAACACAGACGATCTGGTGTGTTCCATATTGGCTAGATATCCTCAATAGGATCAATAAGGTTTTATTGTATCTCCCAATTTTGAATTTATCTATTTATGAAGACTCTATTGTGCTTTGATTGTTGAGAAAAAGATAGTTATGTGTTCCAATAAAGATACTTGATAACACCAATTGGACTGATGAAATGCATACAGTTTCAATCTTTGACTTGGCTCTTTATCAGCTTAGTGAAAAGACAAGACAATACAATTTTGGATGGTCAAAGTTTAACCTCTTGGTTAAAAATTAAACATTACTTTGTAAACATAAATATTTTTTGTGGCATTTCACTTAGATATTATATGGAGATCTTTTTTCTTTTTCTTTTTATCCTTTTTTTGTTATTAAAGCAATAATTTAAAAACATGCAGAGAAATTACCAATTGGTAAGATTTGCCATGTCATTACTATGAAATTTTATAATTCACATGCTCAGCCTTTGTGCTATAGGAGGATGGTAGGAAGATACTAAAAGCCCCACACATTTGTGACAAGTAAAATTCTTAGTGATGTCAATAGATATGCTCTTTGTGGGAACTGCAGAGCCAACAGCAGGTAAAATACAGTAGTTTTCAAACTCTGAATGGGAAATCATCTTTAAAGGCATGTTAATTTGTAGTAAATATATCTTGTCAATTAGAAAGCTTTTAATTTAAAATGGTTTATTTTTTTACATTTTTATCCATACCTTATTTCTTTAAGACTGTGCATACAATTTTATCCCTGACTTTGCTTTGTACCTCCTTTTTAACATTCCCGTTCTAGATGGTTGGTGAAACTTGATCATGACATTGAAACATCATAGGAAGGCTTTAAAACAGAAGAGAGTTGCAGACACCAGAACAAATGTACACATGTTTATCTTTGAGGTTTTCAATACAAGATACAATGTTATGACGCAGGTAACACAAATACTATATTATATAAAACATATTTATGCTTGTTCTTTCTTACTTGCATGCATGCATCTTACCAAAATGAAACAGAAATTTGTTCTCTTCCATTACCTTTTATGATTGTTACTAATAACATGGTTTCTGCATGGAAGTGGTTATTGTATCTCTAATAAAAATCAATTTGGCAGATCAATGTTATACTTGACACATAAGTGTTTGGTCTGATAACTCTTCAGAAATGGAGAGAAGCACAATCCTTCAGGGGTATGTAGGATGAAATATATCACTAATAGCACAATGAGAATGATATTCCTGTCACTAACATTGTATATGTTGTCCAGAGTGCATTTGCCTAGATCAAATATACCATGAACTGTGTGTTTTTTTAGGATTTCTTAGTGTGACAAAAAAAGGCAGCAATCTTCTGAGACTTTTGTAATATATCAAGTCTGCAATTTTATGCTACTATTGCAGTTGCCTCTAATGCAAAATTCATTGTTAAGACTTAGCCATATTCATTTGAAAGCTTTGCAGGCTTCCCCCTCAAAATTCAGTTTTCCTTGAGGTTCAGGGGTTAAGTTATTTGTGCTTCACTGGGGATACTGGTTGCTGCACATATTGATCAGAATAATCTGGGGGTATTTTGCATGCTTGTTTTCTAATCAGATAGTTTAGCTAATGAATGAGATGTTATTTGAGTTCCCTGGCTCAGAAAATAAATGGAGGATTTGAGTGTCAAACTCAGAGTAGCTGGAAAAGTCTTTGTTCAAAAGTCAAAGCTAAGCTAATACCATCACAGTTCAATCTGTCACAAAGCTTCTAGAAAGCATTAACCACAAAGCAAAAGAAAGCAACGACTATTTCTTTGAATGTAAAGGATTTCTTAAAAAACAAAGAAGAGAAGTATTTTTGACAATTAAGAGTTAATACAAAGCAAAGCATCAGTATTTGTAATGTCAGACACAAAAAACTGAACTCCTTTATTCATACAAGAATTCTTTGGTTGTCCTGCCAGCTGGCATATAGTATACAGGTTTCAAGGAAAGCTTTGCTTTACAACCAACTGAAAAGGCATTAAGGACTCCCCTATGAACATTCCAGCAGGATCTAAGCTTCCCACTCCTTTCTGCTTACAAGCAAGTCTAGATGTAGTCTGTATGAGTTCTATATTATTTAAGTGCCTTTAAAAATATACAGCTGTTATACTGATTTCAGGTGCATCTCTTTACAGTGTTTTCTCCCCGAACCTGCAAGATATATAACTTAGCTCATATTTCTCTTAATGTAATGAATGGCCAATAGACAGCAGTCTGTAGTCCCCATAATGTGAAGTAATGAAACCAGAAAGAAACTATGAAGTGATCCATAATAGAAGTCAAGTTCAGGCTTGGACTAGAGGAAAATGGTGCAGAAACACATCATCAATTACAGTGATAGAACTTTGGCCAATTGCTCTTAAATACAGCAGCTGGCCATGCAGCAATCAGAACAAAAAATGAAGGAACGTGAATGAGGAATCATGGCAGGGAACATGCCTGGCTTTTTCAAGGCAGTTATATCCATCCATAATTTTTTTATATGCAGCTCCTCCTATATAATTTACCTAATTGCAACAGAGCTAGCATACCAGGATTTTAGTGTTAGATAATTTTGAAAAATGCATTGATGCACAGTTCTGGCTTTTGTAAAAGTTTCTAATAAACAAAAATGGACAACAGAAATGGGGTTACCTTGAGTCACAAAAGTATTTATTTGATTTATGCATTCCTATGTCTATTCCTATATTGAATTCCTACATTTATTTATTTATCCCCATGATCATTTATTTAATTTGGACATTCCTACTGCTATGTCTTCAACTTCTGCAAAATTCTCAACTTCACAGGTCCTAAAATGCCATTCCAACGTTAGTTACACAAATTCTAATAAAGTTGACTGAAGTACTCAGATAATAGGGTTGCTTCATTTGTAATTTGTAGGAAAAGTTATAGTAGAACAGCAGAGAATAGTAGTTTTACACACAGAATATTCTTTCACAAACATAACAAAACAAGGCTATCCTGAGAACAAGGACCTCCTGTAAGTAAACTAGGATAATGGCATAAGGGTGTAATGTCAACCAAACCTTCATGACTCTCTTCTTTATCTTCCCAAATAATCACTACAAAAACCTTCAAGGATATGAGGGAAAGAGGTTATCTATGTTTAATCATCTCTTAAATAAAAGATTGTTCATTATGATGTATGTCAAGTCCCTGTGTTTGATCACATACATATAACTCTTTCCAGTAACATGTTTTCTCATGGGAGTGGTCTTGACTCTGTCACTAGTCCAACCTTCATATTTCAGTTTCACTTAAAAGATCTGCCTATAACATTAAAGACAGTTTTACTGCTTAGCAACTGGTACTCTCAAGTGCTGTCTGAAAATATTCACCAATTTTTATGTCTGCCTGCAAGTTTGAAACCAAATCCTCACCCCTTTTGAGGATCACCCATCATTTGAACTCAGTCAGCAAAGAGCTCTTCGGTAAATAGCTGCTATTATTAAGGTCCATGCTAAACAAGGCTCCCATTTGTCAGCTACACTTCATAGATATAAGGCAGTGGAGATAAAAATCTATTAATACAGTATGTCATCCATTAATGTTTCAGGAGCAGTAACTAAAACCTGATGTGCATTGGCTACAAATATTTCTGAAAAGTTGAACCAGATGCTTTTGTAACTGGGCAAAGAGGAAAACCTGAAAAGTTCTACAAACCACAAAAGAAGGAACTTCTGAGAGGAACCTGCCAGAAGACTTTGCTCCAATTACTGTTTCAATTTGCCAACAACATTAAGCAGACACAAGACAATGGGCTCTATCTTTATGCTGTCTCCAGCAACATGGAAGGAGAAGCATAACAACATGGGGGATTGTGAAGTATAATAAACAAAGAAGGTACCATAATGAGCTCCCTGGCTTACTAATCTACATGTGAGTTTCTAAAAGCATCATAAATTAGAACAACCAGTAAGATTTAGTCACAAATCATCACCCATATCCTTCTGCAGCATTTATGGTTTATGCAAATCTAAATAATAGCGAGGAGCAACTTAACATATGAAAATATTAATTATTGCTTCATTTGTTTTGTTCGTCCTTGCTTAAAGTGCAGAGACAGCTGCACTTGTGCCAAGTTTTAGGGAAATGAATTAGAAGGGTAAGAAGCTGTTCCAGTTTCCATTTTTATGCAAGGAGGATTCTGGCCTTTCCATCTAGCATGCTGTTTAAAGAAACATTTACCAGGCAGCAAGCCTTTCAGTTGCACAGTGTGCTTTCACTGTTGAGTTGTCATGATATCTTGTCAGTGAAATGAGACCTAGCTACTTGAGCTGCAGGAGCCTAAATTAATAGCTGCAATTTCTGTCACAGTAGAATCATAGGGCCTTAGCTCTGTGCAGCTAGACAAGACTGATTGTTATTCACATGCACTGGGTATTATTCCTGGACAATTCTTGTCAAAATATAGGTCTGGAATGAAGACCCATGGGGCAGAAAGGCAAGTTGAAGAGGAAGAAGAAGAGAAGGAAATGTTCCACTATCACAAAAATTACATGTGCCTAGGCAGTTAGTAGCCCTATCCCTCATGAGTGGCTTGTAAGGGCATTTAGGAAATTTGCTCACATATTAATTACTGTTTGTATATAAGCATCTCTTTGTTTGGAAATCTATTTGTACGGGAATGTTGTAACTGCTAATTCTTACTCCTTTCCTCTGAAATTTCCTAGGACAATATGTAGACATTCTGTGGAATAGCTAGCAACACAGTTTGGGTTATCATGTGGAATTCTCTTAACAAGCAAAGGAGTCCAGCACATTATGAAAAAGATTCTAGTCTTGATATTAAGCAGCATATTTAATATTGTGGAAAACATGAAAACATGGAATCCCTTAATTGCAGTCTGATCTAGTACAATCTTAAAAATGCCACATCAAACAGTAATTGTTAATTGGATTTGCCTAAGATCCAGATCATAAAGTAGGAGATTTATTTGGAGCCCTTTACACAGCTCTGCTCCTGATCTATTGCTTCCAGTCTTGGTGCACTGCTAAAGATGGTGCCTTTATTATACACAAAAACCCTATAATGGGAAAGGAATATCAGATTACACTGACTCAAACCAGAGTAAATTTAGTGATCTGGCTGCTATTGATGCTGAGAGATACTGGGAAATCAGGGTGGGGATTAACAGAGTTTTACTTTCTTCTTTTTTCAACCATTGGGTCCATGTAGCTCTGCTTCATTATTGCTTGCCCAAGGAGCTGATCTGATTATTTTTTCCTGAACCCCACTAGGTAGCTGACCTGACCAAGTAAATTGATTTATTTCTATGCTTTACTCTGTGACATCTAATTCAGAAAGGCAGGGAATATTATCCATAATTTTCTTGGTACTGTATTATGTTTAACAGAAGTAGATAATGGAATATGTTCAGTGAATTTGCCTTTTCTACTTTTGCCAAAATCCTTGGAAGATCAACTCCACCATATTCAGGAATATTCAACTTCACTATATTCAGGAACAAATCTAATAAAATTCCTTATGATTAATCATTCATTTATGCAAGACTTTCTCAGCTTCTATAATTGAAATCTGGCACTGGAACTTGCCCTGTATACCTCTGCAAATGTCTGCCCTATAAAAGAGTGTAAAATTTTTAAAGGAACATAACTCAAAAGGTTAATGAAATTTGTCATTTTTTCCCCATTCCTACATAAAATTCTACATAACCTGTGATTGTCATTTCATTAAATTGAAGCATACATTGGTTACAAATATTTATGTTCTTCCTAAACTAGACTATGAAAAAGCAAAGATCTCCTTCCCTTGACTAAACTTTTTTTTCCCCTTGTAATAGTCCTGCTCACTTCTCCATGTTCCCAGACTCTGATATTCCATCACTTCAAGTAATTTTGATTATTATGAGATTTTAGAATAGGTGAGCTATTGATTACTAAAAATCACTGAGATGAATGTGATTTGTGTGTTGTGAAATGTGTGCCATTACTGAATTTCAACTGCCAGATACTGAATGTGAAAAACACTGATAATTCTCCCTCTCTTTTTTTTAATGCTCAAGAAAGAAATCCATCACAACTTTCTGCCAAACTATTTTATCCTAGGAAGCAGTTTACAATTCTAAAACAAATAATTTCTTAGTTGACTCTCTGGGGAGTTATGAGAGTCTGGGTAACAAATTAGGGAGGGCTGTATAACTTCTGTGTGTGCATGTGAGAGAAAAGAAGAGTAAGAAAGACAACACTGCAACCTGATAGCCATTTACCTAGTAATAAGCCCTACTGACCCCCATGGGGTTAGCTGCTGAGTAGACTCTATAGGCTTCCAGTGTAATTCAATCAGTTTATAAGGATTCTGTTTGTAAAAGTTATCGCTCTTATCCATTACAAAAAGAAAAAAAAATCTGCTGCTTGGCCATCCAGTTAGAGTAATATAAGTAATTCTTATATTCATTTCACAGTTCATTCAGTAGTTCTTATCCTACTAGTTTTTAGTTTCAAATATTGAGTCTGTAATTTTTGAAGGGCTTTCTAGGAAAGTTAGCCAAAGATGGGATTTTGGAACATCTAAATCGGATCCAGACTCTATTTGAAAGCCTGACATGTTAAATTACCTTGCAAATCTAATGCATGTCCAAGCTCCTCTCAGTGGGACATGGTAGCACTGCAGCTTAAAATAGTTCATTTCCATATGTTACCCCAGCACCTAACTTATTAGTGCTAATTTATTATCAGTGTTAAAGAGGTTAACTGCACTGTTATTTCCTTTACTGCCGGCCTTTACTGCATATCAGAAATGCAATGCACTCAGCAGTTACAGTTTAGCAGTAAACAACTTTTAAAGAAAGACAGCAGCAACAATGCAGCAGAACACAAGGACAAAAAAGTTATAGATCACTGGTTTAAGGTAAATTATGAGAAAGGATTAGTTTATTTTCTTACTACCCATTTGATAGTAACAGGAGACTGCTTGTGAATTTCAATGTTATTATTAAGTAGTAATTTTATTATAAAGCAGTAATTTATTTGATTTTAAAATAGTCATTATATTATATATTACTATTGCATATCATCAGCGCAAATAATATAGCGGAATATGCCATTTTTTTAGCTGAACCAATGGAAAGCTACTGAGTGGGTAGTACAAATATGATCTTTAAATATAAAATTCAGAAATGTGCATATTAAACGAGAAAACACAAATTTATATTATTAAACCACTAATTTAGTTTTCACATCGGGGGTATTGACTTTGAAAAATGGATTCTGAGATTCACTGAAGGATGAATTTTATAGTCTTTTAATCTAGTTTTCCTGAAAATAAAAGCATCATATGTTCCTGAGAATAATGATCAAGCCTGATCGATTTTACTTAATCTGTTTAAATTTACATTAATCTGTTAATCATTCTGTGGCAGCTAGTGAAGTATCAGATATTTCTAGAATGTGAATAAGGTTATCTTTCACATTTACTAAAAATATTCTAAGGTGGTAATAGAATCATGTGGGCAGATCGTTCATTTCCCCCTTGAAAACAAGTTTCTGACTGCCCAGTAGTTATTTATTAACAGTTGCTATCTGTCCCTCAAACTGATAATGATAGCCAGAGATATTTTTAGAAAGATATTTTAGTATAACAACTCACTAAATCATCCGAAATAACCATACATCCAGGAAGAAGACACTGGTAAGTTTGAGACTCTTTGTTGTATAACTGACATCCTAGCCTAATTTGTTGTTCATTTGTAAGGATGGCCTTCATTAATCACTTATCATATAAAATCTTTATTTCAGTCATAGACCAGCATAAGGAAGGTGAGGTACAGTCAATTAAAAAGGACAGAAGATACATCAGAGTCTAAAAAAATATGAAAAGTTAGAAGATATAAAAGATATATGTATTAAAACAGAAAGTATATAAAGAAAATAAGACTAAAAGAATCTAAAAGAAGGGTGAGATGCATTAGATGGGTGTAGGGGAGCATAAAAGGTTAATATGTGGAAGCCTATATCTATCAAATTAGAGAGCACTCTAATATGGCAGACTTGGTGCTCATTAAGTCTAGTTTATGGCACAGGTCATCATCTGACAAATTTTGAGTACTGCTGTGCAGAACCTGGCAACATTGTATGTTGTAGCAGGATTGGTATCTGAAAGCAGAAGGGAGGTGTAGAATTGTCCTGTGTGCCCTGGGTATTTATGCAGTGATGAAGCTAGTACAAATGCCTTTGTGGTACAGGCTCTGTAGAAGCACATGTTCTGTTGTTTCTATGTGTCCAGAGTCACAGGGACATTGTCTTTCTGGCTAAGGAATCTTCCAGTATTGGCCTTCAAAGATAGCTGAGGGGAGGGCATGACATCATTCCAGAGCAAAAGTCCTCCACTGTTTAGGGTCTGAGTTTAGTTAGATATGCCATAGGGGAGGCAGGGTATCTGTTGGATTCACTGTCAATAAAGGTTGGGGTCCTGGTTAGATCCAATTGGTGCTCTGTGTCTGCTACATGCTGTTTAATAAGTGCTTTGGCCTGGTCATATCCCATGCTGAGTAGTGGACCTGTAGAGAAGCCCAGAGATGAGATTTTAGTTGCCTCTGCCTGTTTCCCTGTGGATTGAAAATCATCACTCGTAGTTAATGGGGCAAGGCCAAGGGGAAAAAAGGATACTTTGAGCCAATAGTTGAGTACGGTCACCCATACTCTAGCCTCCAGTTTCATGAATTAGAGACACAATTTAGAATATGAAGGGCTGATCGTAGAAATTTGGATTGTACCATTGGATTCTTATGGTGCAAAATTGGAGGAGGGACCCAGCTGGACACCATAAAGAAGTTGTGCTAATCACATATTGTATTTTATCACCCCCTACATACACACTTTTAAAATATATTTACAATAAATTATAGAAACTGGGTGCAGAATATCATCATATAATGGGTACCACATCTTACACAAAGCAGAACATACCCTCTTTAAAGATTATGCTTTCTATTATATGTCCATGAATACTTAAAAAAAAAAAACTAGAAAAATCATGCCTTCAGAAAGATTGTATATATTTTTATGTTTATTTACACAGATGTAATCAATTAATTTGTCAGTAACATGATTTGTAGGGCTGTGCAAAGCTTCAATTTGTAAATTCAATTTGAAGGCAAATCAGCTGACTCTCTGATTTACTTTTTTTCAAATCAGATTGAGATCAGATCATCAGACTACATGTGTTCAAATATATTTGATGATGCTACATATGCAGAAAGGCTTTTTAAAAAAAAAAAATCAAGTTTGGAAAAATTAATTAACTTTCCTGAATGTTCTTAAGTCATTTGAAACAGAAATAAAATCAGTGATCTGAATCAGATCAGAACCTATCCACATACCCATTTATAGCACTATTTCTATCACATAAGGATCAAATTACATTAACTATTACATGCACTCTAAAAGAAGGGTGGAGGCTACTATGAATATCTGCAGGGAAAAATGTTTAACTCTTATATCAGCTGAAATTCAATTCCTCTTGTCCCCTTAAATGTAAAAAAAAAATAAAATTACTGCATGGTGGGTGGGGAAGATAAAATTTTTGAGCAAGCATCTGGAGATAGATTTATAACTTATTTCATAACAGATAGGTCCAGTCTAGATTAGTCCTATTATTATTATTATTATTATTATTATTATTATTATTATTATTGATTAAAACAGAAGGCTAGACTAGGAAGTAAAAAAAAAATTAACATCTTGGAATAAAGCAATGACAACCACTCCCATACCTGTGCCAAGAAAGCTGCATTAACATGTCCATGGGGTCACCAGGAATTGTATTCAACTCTAGGACATCTTTGCTTTGCCTTTTTATAGTACGATTCAGACAGAAATACCAAGAATAACTGACAAAGCCTTCTTTCTAGACATGATCTCAGTAACATGCCTTGAAAACCAGATAGCATCTTTCCATTTGTGTAGTATCAAGGTGTTCAGACAATATAAAGTCCCATGTAGCTATGAAGGATTGAGAAGATCCTGGTGATAAGAATGCCACTTTTAAAAAATACTATTAGCAGCCAAATGTTGACACAAGTGAAATTGTATTGATACACATGCAAATAAATTGATTAGGCATATCTAGATGTATGCATAAAACAGGAAGAGATATCAAATACCTGATATCAGATGGGAAAGGTAAAACCACATGTTTGGAAAATTGTACTTTGGAATTATTTTAATTGTCTGAACTGTTTTGATTTCAGGCACTTCCATGCTTCAAGAGTTTCAACCATACAATCCCTCACAAAGTAGTTTCAATATGACCTTCCCTTCTGACATCTTCAGAACACAAAGAGAGTGCAGAGAACATCATGAGCCAATCCATTCTCACCCTTTTTTCTCCAGTGGCCAATAGGAGAGTATGAAAAACAAAACAAAAAACAAACAAATCAGTCCTTGGCCCTGTGCTGCCATTATCACAGACGAACAAAGATCCCTCCATTCTCATTCCACAGAAAAAGCAAATAAAAATGAATTATCAATGTTTTCAGAACAATCATTCATTTATGTTTGCAGATTTACAAAATACCCTGATTTATTTTTGTGATGCAGTGCTGCGCAAAATAAATTTGATTTTAAAAATTATGAACAAAACCATTGAAATACTCTAAAGGATTTCTGTTAGCTTGCTGCTGTTTTTCTGTGATGTTTAAAAGTTCCTGCGACTTGTGGAAGTGAAAATAGCCCAAATGCCCACTATTTGCAGGTGAACTCTTTTCTCAATAGGAAGGCTGCATGTTGTCACAGTAGCTTGATGGGGGGAAGGTAAGACAATGCATGGAGTAAAAGACAAGCTTACAGAACAGGATGAAGATCAAAAGAGAGCAACGACTAACATAAGTCTAGGACCTGGACAGCGGAATGAAGGAAAAGTTCTGCCAGTAGCAGGAGAAACCACTCACTAAATTTGCAAAACCACAGTAATTAAACAGAAAATACTAGCTTTCATGCACTTTTCCAATAAATACTGAAACAGAATCTGAAAGAAGTTGGTGCAGTGCCCAAAGCAGTGTGGAAATGCCATAAATATGATCACTGTGAATTTTATTTTATTTTTACACAATCAATTTTTAAAACTATGCAGTTGCATGTAAGTTATCAGAACTAGTTGATGGAAACTTCAGCAGAAATTCATTTTCACCCGCTAGATAAGAAGAGGCAGCATTGAATAATTAAAGGGATAAAATATTGAAATAAAAAATTATGCTTCTTGGTCCAAATTTGCAAGGCTGGATTCTAGAAAAATAAACATAAGAAAAGAGTTTCTAGTAACACAATCCATGGCAAAAGATGCAAGATTTCACCCATATTTTAGAAGCTTTGTGCAGTATTCTAAATTAAAACTTGAGCCTATTTCATTCTAGGCTCTTCAGCTGCAAAGAAAGGGAAAAAAGCAATATTGAGGTCAGTAGAAAAGGTATAGCACTGGCAATATCAGCAAATTTAAAATTAAGAAAGCCCAAAAGAAGAGTTGGGTAGAAAGTTAGATGGAGGAATCCTTCTCTTCACCCCAACTCTCAGTTATGTCCTAAACTTGGGACAGGTGAAAGACTACATTTCTCCATATTTCATCCCACCAATTCAGTAAAAGATTAAAGACTTCTTGATAGCATGGCTGTGTTCCACTGTACCATCATAGGAGTAACCAATTATATATCTCAATTTCAGCTCTTTAGATTGATGCTTACAGAAGT
This sequence comes from Candoia aspera, assembly GCF_035149785.1. Classification (NCBI taxonomy): domain Eukaryota; kingdom Metazoa; phylum Chordata; class Lepidosauria; order Squamata; family Candoiidae; genus Candoia; species Candoia aspera. The sequence continues at coordinate 33,531,145 of NC_086158.1, read as the reverse complement.
AGATATGTACTTCTGTTTTTTACATGGATTTCTTACACTAATTTATTCCCTTCCAGCATTATCTATATTATGACATATGCATTAAAAGGAGGCAACTGCCTGAGCTATTAATGTAATATGATGAATCCTTTCATGCAGGAATTATCTTTCAGGAATTCCATCTAGAATGAATTTATTGCACTCTCAAGGTTCCATCCCAATGTCTGCTTATTTTGCAAAAGGTCTATATAGGTGTAATGAATATTAAACAGAATTAACAATGTAGAAGCTATTAATCTGCTACATTTTATACTGTATTTACTTTTTTTCCTTAGCTGCCTGGAGTTATTTTGTTAAGATGGCTGGCCATATAAATTTCCTAATTAAAATAAAATGTAAAATAATCTTGGTACAGAACACACAAAGAGTTGATTGTTTTCCCAATCCAACTTTTGGGGACCAAGAATGTTAAACATGGTAAAATATTAATAATATTTAATTTTGAATATGAATGTGTTCTGACCACAGCACAACATGAACACTTTGGGCAGATCTTATGCCTTCATCAGCACTGCCTGGGATCCATTTCTGGAGGGCAGAAACAGATGACATTACCAACTATTGATCCTACAGTCTCTCTGAACACAACCTCCAAGGGCATTTCCCTGTTCCAGTTCCAGTACAGTGGACTTTTTCTCCCTGTGATAGCTGTGATACTCTGGTCCATTTGGGTTAGAATGCCTTCATTTTGCTGCCGACTAGCCTCAGCAGTTCATCAGTTACTTTGCAAAGGAAGGACCACCTCTTAAACTGCCTTGGTGGTTATCATCAGCTCTAGTACCTTTCAGAGTTCGCTTTCACTCTGGCTGTTACACTAATACAATCAGTAAAGCTTTTGCCTTGTAAGCCAAAATTGAGAAGAAATATTTTTTTTAATTACTCTTTTTCTTTCCAAGCTTCGTCCTTTTCCAGTTGCTGTATGGATGTATGTGCACTATCTAGTTGTGTAGTTTTATAATTTCACCAGTTTTCCAGATAATTGAAGTAGAAGGTTTCACCTCAGCTTTCAAATAGTCATCTCAGATTTCAAACAGTGAAGGAAGCTGGCTTGGTGACCACACCCCCACCCCCACCGGCAGGACAAACTGCTGTATATAAACAGGGAGCAAACCCCACATTCACTAGCACTGAGGATGTTACCTAGTGAGGTAATGAAACATCTGCAAGCAAACAACCAAGCACAGAGAGCACCGAGAACTCCACAACCATAACATCAATATAACAATTGCATGATTTCTTTTTTTAAAACCATCTTCAATGTGGAATATAACCATGCATCTTACAATTTGCTAAAGTTGACATTTAGCCTGCAGTCCTTACCAAACTCACTAGGCAATATCCCACACAGAATATTGTGAAGCAAAATCTGATAGCATTGCATAACAGTATATTAAATAAACAACAGTTCCTCATGACATGTGACATATTGTTTCTGAGAATCCATTTTTTTTTTCCAAATCTATTTATGATTGCCTTTCAAGCCAGCCCTCCCATCCCTCCCCACAAAATCAAAATAAATGAAAACATCATTCAAACTATTTTAGGGTTGCAAAATAGCCATTTGGGATACAGCTATGAACTTTTACCCTCTCCCCCCCCAAAAAAGGAGGTTATATATTTTTAATTTTGATAGTAAATACAGTCAGGTATTTTTGTAGTCAAAGTGGATTTTTTGATCTAGTATTATAAAACAAACAGAACTAGCCTCTTCATTCTATAAATACCTAGAAGCCACAAGTTTGAATGTCTTGTGTGGACCTTTCCTAAAATGAACAGGATTACATAGTAAGAACAACATTGTTCTTTTGAACAATTACTTTTTTTGAACATTGAATTTTGAGGAAGCCTTTAAAAAGCTTTGCCACATTAGCTATCCCCAGCATAGCATTGTACATAGTCCTCCTATTACCATTATTTTCTTTTAAAGGGTTACGGGATATCGCTGAAGAACACATCTGTCCATTATAGGCAGTATATAATGTAATAGAATACTAACACAGGCTAATCTCAAAGGGAACATAACATCTCATTTTTAGTGCAGCTCTTAGATGATCATTGTTAAATGATTTATAGATACATGAGAAGAGTGGGGGGAGAGGAAGAAAACAGAAACTGTCTATTTATTGTTTTATGCTGAATAAAATTCTGAAATTAATTCAAATGTAATAGCTACTTCTTTACACATTTGAAATATGTGTAAATTGTACATAAATGTTTGCTGTTTGAAATCATATTGTGAACTTTTTCTGTAAAATAATTTTAAAATGGAATTTTCCAATTTTGGTGGAATACTTAATATTGTGTGTTTTCCTTGTGACATTAAGGTCTCACTGAATTGATTAGGATCCAAAATAGTCCTGTGCATGCAATTCTCTGGACTGACCTAGATTTTTGGTCTATGTACATATCTCTTAAGAATAGCAACCTTGACTCTGAACAATCAATTCTCTGGGACATGTACCTGGATTTAAAAAACCCTCTTTCGCTGATCTATGCAATTCCTCTTTTTCAAAACAGCTCAATCATACATCATGGAGAAAATCTATCTATGTGGTCGCTAAGAGTCAACAACAACTTGATAGCATGTAATCAATCAATCAATCCATATATACATATATACATCTTTTACTGCTGCCCTAAACTGTATTCTGGTCCTGTTTATTCTTGTCCTTAGCATCCTTAATCTGTCATATTCCCTTGTTTTATTATATTCAGGCAATGCTACATAGGGGTGTCCACAGGATATGGTCAAAAAGTTAATGAGAGTATGATAAAATCTCCACCCATTTTTTATGTGCCTCACACTTCTTGACTTCTTTAACCACACCCTGTGGACACCCTTGATGCTACACTTTCTGTCAAACAAAAATGTGTATTAAAAAATCTAACTGGGGCATTTCCTGAATAATCTCAAAAATGATACATACTAGTGAAGTATAATGACACTTGTGAATTCTTTGAACAAATATTCTGTAAAGATATCAGTTCTATCAATGGTAATTAGATAATTTGAAATTTAAAGTTCTGAATATCTAAATGTAGTTTTGAATCATCAGGAGCATATTCATGAATACCGAGTTGAAAATGTCTTTCTGAATGCTTCATGTATGTGTGCATGTTTGTGTGTGTAGACAAACAAAATATCACTTCACTGCATGAAGTTTTCAAGGCTAACCTCTTAGCTCAACTATGTTCTGGCATTCACATTTGGTTTATTAACTGTTTAATTTTGCTGAAAGTAATGCAGTCTAAGTTTCCGTGAGGAGCATTTTTTATTTCAAGTTGCCTCCCTGCAACTGGAAGCTGATCTTCCTTCCATGTTTACACAGGCATAATTCTGGGCATTTCATCATTGGCTTTGGTTGGGTGTAGTCCCTTCTGCCTTGCTTCCTTTAGCTTTGTCTGACTCACGTGAGAGCAACTGGATGAAAGCCATTACTTCTAGACTCAAATTTTTTGGCCTTTCACCACAGTTGCTGCAGAATCTTGAGGTCAGTGCAGCAAGAAAGCCATTGAATCAGCCTATTTCTGGTACTGAACAATGGCCCAATTTGTTTGCTGCAAAAGTAGTGCCTCTAGTATGACTTTTTCCACTAAACTCTTCTGATGAACTGGCAGTATATTTCCTAGTTATAGGAATTCAAAAAATACAGAACAATTTGCTTTAGAACATGATTGAGTGCACAACCTAGACATTGGTGCTTTCAAGAAAACGCCACTACAAAATTTGTTTTGTACAGTTGGGGCTTCCAAGATGGAAATGTGGACTCAAGTTCTCATTTGGTTCTTTTTACACAAATTTCCATCTCCCAGGGCAGTCTTTCAGTCTTTCTGCATCTTTTCCCCTGTAGCTTAAGACAACCTATAAAAGAAAAAATGTTGTGGCTATTATTAAAATCAGATCAACTGTTGTTCTTTTGTATTCATACAGTGGACTTTATCTTAATAGCAACTGCTAAAATAATATGGATTTTTAAAAAGTGTTTAAGATAATAGTTTGATCTGTTTGGTTATTATGCACATACATATGCATGTTAATTGCAAAGCCTATTGGCTGATGGTCATGAAATTAAAATAATTTCTGTTTTTTATATAAGTAATATTGTGATTTTTCAGGCAGAAGTGGTCTAGTCATGCATACTGGATTCTTACAAAAAAAAAAAAAAGTTTGTTATAGCCCAGCTGGAAACCATAACAAAATTGTACTGTGAGAAAGTACAATTTCACACAAAATAAAGCCTAACTCTCTCACACAAAAGCAAAAATAATAAACTTGAATTGAAACCTACTATGATAAGTGTCTAATAATACATTAATAAATCCATTTATAATGAATTAATGCATTGGTCATTTGGGCACTAAATGTCATAATAAAGTAAGGTCATATACATTAATTTCATGACTGAATAGAAATCAATACAGCAGGGACTTAAAAATAACCACATAATTGCGCAATAAAGTAATACAATAATGAGGATCTAAGCTGTGGTTTAACAATATGTACTGAATAAACTATAATGGGTTGGATTCACACTGCAAGCAATATCATGATTTAGAAGCTAAAGGACTGATTTACAGAACCACAGTATGTTTAACCAGAACCAAACAAACCACTTTATGGCTTAGTGTTACAGCACTAAACAGAGCCTGTATTTTTTATAATTGTAATTGCTCCAGGTTCTTATATAAAAACTTTTTTAAAAGAGCTAGCTTTCTATGTGGCTGCTTAAGAAAATAGGTGAGTTCAGCATTATTAAGCATATTTTACAGAAGATTTCTGTCATTTGGTTGATAAGAAACCATTGGTTCTGTTATTTTTAATCAGAGAATGAAAGTAAATTTACCTTATGAATTATAAATATGATATTCAAGATTCTATTTAGTTTCAGATTCTAAATCACACGAAGATATTGTAATCAGAGTAAGCTGTAAGTATCTTTAAAATATTTCCTTTCAGAAAAGGGAAACATTATATCCTATCAAATAAATGTTGAATGATATGATACACGAGGGAACAATTTGATCAGTTGAGCACTGATGTTGTTGCAATATTTTGTTAAGTAACTCAACAGTAAGAGATGAGTTCTAGCATAGGCTGTGTGAGTAAAAATAAGAACAATGCATATGTATCAACTGATTAGGACAGCCTTCTGTACATCCCAACACATCTGGAAAATATTTGGCTGGGAATTCTGGGAGTTGCAATACCAAGGATTCATGTTGAGAAAAGCTGATTACGGGAATACAATTTACTGATTACATGAGTCCGTTTTTATTCAGAACAATTCTTCAGATAGTCTAATTCAGATAACCTTTATAAATTAAACAATTGGGTTTCTCTTATAATATATTATAGTAATGAAGATGCTGCATACTTGTTATCCTTCAAATACTATCTAGAAAAGCTTTAGTTTCTTGAAAGGCACTGGGATGGGTGCTGATCTGATTTTGGTGGGGAAAAAATAGCCACGTAAAAAACATTGTTTCTGCCCCTTTAACCTCTCTGCAGTGAAGGGCTGGTCACATATTTTGGTTGGGATTATATACCAGACAAGTTAAGAAATTAGTCCTGAAGATGCCTAGCAACTCCCTTTATAGGCTGAAACCAAAACTTTGAATGGAATTCAGAAACCAATTGCCAATGACTGCAGGACTTGCAGCACAGGTCATTCTTGTTCATCATCAAGTGGCCTGCTGCAGTTTGCATCAACTGCAGTTTCTAGTGGACTTCAGTAGCAACTTCATGTAAAGTGCAGTATTCTCATTGTGTGATGATGAATGCCTGAATCACCGTTGCCAAAGGCTCCTGGTGGTGTGTCAGCCGAAGCTGGGCAAATTACCCCCCATCACACCCTCTACTTGCCCATCTAGTAGTAGGAATGACTCACAAGTTGCAGACCTGCCACTGCATCCAGAAATGTAATTGAAACTGGCAGAGAAACATTTTGAACAAACAGTGATTCCATTTTGTTTGGTTTCAGCTTCAGTCCTGTCCACAACATATCACCCGACAGACACAGGGTCATGAGTTCTAAGGCATTTCTAGCCCGGCCTGGGGCAGAGATGTAGAATAGTGTATCATCAGCTTGTTAATAGTATTTCACCCCAAACTGATATATGACTTCTTCTCCTCTTTCTACAATCACCACCTTCAACTGCCTACTTAGGAAGGAGTAGGATCATCAGAACAGTTTTTCAAACTTTCTACCCCTCAGGTAGTTTAGAAATATAGCATTGTCAATAGTATCAAATACCTTTGAGAGGTATAAGACCAGAAGGAGGGGGTCACTCTTCCTATTGAGGTCACAGGCCATTTCCATCCCATTCTCATGTCTCAAAGCAGACTGGAAATTATCTTGATAATTCATTTCTTCTAAGGCACTCTATAACTGACTCCCCAATACCTTCTCAACAACTCTTTCCCCCAAAAAGCAAAGATGGATACTGGCCAATAGCTGCCTAAAACAATGGGTTCAGAGAGGTTTTTTTGAGAAGGATGCATGCCACTTCATCCTTAAGGGTAGCTGGCACTAGTCATGCTCTCAAAGAAGCATAGTGAATGATTTTATCAGCAAAACTTTATGCCATCAAGTCACAGAGATCAGATGGAAGCTCTTTGTTCTCTTCTTTTCATAATAGGGATCAAGAAACTTAAACAAGGCTACTGAACAGCAACACTCTGGTGAAAAAAAATGGACAGCTATTAATGCTTTGCTGCTTGTATTGCCACAGTGTCAGGTCGAACACGAGCTCTATTGTTTGTTCAGATTTGTTTTTTTTCTTCCATCAGTGCTCTAGGCATTGCTTCACTGCTCTATCTCCTGAAGATCCTTCCTAAACCAAAAAAACCCTCAGAACTGACCAACAGACATACTCCAATTGGGACCAATCATGTCAAGTGCCTGGACCATCTCCTGATTTCAGAAGATTCAGGAGCCACCAGATGCTCAAATGAATTGTGTGCCAGGTTGCTAGAAAATGCCACAAGTGCACCTTGAAATCCTTCTGGGAGCCTGGATCAGTTCATATGAATGGCCCATCTACACTGTGGACATTATGAGGAGTGATACATCTCATCTGGATCAGGGAATGATCAAACCACTGTAAAGGATTTAGCCCAATGTCCTCTGTATCCAAACCACACATAAACTGCTCTGAGAAAAGACAAGTTCAAGCATGTGTATTTGTAGGGACAGATATTTCTTGGGACAAGCCCATGGTACAGGCCATGAATTTCTAACCCTTCTTCAAACCCACCCCCTAAAGTATGGATCATATCCCATCATCTCAGAAGGAGAGATCCTGGTCATAGACAAGGTTTCTGTTAGGAACATCAGTACTCCCACTCCATATCACTGGAGTTGAAACTATTGAAGGACTAACTAATGGACTTTACTGCAGTGCGCTTGAGAAAGGAATACTTTCCTGAAATGCATTAGGCTTAAATAATAACTTTTTTACTGGCTTTTGAGATTCCTCCCTCTCTCTTTTGTTCAGATGATCTATATAGAAAAAACCTTTACCCAATGAACTTGTAGCAGTGGTGGTCTGTCTAATATTAGGCAAATTCTGTATGAACTAAGTAAAACGTTCAGTATCAACAGGAATTTCTTTAAGTCTTCTCTCTCTCTCTTGGGACTTCCGGTGAGGACTCATGACAAACTAGACATCTCTGAGGGAGTAGATATGGCATTGCAAAGAGATCAGCAGCCAGAAGGCATTTTCTGGCTGGCCAAAGTTCTCTGAATAAAGGAGAGATCATGCGAACACCCACATGCACTCTGGACAGCTGCTTCTCCTGAGTAAACTGCAGGAATTGAGGTTTCTGCAGCCAGCTCATGGGGTGAGCAACTGGGAATCAAGGATTTCCACCCAAGCTCACAGCCTCAATGTAGCTTTATGGACACAAAGTTCTGCTGAGCCTCATTTCTTAATTGCTTTTGGAAATTGCTTATAAATTGCTCATTAATTGTTTTTCAGCTATTAAGAACCTTCCAATCAACAAGTCCGATAACATGGACTAGGTGAGTTCACTTTAATCCTTAATGAAAGAAGTTATATAGAGAAGTTTAAGGACTTTAAAATATATATTACAAAAAAAAAAAAGGAACAAAAGGGTGATTAGAATGTTGATTTTGGAAGGTTAATATGGCCTAGGGGTTAAAATTGTTTCCACTTGTTGTGATGAAGGGGTAAGTTATTTCTTTATATATTTCTTTTTCTTTTCCGTAGCTATATGTTTTCTTTTTTTTTCTTTTTTACTTTTCTATCTATATTTTTTTCTTTTTTTCCTATTTTTTTCCTTTTTACTCTTTTATTTTTTGTAGTTTGTATTAGTTTTTATCTAATGTTAATGTTTAATAAAATTAGTATTTTAAAAAAAGTCTTCTCTCTGTTATATCCCTAACCTCTTCTAAATCTTCTGGATCAGATTTTAAGGACAGCCAACCAGGAAGAATAATCACCCCTCCCTCCAATTTATTTGTTTATTTGTTTCATTTAATTTAGGCACCACCTGACTCCAATCAATTAATTGGATAACATTCTGAATTTCCTAAGTATCTAGCTGTATTACAATTTTAGGAGGTATAGTTTTAAGAAACATTTAGTATATTAAGATAATATTTAGTATAGAATTAAGCTTAACTGTAATAATTTTTGCTGTGTGCTTAGAAAATATTGTTTGATTCCTATCACTGTGGGTTCCTCCTCCAAATCATTAACTTCAGACCTTTGTTTTTTTCCTGTGAGATGGCTGCAGTACATGCTTGGATACATTTAATTTCAATTACAATAGGAAATCTTAACTCTTCCCAATTAGGTTGTATGATATTTAAACCATATTCTCTTTCTTACTTGCCCATTTAAATTATAGGCTGCAAAACCTGAGTATATGTACACATATACACATATACATTCACACATGTGTCAAAATGGGGTATCCAATTTTGCTATTCTTATGCTAAGTGTGCATGAAAGCTCATCAATGAGGTCTAATGCACTAAAGAATGTAAACTTTTTGTGATAGTTTTTGCAGAATGCTGCCTGTGCATATTGAATGAGCAGCTTTTTGTACAATCCTCCTAGACATTAAGAATCTGGAAGGCTGTTTCAGATGCTGCTGAAAAGATAATTAGCTCTAGATCACTAATAAGACATCCAATTTAATTTTGTATTGCATGTTAATGTTTTGCCCATGTAACTAGCATAATGCAATGTAACATCATACAATGCAGAGAGATAAATGACCCCATTTATTTGAAAAGCAAGGAAAGAATTCCTGATTCTCAGCAAAAAAAAAAAAACTGGCATTTAGCAAGGAGTAAATACACATAGCTGAATTCAACTCTAGGAACATAAAGATGCAGTACAGTGTTATACAGTCTACCCAGGGGTGATAAGCAGGGATTACAGGACAGTAAAGTCACACAGGACTGCAGTTAAGTGTGGATGGGAGTGTCACGGCCCCATAAAAAACCTCACCCAACCAGTTTAATGGTGCTCAGGTAAACATCATAGGATGAATACTAATGTGCAGTCAGCTACAAATTTCTGTGCAGAGTAAGAGTGCATGCACAAATACATTCTTATATAGGATTCAAACATCCAGGAAGCCACTTAAAACCTTACCTGTTTTATAACCAAATCCACAGTGTCAATAGCCTCCAGTCATGGATCATACTGTATTTCAGTCAAATCCAGGACTACTTAGAAGCAGAAGGATGTGTGCTCATACTAATCTGGATAGTGGTTGCAAGACTGTTTGTATTTTAAGATTTATATACTGGACATGATTGTTCTCAAAATAATTAAAAATTATAACATGTAAAAAACAAAGCAGAAAAATAAAAGGGAATAATAAAAAACAGTTGTGATGTCTCACATGCGCCAATTCAGATCATCAGAATTGGTGTCATAATGAATTTAGTACATGCAGAGCATTGCAATTGATAAAGTTCCATCTTTTTATCTCCTACCCACATTCAAACCACATGCTTCCAGCAACCATATATAAGAAATAAACAGAAGATTGTGTATTTATAAGCCCTACTCCAGTGTCCTTATCAAATGGTTCCCTGAAGACTTTCATATATTTAGTAAGCAAATTCAGCCAAATGTCTCTACATATCTCATTGTCACTGTGTGATTGTCATTGTGTAATGTAGGTTTTTAAATATGCAAGTGTCTTAAGAAGAGCCTACTCAAAGAAGCCTAGAGATGTGGAGACATGATTCCTATAAATGATCATAGATTATTTTTTTCTGGGAGACCATCAAAGGCTATTTCATACATAATGCACTGGAGTACTCTAACAGAGAAGTTAACTGACCATGAATTACTATGGTCAGGCTTTTGTGTTTGTGTGTTTGTGTGTTTGTGTATGTGAGTGAGTGTGTGTGTGTGTGTGTGTATCCAAAACAACTTGCAGTTGGTATATCAGTTAAAGATGTAGAAGGCTCTGGGTGACAATAACAGATCACTCCAGGACATACCATCTTCATTGTGTTTAGATAGAGCTTCAATTTGTTGGCCCGTATAGAAAGAAAAATAAATCTTGGGGTCATCACTCCTATGATTTTGCAGATGTCCTGGGCTGAGTAATTTATAACCCAGCCTCAAGGTTTGAGAGTGAACTCAAAAGAAAATAAGTAAGAGTGAGAACAGTGCATGCATCCAGGAGGCAATTTATGAAGCAACATGGGAAGAGAAAATAAGAACAAGTAGAATTCTTTGATTTCTGCAACATGGGCTGTCATCAAGGGGGGACCTTTTCCCTTCTCATCATATAGCTTGTTGTGACTCTGCTGTTTTGATACAGAGGGGGAAAAAAAATCTGGTGTACTCCAATGGTATCAAGTCACAGCCTTGCCCAGCTGAACCAGCACTCCTGTAATTGATTTCTGGAAATGTTCTGGGTCCAAGGTCTACAGTTCCATTTATATGCAGATGTGATCTAACACAAAGGCTGCACATTTGGCACCGGGGGGCTACCAAACTTTGTCTCTTTTCTCTCGAATTCTCCGCCTGCATTCTTTTTTATGTTACTGATTTAAACAGTAAAAACAACTAGTTTGATAACAGATCAGATCTCCCCCTGCCCCAAAGTCCCTAAAATGAAAGGGGAGGAAGATGAGGAGAGGGAAGAACTAATTATAATACGAAATGTAACCATAGCCTGATTTAAATAGGTAGCAGTTATGGGCTATTGATTGCAGTTCACAGGAAAAGCTTGTCATGTTGTGTCAAGAGGTTAATGTAATTACAAGAGCAGGCAGCAAGATCAGCTGTAGCCTCGAATAGGCGAATAACTAAAAGCTGCTTTGGAGACACATAATGTTGTCAAAGCATAAATAATTCATCCCAACATTCAAGAAGAAATTACTTCTCCGTTCCAGTGTATTATTCAGCCATTAAAATCCTGCCCTTGTAAAGACTTGAAGTTGTCATATTTTCAGTTATTCAGGTTTTTCTTTCCATGCCACCCTTCCTAATTTTTTTGTTTGTCTGATTTTGGAGTATTTGCCTTCATACTGCATTCTGTGTGTGTGTGTGTATTACATACAAACATAGTATTAAAGAGTTCTATGAAACAGACTTACAGTTCATTTAGTAACTGCATTAAAAACCAATAATAACTCCTCTCCCTGTCTTTCATAAGGTGTTGAAAGACTTGGGTCTTCCCCCAGGGATTGGGCCCATTTTAAGAGGTTTATTTGTTATGGATGTATGAACTGCCTTGGGGATAATATGTTTTAATTGCCATTTTTTTTATTATTTGTTGATAAGTTTTAGCTGGCTGTTAGCTACCCAAGGTCAAACGGCAAGTGGCTGGCTGTATAAATTGAATTAATAAATAATAAACACACAAATAAATAAGAGTGCAGAGTTGCACAAGGGATTTATTGAATGTCTTGATGTGATGAATGGATAGGGACACTGAATGAAGCGATAGAATCCCCTTTGGCTGGCCAGAATTAAGTTGACTTCAGCTTTTCACTGGCATCCTGAACTGGAACAATTCATGCAGCATTTGGTGAGCTACTTCTTCAATACCTGCTAAGTGGGAGAACTGTGAGAAATATCAACATGTCCAGCTGCCCCTCCACAACAGCCTCTTGACTCTGTTTGCGAGTCCATATTAAAGCTGACAACAATTAGGCATTGAACAGATTTTACTCAGCGCAAGCATTTTGGCAGGTTAAGCTGCGTGTGATTGCTGTTGGTTGCTGTGTTTTAAAACAGCTCTATTTGGTTATGCCTTACAATCTCCAAGGACAATTTTGCACAAGATACTCTCAAATGACAGCAGCCTTTCCTGAGTAAAAAGAGAGGGGAAAGAGAAAAGAGGATTCTAAAATGCCTTCCGATTACAAAAAAGAGCTCCTTCCTCTGCAAAGTAGCTTGGGAACCATTTGAAAAGAGTTTCACAAACTGTTAAGCCTGTTATCCAACCATTTTGATCTTCAAAAGCAAAACTTGTTTCTCAGCTCATTTTGGAAAGCTGGTTAAAAAACAAGAAAAAGAAAAAAAACTGGGTGCTGTTTTCTGACATTGTGAATTTAGGAAAAGATATATTCCCATTCATTTTATAGAAGCATAAAAGTTTGGCTGTGTGATAACCTACAAAGGGAGATGATTCCTAATTAATGTAACCCTATATTAATACAACAAGTTTATGAGGCATGTGAATGAAGCTGAGTACATAGCACACAAACTCACACATACAAGTAGCTTTTGATACTCATCTGATAATAAGCAGTAGTTGAGTTAGCATGGCACAATGATACAGCCCTTGGTCCTTGTACGTTCCAAAACCCCTACTGCAACTTTCTCCAGTTTTTGCTGATGTTTCTGTCAAGCCATGTTAGAAAAAGAATGCGGGTACCAAAAAATACATGCATACACATATACCCTCACTTCCAAATTAAGCAACTTTATGTAGAGCACAGAAAAGTAGAAAGAAATAGTAAGCCAAATAAATTAAAAGCATGAAATAAAAAAGAAGAAAGCTAAACAAAATTCAGCTTACACCAACACCTTTCGCTATTCTCCAAACCGTACATCTTTAAAAACTCCATACCTTTACATCTTTACATCTTTGCTCCATCAGATCTATATTGTGCTTTGCTGTTCTTTAAATTTCTAAGCACTCTTTTTTTGAGGATCTTGCCAACTCCATCCAACCAGTCTTCCCTTTCTCAACCTATTCAGTCTTCCTTCATATATTTGTTTTGCAATTTAATCCTCATTCATTCTCCCTGTATGACAAAATCTATTTTCACTTCCTTTTACAAGCATTCATTCTTCACAACAGATCACACACTACCTTTTTACCAATATTTTCACATCTTAAAATTTCTGCATTAATTTTCCCATCTTTAATCAACATTCTACCAAGATAACAAATTCATCTACTTGCTCTGGTTTCCATCATTTATATATAACTTGAATTTGTGCCCCTACGCTTTCAACCTTGAAGAGAGCCATGAAAAATTGGCTTTTCCCCCAAGCATTGGGATAGAGTGAAGCTGGAGTTGGAAGAGAGTATTGGGAGTTGCATCTAGGGAATTCAAGTGTGGTGCCAGGTTTCTGTTCTTTTTGTTGTTTCTGTTTTTATTGTTTTTTTGTTTTTAGTGGGGTTTTTTGTCTGATTTTTTTTATAATGTGACTGTGAACCACCAGAATTCTGGTTTTATGATGGGCAGCCATACAATTATTTTAAATAAATAAATAAATGTGTTTCGAGTGAAACACAAATACCCTGTTCTTTGACATCTTAAATGTTTAGGTCCATGCTCCTTGTTGCATCATACAAACTAACATTTGCTGCAAATCATTTCAGTTCTCAGCCATTTGTTAATTCATACACTTTATATTACAAGTAGTTCTCACTTAATGATCATTCATTTAGCAACTGTCCAGAGTTATGACAGTGCAGGAAAAACTGACTTATGGTCGTCCCTTGCACTTATTACTGTTGCAGCATCCCCATGGTCACGTGATCGCAATTCAAGAGCTTGGTGACCGTCATGCATTTATGATGGTTGCAGCGTCCCACAATCACATGATCACCACCTTCCCAGCTAGCTTCCAATAAACAAAATCAATAGGGAACAGCATGATTTGCTTAATGACCACAGTGATTCACTTAATGACCATCGCAAAAATGGTAATAAAATCAGGTCCAGATTTGCTTAATGATCACATTGCTTAGCAACCTAAATTCCAGTCCCAGTTGTGGTTGTTAAGTGAGGACTACCTGTACTAGGGTCTGTGTTTCTTTTTTCCTCTGCTTCTTTTTTCTTGCAGTTAGGTTTGAATAACTTCCTTGCAATTAATTATGTAAAACATATTATGTGTACATTTTCAAGTATAGAAGAAATACAGTCACAAGAAAAGCATGGCAGTGTGTTGTGGCACACACACCCACACAAAAATCATGCAGAGAACCACAAACTGAATTTAGTGGCATTCAGTTCTGATGGTGAAACTGTATTATTTGCTTATATTATGGAAGCTAAAACTTGATACTGCAGAGATGGCCATTTTATTGTTTTGCTTGCTTTATTTCTTTATTTCTTTTCTTTCCTTTTTGCTTATTAAGCCCTTGTAGTTGTTATTGGCTTATCTGCTTTGATGTTCTAGAACAGCTGTCAGCCTTATGATTTGTGCTAAGCATTTTTGGGGAAATTTGGGAAATAAAATGGGAAATTGAAAATATGAAATCTACAATAAATTAATGACTTTAAACAGTTTGGTGCTTTCCACTGAGCACTAATGGGAAGATATTGTTTTCTATATCTGTACAGGAAACCATGCCCTAAACAATGTAATTTTCTTCTCTCATTCTATCTTTCTGAAGCTGATGAATTGTACTGCAAAGCTTCTGCTTCACCAATCTCAGACTTAGAATGATGATAATCATTGGTCTGGACTGGATTTATTTATTTATTTATATGCATGCATGCATATCAGGGTGAGCCAGTTTGATGTAGTGGTTAAGGCTTTAGGCTAGAAACCAGGAGACCATGAATTCTAGCCCTGCCTGAGGCACAAAGCCAGCTGTGTGACTTTGGGCCAGTCACTCTCCCTCAGCCCCAAGAGGAGGCAATGACAAGCCACTTCCAAATTCTTGCTAAGAAAACTGCAGGGACTTGACCAGGCAGTCACCAGGAGTCAAGACTGACTCACAGGCACACACACACAAACACACACATACACATACACAAACACGCACATACATACACAGACCAGAAGGGCTGATCTTTTGAGAAGGAGAGATCTCACAGTAATATATCCATTACACACTAGTCCCAAGAGAATGAAGGAATAATTAGCAAGGAGAGCATGTTGGAATGTGAGTATAGTTAGAGTGAATTAAAAAAGATGGAAGTGTCAATTAAGAAAAGAAGAAGAATGAGATGAGAGAAAGAGGACTTATGAGTGAGGGAAAAAAGAATGAAAACAAAGACTTCCAATTAGACTGTTAAAGATAGGGAGGAGGCTAAATTATAGATGTTTGTAACTGTTTTAAACTGATGGGCCCCTTTGAAAATTTAGGAGCATGTTGAGAGTGCTGTCACAAGATGACAGAATGGTAAGACACATTTAGCAAAAAATAATGAATTTGTTCCATGCCACTTCTTAACGTTTAGCCCACAAGGGTGCTGTCTACCATTCTAGTTCATTTTATCTCTTTTTCTGATCAGGCAGACATGCTTCCAAAACAAAGTAGTAGAATGGAGCCACCACAATTTGCTATTTTCCAAGAATGCCATAGAGTATATGTAAGACAGAGAGGCATCCTTATAAATAAAGATGAAGCCAGCACTTTGCTTTGCACTACTCCTGTTTTCGATGTAATTTTTTAAATGAAAGGAATCTTAAAAAATAAAGGCAGATGAAGCAGGTAGCTGGAAGTCAGTAAGGTAGGGTTTCTTGGCACATTGGTAATTTAGGATGTTAGGATTAATATTTGCTATTCTGCATTTTATTTTATTCCACCTATTATTTTCCACTAATAATTATACTAAAGAGGTTTTAACTTATGAAGGTGCTCTGTCTGGATGGATTCAAAAATAGTTTGATCCCAAGTGTGGATTTCAAGTAATTGTCAATAATATAAAATGAAATGTCCTGTTGCTGTCTGTAAATTAGTAGATGATGATAGCATATTATTCTAGGGGAATATAAGGGTGAGACAGCCCTCAGTGGTAAAGCAGACTGACTTATCTAGTGGTGTCTAGCATCCAGAGCTTTGTAGGGAGATTCAGATGTTATACAGATAAGAAATGATACCGTGTTTTCTTAATGCAAAGGGGCCTTCTAATAAAGGACCATCCAAAGGACAATATTAATTATAATAACTTACAAAACTACATTTGGTCTTTTTGTCATTAGGCCTAAATATTTGCCTTTTCTCATAATTATCACTACCTGTAGACTCATTTAGATGAGGGGAGGCATGTGATTCCTTTCTTCCCTCTCCATCCAGTTTTCTTTCTGCCAGAATCTGATGCAAACCTGATCTGTCATTCTGTTTGGTGCCTTTATGATTGCTATGTTTGGATCTCAGCTAATCAAAGACCCCCTTCTTACTGCTTTATTTACAAAGAAGCAAACATCAAACAGTCATTACTGAAATGAAAAACACTTGGAAAATCAAGCAAACTTTTTTTAAGTCCCTAAGTGTGTTTTAATTAAAAGCGGGAGAGAGGTTTTGAGGTCACAGTTGTACTGTTTATGAAAATCTATACTGTCTCCATTACCTCCTTCTTCTCTAAAGGTAATTGCTTCAGAGCCAACTGGAATAATTCCTGGTTGTTCACATGAGAGGAAGATGAAACTAATAGAAAACATTTCCATTTTCATAAGCACACATCACCATTGCACAATCCTTATACTGTATGTTAGTCAGGACCTTTGATTTGGCTGTCCAAATACTCAATTAAAATATACAATATGGATTTTATGTTGAATTTGCATCTCTTTTTTGCATGTGATTCACCTCACTGAATTGAAATTTAGTATTGGCAGGCGAAGAAGAGTTAGTGGATCCCTCCAACTTCCCCACCTCACCTGACGTTGATGGTGGTGGTGATGATTGTTGTTGTTATTGTTATTAGAAATTGGTATGCTGCAAAGAAAAAGAAAATGTGTAACAGAACCCTTATATGCAGGTATGCCTTTGGCTCTACAAAGGCCTCACACACATTCTTAGAAAAAAGTACTGAGGATTGCTTGCAGTCCAATAGTTTGTGTGGAAACCCACCTATATAGAAAAAAAAAAAAAAAAAAACTAAGGCTGGGATGGTAGAAAGTTATATTGGGATGAAAGACAGAATTCTGGAAACTAAAAGGGATGATAGAGAACATTTTATTGGAGTGTCTTCTGGCACATGAGTGTTTGGTGACTGGCCATGACTTCCTGACAATCATTTTGTGAGCCTCATACTCTGTAACAATGATTTTTGAGACTACCTAAAATTGGTTTCAATATCCCAAATTGCAGAAAGTTTTTCTGTCTGTGCTATAAACTTTAAGGGAATGTATGACAGAGCACATATTTTGGATGTAGAAAGGTATAGGTTTAACCCCTAACAACAAGACCCATTCCTGAAATCCTTGAGAGCTGCTACCAGCAGAGCAGACAATACCAACCTAAGATCTTGTTAGATCAGAAGCCTGAATTCATACAGCAGCTTTCATGCTATGGTAAATCCCCAAATAGTCCCTTCTGGGTAACATTAGAATGGACAGTTCGTTCTGTAAACTTTACAATTGGATGCAAAGAAAATATAGAAAGTGGAAGATTGCCAGATCTTCTACTTAACCTTCAACTCAGCCATAGGCATTACATTTGGCTTTAAAATTAGGGGGGGAAAAAGTTAATTGGCTGCAATCCCTGAGCACTAACCCATGGAAAGCTAAAAGGTCCAAAAGGATATAAATATATTTATAACATTCAGTTAAATATTTTCATAAAAATAAATGTAACAGTCACACATTTTGTAAGCTGTTTCTTAAAAATGTCTTTCAAGTGGATTTCTGCTAGGAAGTTATGAGGAAATTCCATCTTCCTGTAAACAAAAAAAGTTACGTGTCATGCGCTGCCTACCTCTGAATAACGTTCAGACACTGGGTTGCAAAGCAGGCTCTGGTTTATTTCAGGATAGGTACAACGTTGTTAGAAAAAAGCTGAGAGTGACAGGAGCGCGCCGGTGCGGGGTTTAAATACCCCGCGCCGGTCAGCGCCCCCTCGCTCTTGATCACGTCACCCCCCTTTGTCCCATGTGTTGCCCTGCCATTGGTTGAGGGTTTCCAGGATCGCCCATCCTCCGGTTTTCAATCTTCTGCTGATTGCTTTCAGCTGGGCGATCCCCGTTGCAACTGCCGCTGATGGCTTGGGTGGCTCCGTGATCCGTTTATCTATTGTCTATTAGCCGTTAGTCGTTGTGGGTTGATGGCTACTTAACTTGTCCCCCTTCACCTATTTCCTTGTCATTGTCATGAGTGCCATTGCGCTGATGACTTTAGCTCAACGGCACTCATGACATACTGCCCCCTTTCCGAATAGTGTTCTCCCCCGGGTTTCTGGGTTTTCCCCTTAGAGCTGTCAAAACGCCACAATTTTTTTTTTTTTTTTTTTTTTTTTTTTTCAAAAGTTCCCGCCGGAGTAGTTGTCGCCCCTCCCTTTGCTCTTCCCTCTACCACGTGCCTTCCCAGGGTGTGTCCATGGTGCGCATGCTCGGGTTCTGACCTGGCGTGCGCATGCTCCAACCACACCCTGTTTGTTTGGCTCAGTTCGGCGAGGCGAGAGGCGTGGCTGGTCGGGTGCTGCTCAGCTCCAGGTAGGGCCCTTTTTTGCTTATTTGGAGTGCGTCGCCTTTGTTGTGTCTCCTGGGCGTTGCCCCCAGGTTGCCCTGTTGACTTGCTTGCCACTCCCCCGCGGCCAGGGGGCGGGGGGAGGGTGCTGGCGATCATTTGTCACCACCCCGTGGGCCCGGGGCGGGGGGAGTGAGTCCCGGGGGGGGGAAGGTCCACCCAAGTCGCGGGCTTGGGGGGGGCCCTTTCCCTTGGGGCACGGGAGGCGGGGGGAGGCCTGCGGGGGGGGGGGTTGGTTTTGCTGACCTTGATTGCGGTTTGTCGGGGTATGCCCGGTGGAATGCTCTGGTCAGGTCAGGCGCTTTAACGTTGTGCGCCGCCACCCATTCCGGGTGGGGGAAGTGTTTCCACCTGACCAGATAGTGTAGGGTTCCTCGTTGCTTGCGTGAGTCGAGGATGTCCCTTATCTCGAAGTGGTGTTGCCCGTCGATCATAAGCGGTGCGGGCTGAGGCGTGCTTGGGTGCCATCGGGAGGTGGTTGCCGGTTTTAGGAGGCTGGTGTGGAACACCGGGTGGAGCCTCCGGAGGTTGTGTGGCAGGTCCAGGCGTATTGCTACCGGGTTCACTATTTGCGTGACTCGGAACGGCCCGATGTACTTAGGCCCCAGTTTTTTCGAGGGTTGGGTTGACTTTAGGAACTTGGTGGAGAGATAGGCCATGTCCCCCGCCTGGAACGTCGGTTGTTGGCGCCGGTGCTTGTCGGCCTGCTCTTTGTAAGCAGCCTGTGCCTCCTTCAGCGCCGCCGTGATTACCGGCCATGCTTCCGCGATCTTCCGTCCCCAGTCGCTGGCGTCCACCTGGGGTTCCGGGGGTTGAGGTAGCTCCGGTATGGGGACGAAGTCGCGCCCCGAGACTACTTCGAACGGGGTTTTTCCCGTGCTCGTGTGGACGGCGTTGTTGTATGCGACTTCGGCGAACGGGAGCAGTTCAGCCCAGTCGTCCTGGTGGTAGTTCGTATAGGATCGTATAAATTGCTCTAAGGTGGCATTAAGAACCTCAGTGGCTCCGTCCGTCTGCGGATGCCAAGCCGTAGACAGGGCCTGTTGGGTCCCCGTCAGCTTCAAGAAGGCCCGCCAGAATTTGGAGGTGAACTGTGTGCCCCTGTCGGTCACCACACGTGCGGGACATCCGTGTAGCCTGTACACGTGGATGAGGAAGAGTTTGGCTAGTTGTTGTGAGGATGGGACTGACGTGCAGGGGATGAAGTGGGCCTGCTTTGAGAAGTAGTCCTTCACCACCCAAATGGCCGTTTTCTTCTGGCTGGGTGGGAGGTCCACTATAAAATCCATAGAGATTTCCTCCCATGGGCGGGAGGGTTCTGCCACCCGTTGCAATAGCCCCGCGGGTTTGCCTGGTGCCCGTTTAGCCCTAGCGCACGTTGGGCAGGACGCCACGTAGGTTTTTACGTCTCGCCTGAGCGCGGGCCACCAGAATTGCCGCCGTGTTAGGTGTAGGGTCTTGAGGAACCCAAAGTGTCCCGCTTGCTTGGCGTCGTGTGACCTATGCAAGATCGCCTGGCGTTGCGAGTCCGGGACGTAGATTCTGCCTTCCCCCCATGCTAGGTCTTGCGCCATCGTTACCTTGTCGGGGTTTGCCAGGAACCAGGGGTCGGTTTTGAGGGCGGCGGCGAGGTCCGTGCGCATTCCCCCTGGTAGTTGCGGTTGCCTTCTTTCCGTCGCCGGTTGTCCCGCCGTCGGCTGCGCCGTAGCGTCGAGCTGCCTCCGTGCGCCGCTTCGGGTGGTCACGGCCATCCCCAGTTGCGAGGCGGATAGGACCGTCCCAATGGTGTCTGGGGCGGGCTCTTCGTCTTGGGGCAGCCGGGAGAGGGCGTCGGCCAGGAAGTTCTTCTTGCCCGGCATGAACTTCAACTGGAAATCAAAGCGGCTGAAGAATTGTGCCCATCGGACCTGTTTTGGGCTAAGGCGTCTAGGCGTTCGTAGGGCCTCGAGGTTCCGGTGGTCCGTCCAGACCTCGAATGGTTGGGTGGCTCCCTCGAGTAGGTGACGCCATGTTTCTAGTGCCGATTTCACCGCAAAGGCTTCTTTCTCCCAGACGTGCCATCGCCTCTCTGTCTCGGAGAACTTCCTTGACAGGTAGGCGCATGGTTTCAGGAGCCCCGTGGAGTCTTTTTGTAGCAGGATGGCTCCCAGGGAGAAGTCTGAGGCGTCGGCTTGGACCACGAACGGCCGTTCTGGGTCCGGGTGCGCGAGGATTGGCTCCGTCGTGAACAGCGCTTTCAGCTTGTCGAATGCGGTCTGGCACGCGGGAGTCCAATTCAGCACTGTGCCTGGGTTTTTGGCGCGTCTGGTGTCCCCCACCCCTTTGGTTTTGAGGAGGTCCGTTAAGGGTAGGGCTATCTCAGCGAACCCCCGGGCGAAGGACCTGTAGAAATTCGCGAATCCCAGGAAGCTCTGTAGTTGCCGTCTGTTGCGGGGCCGCTCCCAGTTTAGTACCGCTTCGACTTTTGCGGGGTCCATTTCGATGCCGTCCCCGGAGATTCGATACCCCAAATAGTCCAGGCGCTCTTTGTGAAACTCGCACTTTGTGGGCTTTGCATAGAGCTGCGCCCTTCTGAGCTTGTCGAGGACTTGCCTGACTAAGGTTACGTGTTCCTCGTATGTTTTTGTGTAAATAAGGACGTCGTCGATGTAGACCAGGACCCCTTTAAACAGATGTTCATGCAGTACCTCATTGATGAGCTGCATGAACACCCCAGGGGCCCCCGCGAGTCCGAAGGGCAGTACCTTGTACTGGAAAGCGCCTAGGGGGCAGTTGAACGCCGTCTTCCATTCGTCCCCCTCCCTGATTCGGATGCGATAGTACGCCTCGCGCAGGTCCAATTTGGAAAAGACTTTGCCCGTGGACAGGTGGGCGAGCATGTCCTTCACCAGGGGTAAGGGGTATTTGTTGGACAGGGAAGCCGCGTTTAGGCCCCGGTAGTCGGTACAGAGCCGTAGGGTCCCGTCTTTCTTCTCCCGGAATAAGACGGGGGCTCCGACCGGTGAGCATGCTGGCTCTATAAATCCCCTGTCTAGGTTTTTATCGATGAACTCCCGGAGGGTTGCCATCTCCTTCGGGGTCATCGAATAGATCTTTGGTCTAGGTAGGGGGACGTCGGGCAGTAGGTCGATTCGGCAATCCGTCTTGCGGTGGGGGGGTAGTTGGTCTGCCTCTGCTTCTCCGAAGACCTCGGAGAAGTCGGCGTATTGTTCCGGTAGGTCTGCAGTGGTAGCGGCGTTGTCTTGTGTGGTCGCCTCCGCTCGTCCTACCGTGGGGTTGCTTTTGCCAGCTGGTACTGGTGCTCGATACTCGCCGTCGCCGAATGTGAAGGTGCGGGTCGCCCAGTTGATCCGCGGGTTGTTTTTCGCGAGCCATGGCATCCCCAGGACTGCAATGGGCCGTCCGATGGGCGTGACTACGAACGACGTGCGCTCGGTGTGAGTGCCCATTTGCAGGGTGACCGGCTCGGTTTGTAGCGTGGCTGGTTTCCCCCCCGCTGTGGAGCCGTCCAGCTGGTGGAATGCCAGCGGCGTGGGGAGGGGGAAGCAGCGGAGTTCGAGTTTGGCGACTAGGTCGGGGTGGATAAGGTTTTTTGAGCACCCCGAGTCCACTAGTGCCGCGGCCGTGGTGGCTCCGTTGCCGGCAGAGAGTTGAATTGCTGCCAATATTACGGAGCTTTTGTCGTTTCGTTGAGGTGGTTCGCGTTGCTGTCCCGCCGCCTGCCTCGCCACGCGTTTCAGGGCAAGCGGGGAGCATTTCCCGCCGGCTGGTCGGGGTCGGTATTGTCCTCTTCTCCCCAGTAAGCGTCCCAGCCCTCTTCCGGTGTCGCTGTGGCCACGGTCATTCGGCGGTGAGGGGGCGGCCCCGGGTTGGGTGGTTTGGGGCTAATTTTCGGGGCGGGCTTGGGCGCGCTGGTCGGCGGTCGGTTGGCGAAGCAGTCCGCCGTCTTGTGCCCTAATTTGCCACACCTCCCGCAGGGCTCCCGGTTGAACTTCTTTTTTGGGTATATGGGGCCGGCCATCCCCCCGTGTGGTGCGGGTACCTTTTTCTCGACGTAGTTTGTGTCTTCCGTGGTTGTCATAAGGAAGGTGCGGTGCGCGTGTTCGGCTTTCCCCGCGAGGTGGATCCACCCGTGTAACGTTTCTGGGTCGTCGCGGTAGAGGGCCCATTGGAGAACGTCGCGGTTGAGCCCCTTTTTGAAGATTTCCAGCAGGGTGGTCTCAGACCAGTCGCAGACCTTTCCCGCGAGGGCTTTGAACTCCAGGGCGTAGTCAGGGACCGTGCGTGCGCCCTGTTTAAGTCTCTGGAGTGCGCTTTTCGCCCGTACTTTAGCTAGGGGGTCTTCGAAATAGTTTTTCATCTCGTTGATGAAAGCAGGGAAGGTGGCGAGGGCGGGGGAGCTGGACTCGTACAGTTGGACGTACCAGTCCGCCGCCCTGTCTTGGAGTTTGATCGCCACGGCGGCGATCATGTCGGCCTCGGAGTCATAGGAGTGTCCGTGCCTCCCCATGAACTCCCTAGCGTTGGTGACGAAAAACGAGAGTTTTGAGGGGGTCCCATCGAAGAAGATGGGGAAGTCCTTTGGGGCCCGGGCGTTCTGCGCGGCCCCGCCTCTCGCTTCCCGGGATGTGGTGTCGGCCGCCTGTGCCGTCTGCTGGCTCTCCGCTGGCTCGTGTGGGTTCGGTGCTTCGCTCGGGGTGTGGGCTTGTGCGGGGACGTCATTGGGTGGCGCGGGGGGCATAAGCGCCTGGAGCATGGTCCGGAGTTCCGTCAGCTGAGCCCGCATGGCCGCGAGTTCAGCTCGTGCCTCCTCGTCCACAGCCCGCACCGCCGCTGGGGCCGGTTCCGTTGGCGCGTCCTCGGGGGTGGGGGGTTCATCGTCCCTCCGCCGCGGGTCCGCTTCCTCCTCCGTCTGATGGGTGTCTCCGTCGTCCTCCTCCGTGTCGAGCACCGTGGGGCTGTCGCTCCACGCCCGTTGCTGGGGTGCGATGTGGGGCGCGGGGTCCTCCGCTGGTTTCGGAAGTCGTGCTGCTCCCTCCCGCGGTCGGGTTGCCTCCGTCGCCATCTCCCCTTGGGGTTGGAGCTGAGGCTCGGGTCGGGTGGGGTGGGCGTCCATGGCTCCGGGAGTCCGCGGTGCCTCTGGCCTCGGTCGGTCCTCCTCTGTCTCTTGCCGCGCGGCTCGCCCTCCTTGCCCGCGCCGTTCCGGCCTCATCTTGCTGGTCTTCTCGCCGTCTACTCCTCCCGCGGCTCGTTGTCGTCCGGTGGGGCTCGGCGAGGCTGAGTTTATGACTCTCAGCTTTATGTCATGCGCTGCCTACCTCTGAATAACGTTCAGACACTGGGTTGCAAAGCAGGCTCTGGTTTATTTCAGGATAGGTACAACGTTGTTAGAAAAAAGCTGAGAGTGACAGGAGCGCGCCGGTGCGGGGTTTAAATACCCCGCGCCGGTCAGCGCCCCCTCGCTCTTGATCACGTCACCCCCCTTTGTCCCATGTGTTGCCCTGCCATTGGTTGAGGGTTTCCAGGATCGCCCATCCTCCGGTTTTCAATCTTCTGCTGATTGCTTTCAGCTGGGCGATCCCCGTTGCAACTGCCGCTGATGGCTTGGGTGGCTCCGTGATCCGTTTATCTATTGTCTATTAGCCGTTAGTCGTTGTGGGTTGATGGCTACTTAACTTGTCCCCCTTCACCTATTTCCTTGTCATTGTCATGAGTGCCATTGCGCTGATGACTTTAGCTCAACGGCACTCATGACATTACGTGAATTCAATTCAAGATAATTTTGGCAATCTCCTTGTATGAGTCCTCAGAGAATTCAGTTCATAAATACATTCTGACAGAACACTTGGATTAAACAATTTCCACACTCTAGATGTTCTATCTGAATAATTACAAATGTTCCAAGTGTTATTATTTCCTGGATTTGGAATGAAGTGAATGAGTAAACAAGGATAATTATACAAATGAAACAGTAACCTGATAAATCAGGGTAACACTGACTTCTCTTCTTTTGTGTCATATAATAGCCATCACTGTTATACTGATATACTAGTATCTTCCATTCCTCAAAACAATAAAAAAATATATTTTTTAATTTTTTAATAAATAAAATAAATCCACCCGGCCAGGATTTTTCCATCTTTACACACCCTGAAGTAATGAAATTATATGCTTACAGTTCCAGTGCTGTTAGAGGTTTTGATTGGTTCATATTTGTCATAATGAGAGACATAGAAATAACTACAGCATGCAAAGAAGATGCAGACATAGGTTTTTTTCCCCCCCAAAATAAATGAAAAACAGGGCAATGTTTAAATTCTACAACAATATAAAAGAAAGAGAAGAAGATACTATGGTAAATTGTGGAATTTGTTCTGAAGGTTTTGTTTAAAGGAATATAGCTGTAGAATACAGACTCACACAAACACACAATGGAGAAAGGGATGGATTGTCATTTAAAATGGAAATGAGCACCTAAAATGAATAGTGCAATACTGCATTTGTTTTGAGCTCAGTATGCAAATCCACCATAATTCAACTGAAGATTGATTAATCTTCATCTTTTTCCTGACATTTGTATATATTTATTTTTGCCTTTTAATTCTGGAATATAGTTGCCTCCATTCCATAATTTTTTATGGGTTTGGATCTGCAATACATACTGTACACCAGGTAGACCAAAATAAGATTTGCCTCATTACTTTGATGAATACATCAGCTTTGTAATATGTATTAGAATTTACATAGTTGTCTATGTCCTCCTATACTTTGGCCACATAATGAGAAGACAGGATACCCTGGAGAAGATGCTGATGCTAGGGAGAGTGGAGGGCAAAAGGAAGAGGGGCCGACCAAGGGCAAGATGGATGGATGATATTCTAGAGGTGACGGACTCGTCCCTGGGGAGCTGGGGGTGTTGACGACCGACAGAAAGCTCTGGCGTGGGCTGGTCCATGAAGTCACAAAGAGTCGGAAGCAACTAAATGAATAAACAACAACAAAACTATGTCCTCCTGCTGAAATGAATGGAGAAACATTGCTTGCATTGACATTGACATTGCATTGCATTGCATTGACATCTAATTGTAGAACATTATAGAGCAAAATGTTATTTAAAAAAAAAAATGGTGAATTATGAGAAAAGGTTACAACATCTGGGACTAAGTGGTCCTGTGGTTAAGGTGTTGGGTTAGAGCCAAGGAGACCCAAGTTCCAGTACAGTCTCAGCCACAGAAGATCGCTGGGTGTGACTTCAGGTCCATCAGTATGTCAGCCTAAACTATCTCACAGGTATATTTCAGGAAAAATTAGGAAAGGAAATACTGTGTATGCCATCTTAGAGCAAAAATAAGGGGTGTAAATTGAACAAATTGTCCTGGCCAGCTTGGTCTCAGACAAGGAGACTGACCATGAGCAGCCAGTTCCAGAGTTGCTGGATGAACTGTTGCCTGAGGAACTGCAGGCAGTAGAGGCTGCGCCAGCCAGTAACCAGGAGTCACAGCTGCCACCAGTCTCTGAAGATGAGGAGTCTGAGCTGCCACCCCCTCCCAGTGCAAGGGCTCACCATGTGAAGAGGAGAGCAGAGCAGAGCAGAGAAAGGCGTTCTGCAAGGCTCCTCAAAAGAAAGGAGCCACACCCTTCCAAATGAGCAAGGGGTTGCTTCTATTGAGCTCAAGCCTCTCTCTTGGCAACAACTGTTCATTTACCCAGACTCCATGTGACTTGACTCCCAACTTGAAATCTTGTGACTTTGACTCTTGACTGGGACCAGCTGATGAATCTTCTACAATGTTTAGACCCTTGGACCTTTCTTGACCAGTCTTGTGCCTGCTGTTTTGGACTTGAAACTCTCTTAAGGCAAGCTTGCTGGACTTCTGGGGACTTCTTTTCTCTACTGCGTGTGCATGTGCATTTGCACTCACATTTCCTTTGCTGCTTGTTTATTTGCTTCATAAACTTCTCAGTAAAGTTTGTGATCACCTCTGTATGTGTGTATGTGTTCGTGCACGCACGCACGTACATGGCCTAAGACAAGACACAAATAAATAACTACAAGTTGATATAAAATGAGGGATGATGGGGTAGGAGAAAAACCTTTTCCCCTTATAAACTCATTAGGAATATCCCCATATCACTAGGATCATCCTAAGAGGTCTACTCATCCTATACAGGTCACAGGTAGCAGTTAATCTCATCTCAACTAGGACATGATCTGACTTTGGCAAAGAATTAAGGAAAATGACCTCCTTATCTAGATAAAGTGAAAATGAAATCCAATGAATGATTGCCTACAGGTATTGGGCTAGAAATTACTATGGAAGCCATGGTCTACCAACCTTTTCCAATCTTTTTGCCTTCTCCACCTTCAATGTGGCTGAGGCATACAACATACCACCAGTTACACAGGTTACCTCCTTGCAGTCTACCAAACCCATACTAGGTGCCCAGCATGTTGGATATGCCACTCATGCTGGCATCTCAACATACTATTAACATTGTCTATCTCCTTATAGTCTGCAAACACCCCAGCATTTTGGGAAAACACAGGTGCTACCAGCCACCACACATCCTTTTCTGGGCTAGAAACCAGTAGTCTGTGAGTTCTAGTCCCACCTTAGGCATGAAAGCCAGCTGGGTGACCTTGGGCCAGTCACTGCCCAACTAAGTGCAATGTAGACTAGCCTCCTCGTGGTGCACCCCGGGCAACGTGACTTGTCATGGCTAAATAAGTCTACACATCTGGCTGCTGGACCTCACAAGGATTTCCCAGCAAGAAAAGCAGCATGAACCCTGAACTGCTATGCCATACAATTAAAAAAAAAACACCATAAAAACAATCAAAGGAATCCTCTGCAAAAGAGAACCCTAGTGGAACACACATTTCCACTAGTGTATACAAACCATAGACCCTCTCTCACTTGTGCTTTCACTACACGGGAGAGCCATCCTCTTGTATCTGGAGCAGCTAACCTACTGCAGTAGTCTGCACCACATCTCCAATCTCCTCTGGGGCAACACTGTGCATACAAGAAAATAAGGGCTTCTCACATTGCCAAGTTCTCACCATCTGGCTCATAACAAGCCAAGGTTTTTCTAACACTAGCCTCTAAAACCACTACCAAATCTATCCTGATATCAGCCCTATAAAGTAGATCAGACTAGGAAACCAATGCCATGTATTTCAGGACTACTTTTATTGTAACAGCTATAGTAACAGAATCTTGCAAGTCTGAATGTGCTTCCCCTCTTCCTCATTTTATGTGAACTAGGACAGGCCTGTCTGAGATGTTTACTCAGATTAGTTTTTTGGAATGGGCTTAACCTTGGTAGCAGCTTGCTAGCCTTGGTAGCAGCTCTTCCTCCTGTCCTTCAAGGCTATTCCCTATGCCCTGTACATCTGGGTATTTCAGCCCAACATTGCAGCCTTCCTCCCAACATGCTTCAACCTAAACCAGTCTTCTTCTGGGATGACCCTGATGAGGAAAGTGCTGGAGGCCCCCACCCCAGCTTCCTTCTCATCTACAACAATATCTCTCCTTCATGCAAGTAGCTCTGCTTAGGTCTAGATTAATACAAAATCCTGTCCAATGTTCTAAAGTCACCATGGGGCCTCCAGTGCTTCAGTGGACATCCTCCAAAGATGTCCACTCCAAATTGTTCTCGTCTCAATTTAGGTGGCACTCCAGTGGATTTTTTTGTTTGACATAACTGATACTATTTCTCACCTTTTAAAAATCATGTATCTTTTAATGTTCCTCCCTTGCTTCCCTCCCTCCCAACCACAGCCTTCTTTTTGTGTGCCTTTAAAGTCCCAAGAGACCCTTTGTTGCTTTTGCTACAAAGTGTAGCCCAGCTGTCCTGCTGCAAAATGTTTAAAATATGTTAAAACACATTCATTACAATGATAATTAAGCATAATAATTATATATAGCTCTAGCTTGGCCACTCTCCAGGTGCATAGACTACAACTTCCAAAATTCCTCAGCCGGAAGGGCCCTTTGTGAGAATTCTTCAAATTGTAGTTTACATTCTGGAGGAAGAAGGCTATTTGGAGAAGGTTGATCTAGTATAAGAAGCACTATAGGGGTTAATACCAGTTGCTGGAAGGTATCGGGAGGGTATTTGTTGCTGTCAAACAAAGGTGCAGGATAGAACTGGATCAGTCTCAAAAAGCTTTAGGTGCAGTCTTTTTGTAATTTTTTTACATGATGGAAGGAAAACATTATTAAATACATGCACAGAAAATAATTACCTTTATTATATTTTCAGTTTATTTAAATGTAAATGAAATCAAAATTACTTATTATTGAAATGCCACTTATTGTTTCAAGAAAAAACTTTAGCAGACCTCTCAAATGTCAAGAAAAATTTGACCCAGAAAAATTTGCCCACCCCTGCCTGAAAAAAAAAAAAGGCTAAAATTGATCTATTGTATCAAGGAGTTATCAAAGAAGCACATGTATGTTAACCTTTACAGGCCAGTTCAATAAAAATACTTCTTTTCTGGACAATAGCACTTCTTATTGCAGGTAAGAATTTCATGGTTAAATACTTTTGAATTACAGATGGCAGAAATCCCTCAACATAGATGATGAGGATAACTTTTTAATGAATATGGAACATATATGTGTGCTTTGGAAAGCAATCAAACATGTAACTTGTGGAGCTAGAGCTAGGATTATTCAATTTCCTGCTGTCTATATAAAGAAAACAATTATCAATAAAAAGAACCTGAAGAAATGGATTGAACCAAGATAATTCAAATAATAATTAAATAATAAAAGTAAAGTAAAAGACATTTATTTTAAGAGGACTACTTCTACAATAAGGATACGATCCCAGTTCGGTAATATTCAGTCTTTTCTTCTTTCTGACCAGCTTAGATGCAGGCAAAGCAACATTTTATCTGTATTGCCTAATTGTCCTTTTTAGAAATTCATAAGAATGGAAAAAAATCTGTTGCTTGTTAGATGGTCTACAGTACATAGCATTTTTCTGATGAAGCCTCTAGATATGAGAAAAAATGAAGAACGGATGTTTGAACTCCATTGCACATTTCCTCCCATGCATCTATAAATTTGTGCCAGCAATTGGTAATGTTGTTTCATTACATATGTTGGGGGCAGGGGAAGAGAGAGATTCTAATCTTTCCATATCAAAGATGAAGAGATTAATTTTTAAAAGAGAAGGATTCTGAAAAAGGAGGTGCTAGTAAAGCATATGTTCTTTGTGGAACTGTAAGTATGGAGATTTGACTTATTTTGTCAGATAAAGACCCAAACCAGCTTTAGGCTTTAAACAGATACAGATTTTGATGCAAGAACCGTTATTATGAGTGTCCAAACAGGAATCAGAAGGAAACAGTAGGGGACAGAGTCTTCTGTGTGACCCAGAGGAGTGGTGGTGAAGGGAGGAATGATTAAATAAATTTTATAAAAAGATTAGCTCTTTTAGAAGCTCCACCAAAATATCTGAATCCTAATTTAGAGAAGCTTAAATCCTAGCCCAATGTTAAGAATATTCCATTAGACAGGAATTTTGGGGTTTAATCTCTGCTATAGTCTACCTACATTTCAAGGGAGACTTGCTTTCAGTTTTATGTCCTGAAATAGTTGGAAAAATTCACAGTTGCCTGATTATATGGATACTGGAATGCTAAAGTTGTTTACAAAGCAAATTAATTTCCCCCCTCTCATTGCATCCTGACAGGGGGAAATGCTTCCAGGTATATTCCAACATTTTGAAAGGATGTGCAAGCAAAAGGGCAGTCCTAATAGAAGGGTTAAGAGAATTGGCTCTGGTAAGTTTCAGTGACAGCATGTTCATAGGATATCAATACACTTTTCATAATTATTCATAAAAACGTCATAGATATATACTATGGTCCCTTTTGGATACTCATTTCTTTACAACCACTGCTCCCTCCTCATTTAATTGAGATGAAAAGTTGATGTAAGGTAACACTGGTGCTAAGTCAATACTATAGTCACAAAAGAGGTCTCTAAGAGAAGTGACTCTCTGGTTTTCATGGATGAAATGCTGAAACCCTAGAAAAAATGCTCAAAAGGAATCCATTAGTGGCCATAAAAAGAAAACAATCTGTTATAAAGTTGGTGCTATGTCCCCTTCCCCACCAACACTTTGTTGCTATTTCTTTTTTAATACTGACATAGTAAAAAAATATATATTTCATACTAACAATAAAAATGAGCAAGAGTTCCGATACTCTTCTTACACTGGAAAATATTTATTTCTTATTTTCCATATGTAGGGCAAACATACTTTCACAATCACAACCACATTCATTTAATATGCAACAAGATCTTCTTATTAGTCTGGACATTACTTAATAAATTAAGAAAAATCAAGCAGAAATTATATGAAATATGGATTGCTAAAAATATGTATAGCTACAGTCCTCTGGGCATTTAGCTTAACCCACTGGAAATCAATGGTTTTGAGTATACATAGATAGGCTTGAGCTGAAATGCTAAGATATAAGTTTCATACACCTGAATAAAATGTATCATTTTACACATAATGAAATAATTTTTAATGATGATGATAATAACAACAACTTGGGAAACTACTGTAGAGAAAAAATCCAAGCATTTTGACTCTGTTTCTATTCTGTTTCTTAGATCTGATGTTTTTTGGCTCTGAGGTGGAAAAGGTGCTTTGGAAAAGGTATTGGCACACTCACTGTACTGTCCTTAAAGAAGCAATGACTTTTTATGAATTTACCCTGAAACTATGCAAAAATCCAGGGAAATATGCAATGGAGTTGTAGGCATTAAGGCATAGGCATTAAGAAGGCAGCAGCAGGCTATGATGTTCTTGGTGGTGCCTCTTTCATTCCACTGTGCATTTTCTTGTGACTGCACCACTACCTTACAAGGCAGGAAAGAACACAGTTTGTTTCAGGATTACCAAGAGATGCACCAAGCACATAATTCCACACTTTGAAACACCTTTTCTGCTTTGTACCTGAATAATTGCATATCTCTATTCAAATTCTTTCTTCTTTGCCTCCTTGTACAAAAAAGATTAATTCAGATGTTGACAAAGAACCAATATTAACAATCCACTGCTACAAATCAGATATAGATTTCTCCTTCCAGTGTTGCATGATAATTCTTTTAGCCAACTCCCATGCCTGAAAAACAAAGTTCTTGATCTCTGTAGATTCAAAATATTGGGGACATAACCAAGAAGAATAAATGTATCTTTAGCACAATGATTTATCCAGAATCATACTGCAATTCTAGCTCAGTTGGGTAAGACCAAAGCACATGAATTAATACACCATCTCCTGAGTTGCATCTCCAACAACAAGATGACTGTAATAACCCTTATTAAACATTCTTTGAGATATCCTATATACACAGAGCAAATTGTTGTATTAATCTCATTTTAACATCATAGGAAATGAAAATTCACATTGTTTATAGTGATCTGCCATTAGCTTCCCAGGACAGGACATTCAAGTTTATTATTCCAGAGTTTGTGAAAATAACTAAATCACTTTAATCAATTTACAATAAAAAAGGATTATTGGCTTAAGAGGTACAGTTACCCTCTCCAGAACCCCTGACCATTGTGGAACTTCAGAAGCTATAGTAGCATCTGGACTAAATAAACTAAATAGCAAAGGTTTCAACTGAATAAATTGCCAAGAAACTCTATGTAAATCAAACCTATTTTTCAATTTTGCAGACATTTTAAAATGGTTTCTCAAAACCAAGTTGATAAGTGGCCCAATTCACCTTCTGTGTGTGACAGACAGAAAGAGAACGAAGGGAGCAGGTGTGTTAAATGCTATTTTTTTTTTAATTGTGATTATCTCATAATGGATAAACAAGTAACATTATATCTGTGGTCCAATATTGTCCACATTTGCTTTGCAGCATTGAAACAGATCCTAGCACAAACAGATCCCACAATTTGCCAAGATTTCTATGGCCTCAAGGTGAGACCAAAGAATAGCTGAATTCTGAAGTTTCTTATTTCAGTCAGTAACAAAAGTTAAGATAACTGCTCAGTGTTAATTCTGAACATCCAAAAAGTTAAATCTGCCTTTGTCAATAAGTAATTATAATTTGCACAATGAAAATCTTAGAAGATATCTTTGACAAAGAAATATATGCAATCACCTTTTAATGTGTTTAAAATAATGTATTGGTATAAGTATGGAAAGGCCTGTCAATTCAATGGAACATGGAATTGCATTCAATGGATCTCATGCTAGAATTTCATGAGTACTTAACTTGAACTCCATCCCACCATATGCATCCTGAGTGTATGAGACCAGCTCTGTTCCAACATCTCTCCACATACTATCCTTGTTTATTCTACTTCTAAACTTTGTATAAGTAGAGAAGTTTGATGTGAAGATCCATAAATTGGTGTGATTTCACTAAAAGTCATTTCTAGATTCATGAAGTCTTCATCAATCAGAATTATTATGTCCAGGAGAGACATCTAAGACGAAGTTAACATTTAGAGAAACTGAAATCAGATAGGCAGTTTTATATTTTTTCTGCTCTATTCCACATTACTTGTGTTCAATAGTCCCAAATGGATAAAATCCACACATCTTTAATGCTTGGTGATATGCATTATCATACTTACAGAGAATGAATATCTGAAATATTGTTTGAAAGCAGAAAGTGTAATTCTAATGCTTTCACAAACCTTCTAGTGAAGGCTGAGTTACATAGAGATATGTACTGACATCTTCTAGAAGACTGTTTGTTTCAAATTCCCAAGGGCTATAAATACTCAAGGCTTCACTTCTATGCATTTAGGCTAACTCTGATTTTATGACAGATCTCACCACCTTTAAGTGTGGAAAAAGTAGTTTTTCACACTTTTGAAAATTTGTTCCTTCTGACAAACCTTTGCTACAGAATAAACCGTTTGATTTTCATAATCTTTACTACCACCATCCTATTCAATAGGCATTTGTAATATTCTGGGAGCTTGTCATGGGGTGTCTCATAAAATTACTGCCATTGGTTGGCTTCTCCTTTTCAAAATGACTGCAATGAAGTACTTTACAAGTCATAAAGCACTGATGTCCCTCATCACCTCTTCAAGCTTTCTTCCCACCATTCCAGCTTTTATTTTCCATTTTTCTGGGTAAGTAACCATATTTCTAAATTGGGCTGCAACTACCTATTGTTTTTCATTTCCAAGAAGCTTATTGAAGTCCTTAGAAATAAAATTAAGTTAGACATTGGCACTTTTAAAGGAATATTAAAGGGAAAAAATGTGGAAAGTCAATTAGGACCAGGACTCCAGCTCAAAAAGATTCTGAGACATTTAATGGTGTATTTATTGATCACAGATCTTGACTACAAGCAGATGTTTACAGAAAAGAATATGATTTCCATTATCAATGGATACTTTGTTAACAATTAACTGGGTATATTTCTGATGTAGACTGGAATATAGTTTATAGATAGGCATGCTCACCTAGGTTATCCATTTATCTTAGTGCCATTACTTTAGTCTGTTTTACTAACAATGATTAGAAGCAACATGTTTTAGGTTTCCATTTTTTTTCCTTTTCTTTTTTTAAAAGGGAGACATTAACATATTCATAGGAATCTCTTGGCGGCAGCTGTAAACAATGAATTATGTTCAGGACTGCAGCCAGAAATAAGATATGTCAGAGGTCTATTACCCATTCAATCGAGAATCAGTAAATTGCCCAAGGGCACTTCCTTAAATGGGAAAGGGTAAAATAACTGAGGCTGAGGCCCCAAATGTATCTGGAACTCAATCATATTGTTGATTTAGAATATACCAGGCATTTTTTTGTAGTTGTCAGACTTCATTTCACTTTTCTGACATGAATGGAATGGCTTAAGATTTCAAGATAACGAAAGTTTTCTCTTCTTCCAATTTTTTACCTGCTTGCAGCACGCAGTGTGATTTTTAGGATAACTAGCATACACATTTGGATTTCTGTTAAACTTTACTACTATAAAGCTATTAGATCCATGGACTGAAGGAACTTGTTTTTAAGTTTTAATAGCTAATCCAAATCTGAAATAAGGCCTTATGCCTTGTCAATGTCATCGTTCTGATCCAACAGAAAACAGAATGATAATAAAAATGTTCTGACTGTGCTTTTATTTCACATATCAAGTCCTGCCTTCTTAGCTCAGTAGACCACCATGGATGGATTGAGACCCAGGAGCAATATTCTGTTAAGGATACCTATACTCTAAGAAACTTCATGGCCCTTGGCCTAATACCATTATTTTATATTCCTGTGGAACACAGGCATTCTAGGATTGTATGCCTTGTTAGACAACATTAGCTCTTCAGAAGAATTCCTCAGTATAGAATTACAACTTCACATGAAGCAATATGGAGGAACACAGCATCAGAGATCAACTTCATATTGTTAAGTGGAAGCTTTTACCCTGGAGTTCCTGAATACTGGAAAATCATAGCTTTATTGTAGTTGTGAGCCACCCAGAGTTATGCTCTAATCTTGTAGAAGATAGATGATAGATGATTGATAGATAGATAGATAGATAGATAGATAGATAGATAGATAGATAGATAGAAGACAGAGATAGAATAAATTCTGCAAAGTGGTAGATAGAATGGATCTTCTGATACACTCATTTTTAATTTTGAGCTACATGGAGGCATTTTCATTTCTTCTATATACCACATACTTGTACAAAATAGAATCTTCTTTAGAACCATGGGAGATCCCACAATGTCATTTTGGAGGCCAGACGCTATATTTAACAGTTTTTGGGGAGACTGAAATAAATATAAGGTGATACAACAATACAATGGGTAGTGTAATGTCATACACATGGATGTGGTTTTTCTTTTTTCCTCCCTTTATTTCTAAAAGCTTTGGATGGGTTTGTCTGTGGTTTTTTTGGGAAAAAAAATAAAATTTATTTTATGGGAAAGGAAAATGGTGGAAACCATACTGCAAAGTAAGAATTTGATAGTAAGAATTAGAAAGTCTTCAAAAACTGTAAAATAGGGCTTAAAGGCTATATGGCCCTGGTTCTGCAGGTTGCCTGTTCTTAATCTGCAGCTTCTAAGTACCTTCTAAGTACCTTGAAATAATGGAATTTATTTATAATCTTCTAAGGTTTAGCAAATTATTGCATATAGTCAAGCTTTCTTTGAAAATTATGTCCATCACATACTTAATCCTCAGTGTCACAGTAGGATGATCAAAGAATGGTATAATAATGCATGATTACCAATGACCATATATTCCTATGCGCTAGTGGCTGCAAGAGGATGAAATTGCCTTTTGTTACTACAAATTCTGATGTCTGTGATTTTCTTGATTAAACAAACCTGTCAGTGGAAATCTGTCACTGAAACAGGATAAAATGGTGTGATTTCCTGCTCATTCCTGATAATAAAAAATATAAATAATATATACAAAAGCAAAACAACCACTTCCTCCCCTCTAAAAAAATAGGAAAGGAAAAAAGCAAGCAAGCAGAGCAAGCATCAAGTTGGCCTTTTGGTTCAGTCTCATCTTTAGAGGAGGCAAGTTAACCATTTTCCCATACTTGTAGTGATATAATATGGTACGGTTTGTTTCTCAATATTCTTTATAATTCGGACTTCTGGTGGGGACATGGAGGTCTGAACAGCTGTGCCTGCAGGCTCAGTGGGCAGAACTGACAACGTGGCAATTTTGGGGGCCTCAGGCAGGTCCTTCCTGAAGTCCAGGAGTGTTTTTCCAGAGAAAGAGAAACACTTGTAATCACCCCATCTGTCCTTCAGACAGCTGCTAGCAACCAGAAGATCACAAACAGTGTTCACATTTGACTGCTAAGAGCAGCCAGGAGGCTGGGGCATCACCATTTCCAAGCTGTGCTGTAGCCTTAAAGGGACATTAAGACCAGCCATCCCATTTCTAAATCACCCAATTTATTTTTCTTTTAAATATGCGTACCTTAAGAAAGGCTTTCTACAGCAAGGAGAAACCAGTTCTCTTGGTGCTTATCATTATTTTTTGTGATTAATTTTTTTTTTTTTTTAAGTTTTGGACTTTGCTTTCCATCCAAATACTAAGGAGGATTCAGAGGGAATAATCGTCTCCCTGTACTAAATTTAAAGATATTAGCATTTCCCTATACAATGAATCTGCTGTTTTGATCTTTCAACTTTCTGATGCTACTTTCCCTGGGAACCATCTGTTATCTTACTCTCACTTGTATAAACATATTCTGGAATTTTTCTATTATCTTCCACTTTAACTGGTTAAGTACCTAGGGTCACCATAATCTACTGCGTGAGACGGAGGATTTTGATCAGACTTTTTCTGACTTTCATTGAAACTTTAAACAGATGCTTTCTGATTCCTGCCAAGCTCTTATGCAAGGCATTTGGGATATTGTGGAAAACATGAAGTTTAAAATGTGTCATCTGGTCAGGGATGTCATGGATGAAACTGAAGAATTTAACAGCAATAGCAATGTTTCTTCTAACAGTGAGATCAGAGCTTCTGTTGAAATGCTAGATGAAGATTGGACAGTTGTGTTGAAGAAATTTAAGGGAGAAATCGAGTTGCAAGCCACAAGTGAAATTATCTTTTTGATGGAACACTATGGAAAAGAAGGGGTTATTATGTATGGGAGCTTTTCTGAAGAGAAGTCAGAGTCTTTGAGGGGGGCAGTTGGGTTGTTTGATTTCTTTATGAAAAAAGCTGTGTATGCATTGTGGGGATATGTAAATGCTATAGTTTATTTTGAAGTGGGGTAAGGACTTAAGAATATTTATCTCGATTGCTTTTATGGTCTGGTTGATTTCATTTATCTTTAATGATTTGGATTAAGATTATTAAGGTATAAAAAAGAAATAATGAATGTTTCATTTTGGGTTTAATATGAGCAAGATAATTATAATTGTTGTATTATTAATTACAGTGGCAGACAATTTATATTTTTTTTTAGTTTGATCTTTATTATAGTAGACAGGAATGTATAGATTAGTAGTAGGAAGGAAATAATTCAATAAATGTTATCCGGGGGGGACGGAGGAGTTGATTAGGAGGCATATATATATTTTAACATAAGGGGAGGGAACAATTGTATTTAGTGATTTTTATATTGTGCCAGTGGAATGATTTATAGAAATAATCTGGTTTTGGTTTAATACAGAGTAAGGGATTGATTGTGGAAGATTGCTGTATATCCTTGCTGTTAAAAGATGGAAGTCTCCTCTTTTTGTAACATTTTAAAAAAAATTCCCTTGTGTTTCCACACTTTCTTAGTTTTTTTTTTCTCTTTGTAGCTTTTTGTTTTTCTGTAGTTTTTATCTTTGTCTGAAATCTAATAAAGATTTCAAATATTATATATTCTTTATAATTGGGCCAGAATCTGTTAAAAGTACTAAAAACTACCTTTCTTTCAAGGGTGTTTGATTTCTTGCATTCTTGATTCCTTGTTGTCTCCCACAATTCATTTTCAGCTAAACAGGATCCCTTTCTCCATATCTTGTTATATCTGAATAGGGTATATTAGCTTAGGTAAGAGGGACTGGACTCTGTTCCCAATATTCCTGACTTTCTCATGGTAAAGGAGTGCTTTTACTTGATTTCCCTTGAACACAAATAGAACACCGGGGAAACATTATAAATCAGTTTCTGAATGCTTCTAGTTGCATTCAGGCAAATGGAAAAACCCTGCTACAGACATTCCTGTTCAATATGGGCCCCACTTTATTATTCTGGAGGACTGAGCAGTTTTCATTTGGTTTCTTCTGTTTGTCAGCTATTGGTTGTCTTTTTGGCATGATCGCAGAACAAGCAATAATGAGAGACTTGGTCCTAGCCCACGAGTTACCATCTGAGCCTTAAACACCACTGAATTTAACTCCTCTATTAAGCAGACTTTAGAAGAAAGTTGTAATTATAAGGATTAGAACTTGTGTTTATTTCCCACATCCCTTTCCCATCTATTTATTTATCATGTCTTTTAGACTTTATTTATTTATAAATGAATGTACTCAATTGTTACAGCAATGATGATGATGATGTTGGTTCTTTTCCTTGTTTTCTAAGGATAGCAATTGGTATTTTGTTGTTTGATAGTGCTCAGAATACATCATAATTACTTTGACCATAAATATAATTTTGTGCCTTTGAGCCAGTGTTGACTCCTGATGACTGCCTGGACTAGGCCCTGCAGTTTTCTTGGCAAGGTTTGTCACTGCCTCTTTCCTAGGGTGAGAGAGAGTGACTGGCCCTAGGTCACCCACCTGGTTTTGTGCCTAAGGCTGGACTAGAACTCACAGTCTCCTGATTTCTAGCCTAGTGCCTTAACCACTACACCAAACTGGTTCTTGAAATTAGTCAAATTAATGCAATCCTAAAGAGTTATTTTACAGAGAGCTGACAGAACTCAAACTTAATTCTGAGTAACATGCTTTGGAACTGCCTGTCACCCACAACTACCTTACTACCCTAATTCATGAGACATGACCTTACTTGCATGAAACAAATAATAAGAGAGAAGTCTGCTTTGGGATTATACTGCAACTGAGAGAACAATGTGGCTGAATGGTTTCACTAAGCAAATCCCTATGGCAGGGGTGGGTGGGGAAAACTAGATATCAGATGCAGGCTGGCAACTAGGGTC
The DNA here is from genome assembly GCF_035149785.1 of Candoia aspera. Classification (NCBI taxonomy): domain Eukaryota; kingdom Metazoa; phylum Chordata; class Lepidosauria; order Squamata; family Candoiidae; genus Candoia; species Candoia aspera. The sequence continues at coordinate 33,491,576 of NC_086158.1, read as the reverse complement.
TGTGTCACCCGGGGCAAACATGGATTCCGCCCCCCCTTCAGCAAACAAATGCTATTTTATCATTTTGGCACCCCCCCCCAGTGGTGTGGCACCTGGGGCACATGCCCCGCTTGCCTCCCCCCCCCCCACAGTTGCAGCCCTGATGAGATGTGAATTTCAGACTAACATTATTCTCAGCATAGTAACATCCTTGATAAAAAATACTTTCTTTTATATGGAAATACTCAGCCATGCTTATTCCTGCCTGCAAGCTAAGGTGGTACGGGTCAAAAAGAGGTTTAGCATCTCTTAACTAGTTGAGTGAATTAAGACAATGTTTAGTCAGACAAATTTTTTAATAAAATATTCTAGATGGAAGCACATTTAACAATGAGAAATGTATATCTGTAAATAACCAAGTTAATGCTAACTATATTTAATATCATGAATCACAAATGAGATTTGTACAGCAACTACTTTATTATTTTCAAATGCAAACTTTTGCATTTAGTTTGCTATTTTACAATTTTACAAACTAGGTATAAAAGACCATAAATAAATGACATAAGTTATGTGTACCTATCATTGATGGAGAGGGAAAAATGGCAAATTAAAATAAAATAGAAAATCTATATTTCTATCTGAGATATTGTTCAAATCTGCAAACCCAAGCAATGCACTGTTAAGATTTCTTTTTTTCCAGTATGGACTAAAGTATCATATGCCTCATACATTCTAATTTTTTTAAACAGTCCTTGCATATTCCAACATATTTGCAGTGGTACAAAAAATAAATGCACTCTTTCTTTTCTTTTTTTACTTCTTAATCTGTCTAATTAATATTCAGGATGTTTTCTTTCTGGTTATGAAAATGCATGTAAAAGAAAATACTGCTTTGAAGTTCTGGTTACTGGCAAGAACCAGCTTTTTTGTTTTATACATATATATATTTATATATTTAATACACAGATCCATCACAAAATTAATACAGCAAGAAACCTGGACAAACATTAACCAGTGAGGTTGTAAGCAGATATTTCCTTAATGTATAGAGGTTTGCTGTGTTAAAATAGTCCTGTTGATGTCTCTTCTGTGACCAGGAGGAAATGAAGGCCAGTTCTATAGTCTGGTTGTTACTGGGCAATGTGTATGTATCATTTCCTTCCCCAAACCCCAGCCTCGTTTAGTACATTTGATTGAAATCTGTGTCCTGGCTTTTCAGTCCATAGTTTACGGCCCATGGCTCCTTAATAGTGCTTCATGCCTCTATATTGCCATCAGCACAAATACCTGAGCCCCAAAATATTGGTTTTAAATTTTGCATCCATGAGAACAACAAAAATGGCAAACAGTGGGGAGAACTGTGGGGAGGGAAGGAGAAAAGGCAAAGATGAATAATATTTTTTGATAAGAAATCCAAACAATGCTGGAATTTGTTAATGAAAAATTTATACTTCCTTTTCTTTTCTTTTTTTTTCCTCCTTCAGTAATGTTGGCTTGACTATTCTGTTTCAGCTTGCTGTAATGCACTGTGTTTCAGCAGAGATTATTCTGCGACCAGAAAACAGATCAAGTACATCAATGGCTGAGCTAAAAATGTGGAATGGCAGTCTGGTCTCTAGACTGTCACAATCTACCTGCCTCCAAAATCAATATGCACAAAAGGAAGTCTCCAGTAAACCTTTCTAGGGAGAACTAATTATTACTGTAGCAATGCAGAGCACTTTTCCTGTACTTGGAACATGGTTTTGTTTTGTTTTAATTTTAAATGTGTTTTGGTAATTTTAAATGTCTTTGTATTCTTAAACTGGGGCAGCGGGGGGGGGGGGGGCGGAATAAACAATTTGCTAAACAGTCAATTTGTAAGCCCAGAGATCCTTGCAAATGGCAAATGGGATAATTCATTTCTGTGAATGGATAAGGATTGCATATTTCTGTTTGTGTTCAACAAGTCTTTTCAAGACTGTTTTCTCAGGAAAAGAAAAATGCCACTGAATAGTTCAGTTCAAAGCAACCTGCTGATGGATGAAGATTTCTTCTCTACCTACTTTACCTTAAGGTATCACTGATTCAGTAATGAACAGCCTTGGCAAGACTAATGTTTATCAATGCTGTTCTTTAGCCATTATGGAACTCATGATGGATCACTTCACAACTAAAGTGAAAGTGCCCCTGCTCTAGGCTAGAGAACTAATTTTTAAGGTTAGTGTGGCAGCTACATAATATATGTATAGATACAGAACTGGAACATTCAGGAGTATGTGTGTTTTCTCCCTACTGTTGCATAGCTCACCTACTGGCCTGGTAACTCAACAGCCCAGCAACAAACTGTCAAATTATCTTGAGATGCTATCTGCATATTCACAGGTGGCCCTGTGCAACAGGCAACGAACAAACATATTACATGTGCATGCACACACACACACACACACACAAGCCATACATACCCTCACACAATCTTGGAAGAAATAAGTTACTTTCCATTCTATTAAAAAATATTGACATTATAGTATTGGCACACTTTCTGTAAAGTATCGCTGGACTATCATATGCAGTCTCAGCTTTTATTAACCAAGTTCTGCACTGGGGTACATGACCCTGGTATCCTTTATGGCTCCGATACTTACATTTGGAGAGATGTAGCAACAACATGCAGAAAAAAAACCAAAACACAGCATGTGTGTGTGTGTGTCTGTGTGTCTGTGTAGTATGTGTGTATATGTCTATAGGGCTTTGATACAGTACATTCCTTAAGTGGAAATAAAAGAACTTTATCTGGATCTTATATTTGCTTTTTGTTGCTGACAAAACCTTTTAAAAAAGGAAGAAATCCAAAGAGATACTCTTCAGGGAGTAAAGCTGCTTATTCACGGTCCATTTTATCTACAGTCAGTGCCGAATAAACTGGGACAGTTGAAGGCGCTTGTCTCTAGTCTATTATCCTCCAAAGTCAAGATGATCACCAGGAAGGCCAGATTCCAAGAAAGCAGGATCCATTTTGCCTATCAAAACAAGCAAACAAATTCCAAGTCAGAACTTGATAGCTCTGATATTTTGAATATCAATTGGAGAGATAAAATACATCTTTTAATTTCACCATAGAAAAAGCCTAGATTAGCTATTTTACTATCTTCCAAATGATTTTTTCCTAAAACCCAGTTACATTAAATGTATGACTGCAGGCACTGAAAACACTGAATGCTTTCAAATGGAAAAGTGTCCATTATCTAATTAAAGGGAAAACATAATGGATCTCGGAAACAGTGCATTTTGATCTAGGAATGCAATATTAGGGAAAGAAGGGAACACCTTTAGTAGAAACTGAACTCAGGGATTGAGCTAATGTTATATATTCATTTGATCCTTGTTCTGGTTTCATTAAAAGAAATGTTTCCTAAATTCTCACCTGAGGACATGGAATGCAACTGGTCTCAGAATAGACAACATCAAGCTAAGTAGACCAATGGGCTGATTCATATAAAGTTTTTTGCAAAAAATATTTTGCTAACCGTTGTGATCCATATCAGAAAGATTTGCTGGCTATTTTGTTTATATCTTTGCTGTCCTGCTGAACAATGCCATCCAGTTTAAATGAGATAAAAAACCTTTTTGGATTTCTGTTGTATTGAGATAATCCTTCCCCCCACCAAGCCCTCCCCCATAGACATATTGTTTTGTCTTTTTTCTTTTAGGGCAAGTATACTTATACAAATAGCAAATCTAGGAAATAATTTTCCTTGGACCAACTTTGTGAGGTAGGGTAAAAGAAAACCATTAATTCTCCATTTTTACAAATCTAGGGCTAATTTGAACTGCCTATGAATATACCTAGATGTATGCAACTTGACATGGTAGAAGGACTCCTTAGCTTCATTGTCCCTGAGAGCAACAAACATGGGGATATGAGTTTAAGTGAGTCAAGGGAGGAGATGTGAAGGTCAAAAGGACTCCCATGGTCAAAGGGTGAAGCTAAGATGATTCTGCAATGGGTATGAGGTGAGGTGTGGCTGTACAGGTGTGAGGGAAACCAACTCTCTTAAGAAACTCTGAAATCAAATTCCAAAGACGGCAATAACAAGTTGTATTGCTACTAAGAAACTATGTGGACGTGGCTGAAATTATTCAACAAATTTGAAAAGCAGATGATAAACCCCTCTAGGCTGGAACTACTTCCTCTACTTATTGGAGAAGAATGTCAAACATATCTGAGTAAATCTGGAGGCAGTGACAGAGCCAGTCAAAAGCTGCAAGGAAATATAGTCACCAATGGTGCCAGTACTGAAAAGAGGGCTTTCTCATTTTAAATGGACACAAACAACTGGAATATGGAATGTGAGAGATAAATTGTCCAATCAGAAATGAAGCATATTAAACAAGACGTTTCAGGAATAAATGAACTTAGGTGGATTATGTTCAGGCAAAATAAACACAGGCTCTGTACATGGATATCATCACATGCACAACACTGGAATCACATTAACCACATAATAGGAAACAGAAGAGGGAGAAGTGCAATCCAGTCTCAGCGAGCACACTTTCAGATGCAGACTGTGGAACAACCTATATACAGTATGTATAGATGTCTGGTAGATTCCATAAAGAATCATGCACATTAGGATATCTATGCAAAAATGATATGAAATATGTAACTGGACAAAATTATCTCATTCATGGCATTTGCCTGATGATCTCTTGACACATGTGTCATCATTTGCCCCCTTGTATCTCCCTGCAGACACCCTTGCACAAATTATTGCTGTCAATTATATGGCTTAAATTTAGAAAATAGATGAGAGCAATACTGATCTAGAAGATATGCAGTCAGTATATAAGATTAAAGAGCAGATTCAGACACTTAGGTGAAAGACAACCCAAGAAGGCATGGGAAGTGAAAAGAGTAATTATGGAAACCAGAGGAAAAATATTCCTAAAATGTGGGGGAGGAACCTAACTCAAGTGGCTTGTTGGACAATGAAAGCCTTGGGCAACAAAAAAGTTGTATGACGACTTACAGTATTAAGAAAGGATAAGGATAATTATCTAAATCAAGAATGAGATACATATTAAGAGTAATAGGTACATCAGAATACTTTATATTCTTCTAAGGAAGCTTTAGAATGGACAAAAAGCTACTATAAGAACAAAGTTTGAAGAAACAGAGTGGTCGGAATAAAAAAGGGAATGAGGCAAAGATGCATATTCTCCCCAGACCTGTTTATATGAAATAGTGAATATGAGAATGGAAGGATTGGAAGAGGTGATGGCAGAAATCAAAATAAGAGGCTGAAATCTTAACAACTTGAGATATGCTCCAAATAACACTTTGTTAGCTGAAAGTGAAGACTTAGAAGAGGTCATTACTGAAAGTAAAAACTGGAAAGTGAAAAATCTGAGTGATGTCAAACATTAAGAAGACAAAGTTAAAGCTGATCAGCATGCTTACACAGCTTACAGCTCGCAGCAAAGTACTGAAAGTAGTAGACACAGTGAAACCTCATTTTACTAGACTACTTCAAAGGAACAGGTTCCATTATTCATGAATATCTATTAAATACTAAAATATGTCATCATGGTAATTTGCATCATTTACATAATGGCTGACTTCATCTGCATCAGTTTTGCATCATTGTGGAAAAGTCCATTGCTTCCAGGTCTGCTAAATCAAGGAATTAGCAAGAAAAGAAATGACAAAAGTAGAGAAGATCATGAAGGAGAAGGTGATTTCTATGACAACAAAGATCATAATAGTTAAAGCAGTGGATAGACACCTTCAGATTATGAATCTGAGATGGCAACTAAAGTACCACGGGCCACAAGGAGAACAAATTAATCAATCTCTGACCAAAGAGGACTGACCTCTCCATTGATAAAATTATTAGCAAGCAGAGAGTTAGGGACGTGATGTTAGCAGGTGATGTACCGGAAAAATTATTTAATTATACACACACACACAGACACAGACACAGACATACATACATACATGCTTGGCAATATTGAAAGAACTAGAATAAGCAAGGTGGTGGAAAGTATAAAAGAGTCTACAGGAATTGTCCTTGAAACAACTACTAGGGATACGTTGAAACAGCAAATGTTTGTTAATGAAGTCACCAGGAGTTATATCCAAATTGATGGCACCCGAGGCAGGACAGTCATCTTATAGATCTCCATCGTCTTGTCTTATGTGGCATGCAAAAACTAAGACTATTTGGAAAAATAGTCTGACCTTCTTCAAAAAACTTTTGCAAGATTTTTGCAAGAAAAATGCTTTGGGTGTAATAGGGAGATATGTAAATGCTTTGGTATACTTCAAGGTGGGATAAAATTAGGAATGTGTTGATAATAAGGCCATTATGATTTCATTTCTCTTTAATGATTTGGATTAATATGTATTGGACTTTTTTAAAGGTTTGTTTGATTTGTAAGACTTATAAGGTATTTATAAGGTATAATAATAATTGCTTGGTTTTTAGGTTTAATGGGGTTAAGATTGCTATAGTATTATTAATTATAAAAGTAGACAATTTACATGTTTTTACAATTTGATTTTTATTATAGTGGACAGAAATATATAGAATAGTGGTGAGAAGGAAACAATTAAATAAATGTTGTTTTATGGGGAAGGGAAGTTGATTTAGGATATATATATATATATATATATATATATATATATAATATAAGGGGAAGGAGCAATTGCATTAGTGATTTGTATATGTGTTAATGGAAGGATTTATAGAAATAATGTGAACTTGGTTTGATATAGAGCAAGGGATTGATTATGGAAATTGCTGTATATTCTTCCTGTTGAAAGTCGGAAGTCACCTTTCTATGTAATCTTCAAAATTCTTTTTTCTTGTGCTTCTCACTTTTTAAGTTTTTAAAGTTTTTTTTTTCTTTTTGTACGTTTTTCTTTTCTTTTTTGTAGTTTTTATATTTGCTTTGAACTTAATAAAATTCTTTAAAAAATATTTTGACAGGATCCAAATTTAGCATCTCCTGTTCCCAACAACTTAATTTCGAAGTTTCATTCATGAGAGAAACTTGTGGTTAAAATCAGCAACTTGTTGTTACAACTGACAAGAATTGATGAGGATGATGTTGGAAATATGGCAGGTTTTATTTGTTCAATTCACTAAATCTTCCTGGCTTCCAAATAAATCCAGTGATTGCTAGCAAATCAAATTCAGTTGTCATTATTTTTTTTATGCTGAAGCTACTGTCACAAATAGATAGAACTGGAGGGAGGAGAGAAACCAAAGCTTAAGTCCTAAAAAGTGATGTTGCTATCCTCAAAACAATAAGATTAGTTGAAATGGTTTCTTCATGATATTTGTATTCTCTCCACCAAATTATCTAGCTGTACATCCTCTGGTCACATTGGTCTTTTTTTTTTTTTTCAATTTTGAGGCTGCCCAACTCCAGAACAACTCTGTGCTGCTTACAAATAAAAAACAAAACAAAATAAAAAAAACAAAATGTATCAAGAAGAAGAAGACAACTGACTGGAGGAGAGATGAAACAGCAAAAAGAAAAAAGGTACAAAAAATCAAACAAAAGAGGCTCAAGCACCATCCTAATCCAAGGCCTGGGAGAACAGCTTTAGCAGTTTGCAGAAAATCAAAAGGATGGAAGCAGTATGAATTTCTGGGGAGAGAATCGTTCGACAGTGCTGGAGCCATCACTGAGAAGGCATGCTTCCAAGGTCCCTCAAGATGACTTATTCTTATTCTATTTATTCTTATCCAGGCAGCTTACAAAACCCCAAAACAATAAAAACAGTTAAAAACATAAAATAACACAGACAGCCTGGACTAAAACATGACAATAACAAGAAACCACAACAGGGGACCCACAAACATATTACCCTGGGCCTGGGGCCAGAGCTAGGTCTTAAGGACTTTCTGGAACCCCAGGAGACCTGGTGCATGGACACTCTGTCTGACCTCATCGGACAGGTAAAAAATATAGAGACAGGCAGTCCCTCAAGTAACCAGGCCCTATATCCCTATATTACGCAGGCTTTATAGGTGATAATCAGCCCATTGAATTGCGCCCAGAGGCCAACTGGCAAGCAGTACAGCTCATGAAGCAGTGGGGATATGTGTGCACACCATCACTGTTCATGCCATTGCACTCTCAACCAGCTGTAGCCCCATGTATAGTGTATTATAATAATCCAATCAAGAGGTGACCAAGGCATGAGTGTCTGTCTGAAGGGTCTCCTGGTCCAAGAATGGGCATAATTGAACCTGTACAAACCCCTTTTGGCCAGAACTTCTACCTCCTCTTTGACCAGGAGTTGTGAGTCCAAGAGGACCCCCAGATTGTGCACTAGTCTCATATAGGGAAGTGCGACCCCATTCAAGACTAAAGATGGAAAGACCCTAGAACCAAAGATTTCAAGCAAACAAAGCCACTCAGTGTCAGGATTAAGCCAGAGTCTGTTCCTCCCATCCAGTCCTGCCCAACCTCCAAGCACTGGGTTAGGGCTTCAACAGCATCACCTGTTTGGCCTGAGATTGAGACATAAAATTGGGTATCATCAACATATTGGTGATACCTGATTCCAAACTGATGGATGACCTTACCCAGTGGTTTCATGTAAATGTTAAACAAAAGAGGAGCGAGTCAAGCCCTGAGGCTCCCCACAAGTGAGGGGCTGGGGTGTGACCTCTCACCCCCTGTCAATACGTATTGGAACCAGCCACAGGGAAAGGAAGAAAAACACTGCAGAACACTATCTCCCATTCCCAGCCCCCAAATTCTGCCTAATAGGATACCATGACTGATGGCACTGAAAGCCTCTGAGAGATCAAGGACCACCAGGATGGCTGCACAACCTCCATCCTGGCTCTGCCATAGGTTATCAACAAGCATAACCAATGCTTTCTCCCTGGCCTTAAACCAGACTAAAATAGTATAGATAAGCCCAACTACCATTTCTATCAGCTTTCCCAGAAAAGGGAAGTTGGAGACTGGACAGAAATTGTCCGGGATGTTAGGTCCAGTAATAGCCTTTAGGGAGGGGGGAGCACCATAGCCTCCCTGAAGGTGAGAGGACTATTCCCTCTCGCAGAGAAGCAGACATCACAGTGTTGGCCCAAATGCTGATAGACTCCCAGGCAGGAGAGGCCTGGATCTAACAGATGGCCAAGCTTACAGACTGGAGAATCCTGTCCACTTCCTCAAGAGTCACAAACTCACTCCATATAATCCTACAAGCCATATCTTGGGCTCCTCATCTGGACCTGTCCAGTTGGAGTCCAACTCTAAATGATTCTGAGTGACAAATACTGTAGCTAGATTATTCTTTACAGTGCCCCTGCAAATAATCCTGTGATCCCTCTCTCCCCAGCAGGGACTAAGTAACCTTGAACAGGACCACCAGGTAGCTATCAGCAGATGCAATAAGGATGGAGAAATAACATCATTTTGCCACCCTTATCACCCTGATGTAAGCCCTAACAGGGGTTTGTACCCATGTTTGACTGGATTTACTCTGTTTTCCTCAATGGCATTTCTTCATGCACTTCATCTCCCAGAGCTGCTCAGTAAACCAAGGCATCCCCAAGGATTGGCACAAGAGGAGAGGCTGTCTAAGGCCTGTATCACTCACCCATTTGAGGCTGCAATCAAGGCCTCAGCCAGACTGCCCACCAGATCCTTGGTAAAACTTCAGGCTCCCTCTGAACCCCAACTGGGTCCATCAGGCACCTAGACCAAGTCAATCTAGGACCTCTTTGTTATATGACTGGATCAGTAACACCTAGGTATGTGCAAAATGTGAACTTTCAAGAGGTGAACATTCAAGAGTACTTTAGAATGTTCCATTTTTGGAATGGGACATTTGCATATTCCTAATTGCACAGGAAAGAAAAGAACAAAACAGAAACACAAAAAAATAAATATAATAATCAACACATATTTGTTCCAAAAATCCAGCAGCCCAGAGCACTAATTTCTTGGCTGTTGCTTTACTCTGACAACATAAACTTTTGAACACAATCTTGGAATATTAAGCACTTTCTCAGCTCCCAGTGATGTTAAGATAAAGTTATCATCACATTTTCATATTCATTTACCACTTCCTTTTATATACAAATAATGGATTTCAAAAATTGAAATTATGATCTTTCTAGCTTATTTTAGCTTTGATACCTCCAGGACATACTCCATGTTACTTTGGTTCTACAATTCTGTAACAGGGCATTTAAGAGAATATGACTGTAACAGTTGATGTAAATAAAACAAAACCAACTGTTTATAATGCTGTAATAACCAATTCCCTCTATCTGAAGCATGACTAACTAACTCAGATGGAAAAAGCAGTTTTAGAGTATTTTAAGTTGAGAAGATATATATATAACTGAAGCAATGAGCAACAACCCAAAATTTAAAGAATATAGATATAATCCATTTTTCAATCTAACAAACCTATAAAGTTTTTTCCCCATAGGTCTTTTCCCTATACAGATGTTTATGTTTTCATGTGAATCATCCCATGCTTTGTAGCAAATCTGATATATGTTGAGTATCATAGTTGCATAGGAATGTATTAGAGCTTAACAGCTCTGGACCATCTAATATGTATACCAAAAATCAAGTATGTGAATTATGAGGCTACACAGTTCTGCACAAAATGACAACCATTACAAATATGTCAACAAACTAGTGTGGGGAAATGGAGCCAGTTAGTAAAATCACAATCTCCCATTAAGCACAGAAATCAACCAGAATAAACATCCTTTATGATTTCCATTTCATAAATGCATTGTTTGATTATCAGTAATGGAAACTGAAACAACAGGAAGAAGCATACTTCCACTGACCTTTTCAGTGTTGCACTATCAGTGGCCTCTTATAGGTTGGAAAGGTGCAGATTTGGAAAATCCATAACTAAGAATGGCTGACTAGTAAGATGATTTCTAGAACCATGACAGATATACTCAGTGTAATGCAACAGCAACCATAACAGCTACCAACATTCCTCTCTCAATAAAATAAAATAAATAAATCCAGTAATCAATGAAGGTTGCTTCCTGTCTCAGATCACAAGTGGATAAATCTTGAGAGGCACTGATCATCCAAATAATATTCTCCTTCAAGCTTTCTGCAAAGTACCATGGATGCTTAGAATATGCCAACATTTCCTGGTTCAGAAGATTCTTTGTTCCAATAAAAGATGAAAAAAAAATGGTTTATCCACAGATCAAACACAATAATTGTAATCCCATGGCTGCTGGGGGGAACAACAGTATTTCCTTTGTTTAAGCACAGTATCTGGCAGGAAACACAGCTTCAGAACTTGAATGGATGTTTTATAGATACAAGTATATTACATAATGTTGATCCACATCTAAGTATATTCCAGGAAACAATTTGTTCCAGGCTTGTTCTCAAATGACAGTCTGTCATTTCTGTAGGTTCCCTCCTTGCAACACTATTAGCAATCTTTATATATGAAACAGTGCTGCAAATCATTATTATTGTTATTTCAATGGCAAGGAGAAGAAGTAAAAAAGTGCAGTTCTTCAATTAAAGTGCATGGATGAGGTAAACTAATTTCAAAAGTTTAGAGTTTATTCAGTACTGTCTCAAACTGGAACCATTCTGCCGTGCATTTGTTGCATTTGGGTCCTCATTGCTTGGACGCTGTTCAGAATCTTATTCTGGTGTGCAATGGCAGTAATTCCAATTCTTGCCAGGTCACTACATGAATTAAAAAAGAAAGAAAGAAAAGAATGAGCCAAGAGGTAATAATGTAAAGCAAGGTGAATTTATATAAATGCTTAATTAAATGTCTGAATGCATTGTAGAAGGTATTTTCAAATTATATCCATTTCAATAGCCCACTATTAAAGGAAGGCATACCAACATTTTAATGACTGTAATGATATGCAATGCAAAGCAAACAATCCGATTAAATCCAGATGTACCCATTTTTTGTTAATACCGCTGAGTACTTACTCCTGGTTCATATGCACCACAGCCTCTAGGGTAGTATAGCTGGCAGCTGTGAAGTTATCCTTGTATCGCTCCATTTTAATAGCTTGAAGCCAATCGCCAACAGAAACTACACCTGAGAATTCGGGAGAACTAGGATCCAGCAAAGCAGTATTAGGCCTAGAAACAAATACAAACAAATCATCTTAATTAACAAGGAAAGCATCTAGATTTTAGACTCTTTAGTTTTCTGGTATAAATAGAGATAGAACATTTATGCATATTTTCTGAAAAAAAATATCTGTATTTTGGCTTGATGGGGAGAACTTGAAATTTGGGAACTATTGAAATATACACAATAGTTTTTAAACAATCTTTACACATATAAATAAATAGAAGCTGCTGCCAATGTCTACCCTGTCACAGGGTTTTATTGCCTAATGGAAGATAAAAACCTCCAACCTCTGGAACAAACTCAACAATTTAAACAAGCTCATAAGCAAACAAACACCAAATTCTTTCTTTTCATGAAAATGAATCCTACTCCCTGGAGGAAAAAAAAATATGTCCTTGCCCTTACAGTTGAGAGTTCTTCTGGATAATTTATCCTCTGCATACAAGAATTGGATACTAAAATCTGCACTCAGCAATCTACAATCTACTGAGGAGGCAAACAAATAGCTGCATAAATAAATACACTTAAATAGTCTTACATAAAATCATACATTAGGTTTCCGAAATACCAAATATTTTGGGTTTGGTAACAATATATGATATTGTTTTTCTTTTTATATAGCCTTTAAACAGAGAATATTAGGAAATATTTCATAAAAATCCACATTTTGGATTTTGAAGTGTTTTTATACAGTACTTTTTTTTTTTTTGCAATTTGAGGGAAATATAACCAAACAAGAGTCATTGAAAATATTTTTAAATTATTTCCCTGCATCTTCACATCTTCAAGTATAAATAACAAAACCATGGAATTCATATTATCTCAAATAATTTAGAAAAGCTTTTCCCAGTTTGGTGGCTTTTATATGTTTTGGGATTATAGAGACCTGGTTCAGAGAAAAATGTTGATTTCGTACACAAGTCTTCAGGTAAGGACTAATTAAGTGATGCTAGAATTAAATCAATCATGTACATTATCAGAGTGGAGCAAACTAACATGTTATATGGAAAGTATGGTATAAATAAGAAAAAATACCAGAAAATACCAGAAAAATCTGAAGTTATCAGTTTAATCTTTCCCTAATCTTTCATAATCCAGATGTATTAACTGCACCACTTTAATATTTCTGATAAAGAACATACCAACAAAACAAAACAAAAACTGCTTCATTAATAGTACAAGTGAGGTCCTGATGGGGTGATGATCAATTGTGAATGAATTATGTCCTCCCCATGGAGCCCTTATCAAACATGAAAAAAAAAATACCCTCAAATGTTAATTTAACACATCTGAAACATCAATGATGAAAAGTATGAGCTCTCATACAATCTGGGAGTTCAGACCTTAGCAAAAGCTTCCATCAGGCCTCTTCCTGGCAGATACAGAAGCAAGTTAAATGTTTGCATGTGAAGCACGTACAGCGGAGAATTAATCAATTTTAATCAATCAATTCCTGGCCATTGTATGTGCAAAATACTAGCACCGAGCACCCACAGCTTCAATCTTTGGTTTATAGAATGCAAGTTCCAGTTTCTAATGTCACATGATTTTTTATAAAATGTTTTTAATATGAAAAGACCATATAAACTTTTACATGCTCTGTGCCATTTTTAAACCACAAGAATTATTTGCTAGTATTAAGATGAACAAAAGATTAGTGTTTTTATTTATTTCAAGTGTGCAGCATCAAAGACTCTAGGCTTCTTGTATGTGATTGCAGGGGTGCTTCTTAGCTTGAGGATCTATCTATCTATCTATCTATCTATCTATCTATCTATCTTCGCCAACTCTTTCTATAGCAGGTATCAGAATAAACACGGGTAGCCATAAAAGAACATTCTTTGCTATTTTGCATTGTGCAAAGCCATAGCTAAATATGCACACCTATTCTTTTCAGGATATTTCATGCTTGTGTTAAAAAGAACTTCATAACAATAAGCACTGATGATCAGATTCTACACTGCAGCAGAAACTAAAATAGTCTAAGATGTATGCTTATCAGAAAATTGGAATCAAACACTGCTAGCGAAGACTAAACACTTGATAATATGTAGTCCTTCCTTAAACAATTTAATAGTGGAAGGGGTATACACTTGTCATACTACAGATGCAATTAGAACAAACTAGAAGAAACAAGAAAATAGAAGCAGAGGGCTAATAGCCTCTCTTTTCTAATGTAAACAGTAAGCAGTGTGTAAACAGTAAGCCGTGTGTCCAGAATGTATATGTACATATACAGTACATACTGTACACATATACACACTTACATACACACACACACCATTTTTTCCTTAAACATGGATCGTCAGCATTTACATTTAGTACTGTTCAGCCTTGGTTGATCCGTTACTCATTTAATGCAGCTCACTGAACTAATTTAGGGATGTGGAGTTTCACTTGAGATAAAGATGCACGTCATTTTTGGAATATTTTGTTCTCCTATCACCTCTTCTCTCTGGCTACTTATGACATCTTGTTCCAGGGACACATGACTGACTATGCTCTTCAGGGCAATTCTCTGTTCCTTGTAATAGGAAGTGTTAAAAAATAATAAAAAAATATGCAAGCATGACAATATATATTGAATTTCTGTTAATCGCAGCTGAACAGAGATCTCTGTATTTATTCCTGTGGCCCTGGCAACATTACTTCAATCAGAGTTACATAAAAAGCTGTATCACTGTTACTAACATAAAAAATGATATGAAAAATTGAAAACTTTCCCAAAAAGATTCTATTAGCCATGGGTTGGGTCCAAAGCATCTGGTGGACAATATGGTGGTTTGTGTTCTGAGGTGCTGCTAGGATAGGGCTGTTAGATCTGGGCTGTAAAATATCTGGACAATCATTTGGTTACATTAAAGAGATATTGAAAATGCTATGTCTTTGCTGCCATCTAGTGGTTATCCAGATTGTGGTAGCCCAGTTCGGGTAGCCTATCTGGAGAACGGAAAATAATTACATGTTTCAACCTACAGTAATTCTCAAACTATCTTATACTGAGACAGAACTCTGTTTTAGCTGGGTATAGTCTATCCTTTTTGGAATAGCTCTCAGGATTTAAAACTAATGTTTTTTCCCAGCCCTACTTGAAGAGCTATATGTAGTTTTGAGCCTGGAACATCTGCATGAAAGAGGATGCTCATGCTCTGCCACTGAAGTAGAAGTATGATTCATGAGTGGGGAACTGGAGAAGGGAGGGACTGTAGGGGACAGCAGGAGTTGGGAAAGCCTTCTGCCAACTTCCTTATGTGAGTTAGATTCAACCTCACATAGGTTTCTGACATAATTCACAATGATATGAGAATGGGGGGAACTACAAATTATTCCAGCTGCATCCAAGGGAGCTTACTCCTTTCCTTGCTTAACAGGAAGAAAAGGTCACCTTTACCTATTTAAATTTGCTTCATTAAAAGGCATTAAAATGAAGAATTAACATCACAATTTATTTTTTAGTCTTCTGAAGTCATCATTTTTCACACAGAAGCCTTTTCAGGCAAGCCAGCTGCCCCCAATCTGGTTCACATCAGATATATTCGTGTGTAAGTTTCTTCAACTCCAGCCAGTTCAACCAAAGACCATGTTGGTTGAGGATGATGGAATTTGTGATATGACACATCAGTCTATATCATGTTAGAAAAGGATTTTAAAAAGGCTTTTATCATTTAGTATTGTCCTCAGTGACCACTTGTACTAGACCTGCCCCCCCACTTCTAAAAAGGAAGTCGTATAATATTTATTTCCAAAGCACAACATGTATCAACCCATTTTTCTCTTTGCAAATTGTTTTTTTAAGTTTTCTTTCATTAATTGACCCTAAAGCAACACAGACACTTAAATTTATTTTTAAAAACTTCAAGCTGCTGCATGAGAAGAATCAGTAATTTTTTAAGTCTCTAAATATATTTTTTTCTATTGCATTTTTATATTTTTTAATATTGAGATGCAACTATATGTTGTAAATATATAACTAATATATAAATAAAGTAAGGTTATATTGAGAAGATTTAAGTATATATCTACTATTTTATATTGGAGAACTACAAGTAGCCTGGTCAGAACTATGAAATAGAATACAGTTTAGCACAAGAGTTGAGGTTAATTACAGCTGGCTGTCACCACCAATATTTTCCTTAATCTATCCCCATCAGGAAAGTACAGCTGACCTGGAATTTTCTGAGCCTGTCCTTTTCAAGCTGTTGGGGTTGCGGATGAGTTTGTCTAACATGTTGACAATCTGTCCAAATTTAGGTCTGTCACTACGTTCTTTCTGCCAGCAATCCAGCATCAACTGATGTAGAGCAATGGGGCAGTCCATTGGAGGTGGAAGCCGATAGCCTTCCTCAATGGCTTTAATAACCTAAGAAACAAGGAAAAACAATGCTTTAGGAGACATTTTAATATAAAGCATTTTAATATAAAGCAAGGCAAATTTCATTCAGTTTTGGCATCTATCAAATTCATGTTTACATAATATACTTAGAAAACTCCAAAATAATGTTATTAAATGGCCACTTGTAGTATTAAAGTAATGGAAAGTGAAGTCATTTGGAAAGTACAGATAATGTACAGATAATAAACATAGGCCAAGATGCACACTTTAAAATTGGGATTAGAGAAAAATGGTTAGATAAGGGTATAATGCCAGAGGACTTTGAAAAAGTTGTTTTCAGATTGTTATGGCATTTTAACAGTTGTTGTGTTGTATGCTGCCCAGAATCACATGTTTGTGAGATGGGTGGCTGCATAAATATGCTAAATATGCTAAATGAAATGAAATGGCAAATATTGTTCCAACTTCAAAAAGGTGGGGGGGGGGGAAAGGAGCCGTGTAACTACATTCTAGTTACCTTGGTGTTCTTATTGGGCAAAATGATTTGTGAGAATTTATAAAATAATATATAGCTTGGCAAAAGCCACCTATTAAGAAGTCATGCCAAATCAATCTGATATGAGCATGATGTTTAGAATGATCAGATTAGGTGACCATGAGAAAGAGGTGGACATAATATAACTTGACTTGCTTCACATCAAGGCAGAAGATGTCAACTGATGTATTGCAGGGCTCCTTTCTATCCCCTGTGATATTCAACATATTTATAAATGACTTGGTAAAGGCTTAGAAAATATGATTATCTAATTTGTGGATGATATAAAAAAAGGGAGGTAGCAAACACTATAGAGACCAGTATCAGGATTCAGGAGGATCTTGACAAGTTAGAACAATGAAACGAGCAAGATGAATTTCTACAACAAATACAAAATATTTCATTTGGGCAGGAAAAATCAAAGGCATGAGTATAAGATAGGCAAGACCATACTGGACAGAATTACAGTGTCAAGATCAAGAGAAGCCATTGTTCCTCTCTATTCGGTTTTGGTCAGAGCATAAACAGAATAACATGTCCAGTTCTGGGCACTGCATTTTAGGAAGGAGATTGATTAATGGAAGCATTTCCAGAGGACAGTATCCAAGATAATAAGGGGGCTAGGAGAAAAAAAAGTTCATGAAACTGATTGGAGCTATTTGGTTTGTTTACCCTAGAGAAGAATGTGGAATGACATGACAGCTCTATTCAAGTATGTGAAGGGCAGTCATGTAGCACACAGGGCAGAAGTGCTCCAGAGGACAAGACATGAAACAATGGGCTTAAGTTACAAGGCAGATGATTTCTACGGGACATCAGGATGAATTTTCAAATGGTAAGAGTTGTTCAACAATGGAGCAGTCTTCAAGAAATGTAGACTCTAATTTGCTACAATATTGGAGCAGAGGCTGGTGGCCATTTGCCTAAGATACTGTAATAGAGGATTCGACTACATGCTGTCCAAAGTTTTTTTCAACCTTGTATTCTATGATTCTATCCTGCCATAGAATTTTTCTTCTAAGTCTCAAATACGCCCCCCTCCCCCAAAATGGAAATATATTTCAAGGACTGACTATATCTATTGGAAATTTTGAGCACTGTATTAGAAGTTTTGTTGCTCCGCTGATCGTTCATCTTCTGGATGCCAGTAAAAACAGTATGAGATATCCTGAAGGGGTCAATATATAACAATATGCATTCCAGCAACCAGACTACAGTTCAACTTTTGTGTAGTAGTTTGGCTCAGTCCCATTGCTAGAAACACCTGGCTCTTTTTTTCTCGACCAAACCTGTCTGTCATGTAGTGCAGGAGAGGGGTAATTGTTGACTACCCTGTAGCCATAGTGGTCAGCTGCAAATCATCCTACCATGCCAGTGTGTAGTGTTAAATGTGTGCAATTGTGAACTATATTCATATGATCCCAAACCATTTTTTTATAAAAGTCACATAAACTCTTGCATACATGCTGCCTGTTTGGCAAACCTACTGAGAATAAGCTCATGCATAATCGAGATCCAGCTCCCAACTGCTGGGCATGCCTAGTTCACAATACTTCACACCATCACAGCTGGCACTAATGGGCACTCTTGCTGGCAGTCTTTACAGACTGAAGAAAGATTAATTGGCCACACACATTGATCCACACAACCATACAATTTGTTTCACACAAAGAGTAGCTCAGGCACAATGGCAAGCAATGTGGATTCATACTTCCACATGGCCACTAAGCATTAAGAGAAACAGAGTAGAGTGTTGTCTCCAAGGTTTCTAGAAACTGTACCCTATTCACTAAAACAAAATTAATAACTTTCCAGTCTTATTTATATTCTAATTGAAAGAAAAAAGACGGATATTCCCTCCTCCCCACTGTCACTAGTAAGCATTTTCTTTATCTAAGTGACAGTTTGAATGATGTAAGTTGCAAAGAATTTTTTTACCTCTTCTGGTAAAAGGCATCAGAACTGCACCACTAGTCCAATTAATCTTCATGTTCTTTTTTCCTTTTTTATGGACAAAAGGACAGCTCTAAATCTACTTTTCTTGTCGATAATAATTTGTGTTTTAAGAATGTATCTGAAGTTTTTTGTTTCCACCCTAAATACTAGTGACTTTGTTTATTCTGAGTTAAAAGCCTTGGATCATCCCATCCAATACTGTCTACTCTGCAAATGCCTACTGTCTTAATTCTGCTACTTAAAATCCTTTATCTGCAAAGTATGTGCATAATCTTATATAGCATGTGTTATCTCACTAAGATAAGATCTGTCCATTTTTATATTCTACATCTGAAGGATATTAAAAAGACATCTGTGTGCTGTGATCAAAACACATTTATAAACAACATTGGCATCTTTTAACTTTATTAATGGGTGAATTCTTAAAAATTAGTGTACTTCCAGTTGATGACTGAAAGGTTCTGTCTTGTATATCTCAAGACTAAAGAAGGCAAGAAATGTTGAGCTGTTTATAAATCAACCTGATATTGCTTATTTCTTATTTTACTGGATTTTCTTCCTTTTTAGATTGTCATGTGATATTGCAGTTTCATTCATTGTGTTTCTAGAAAAACAGAACTTTTATTAACTCCCACTTTGAATGAAGTATTCTAGATGGTACAGTTAAAAGAACTTGCATAATTTACAAGGTGTCATTTACTAAAGCTCATTATTAATGTACTCCAAGGATATATCTTCTGTTGATGTTATTGCTCAGACTTTTCACACATAAATAATAATAAAAGCTTCAATAAACTTGTCAGCTCAAAATAGGAGTTAAACTCACATTAGGGTTTGAAATATCAATGGAAAACTTGCTTTATAGATACAGTAATATATTCTCAAATGAAAAAGTGATACAGAATCAATATCAGCAATTTTCTCTTCACACTAGATTGTTTGAAATGCTTTAAAAATGGATAACATTTCCTTTTTGAGAAAATTCATTTCTCCATTCTTATGATGTAATTTAAAATGTAAATTGAGTACTTAAGTGCATATCTGTAGATCTACATAACATGTTGCAGTATCTCAGCCAACCACCTCACTTATGTTTCCGTGTTGTCAACATTTCTCTTTTCCTGCACATTTATGTATGGATTTTTTTTAAAGGATAGATGGATGGATGGATGGATGGATGGATATCTTCCTGACTACCAACCTCTTGGAGGAAGCAAAGCTCATGAGCAGTTCCTCCCTCATTCACTTGATATTTTGCCTGTTCTCTAATCAATTTCACAAGCTTCAGCAAATGTGCCCTTTTCTAGTTTCTCACCATCTACAGTAAACATCCCAGCTTGTTTTTTTTTTTTTTTCTGGTTTGTATAATTAGTAGGAAACTTCCTCTCGTAGTATCCCACAAATAAAACTGGAAGCTGGATTAGGCTCATGGCCTTTTGATGTAGATATCTGTCTTCTCTCAATTTATAGTCCAATCTTTACAGCAACTATTCTGATATGGATAGCAGCTATTTGATCAAATATATTATCCATATCATAGCAAAATGGTATTTATCACATCACAAAATATGCTTAATTAATTTCAACTGTACTGTGGTAACTGCCTGGAGGAAAAAAAATCTAGTATTGTTTCTGGGATCCTAGAACATTGCCCCATGGCTGCTTGAACTAAGGAAGAAAAATGTCCAAACCATGTAGCTCATACCATCAGCATCTAAAGTGTTCCTAGCGTCTTGCAGGAAATCTGACATCTGTTCTTTCTTTCATTTCAACTTAGATCCATACCATTCCCAGCTTACTGATTTTTCACAAACTGTTAAAAACCTGGTTGTTTTCCCAAGCTTTAGGTTAAGATGGTGATCAAGCCCCTTTGGACTTCGTGTGTGTGTGTTATAGGGTCAATTTTCCAGTTGTTTGTATTCCTTTTTCTTTGACATATGCTGTTTTCTTTTTAACTCTTTTTAAATGATAAACCACACAGATTCACTGTGGAGGCAGGTGGCCTAGAAAATAAAATATCACATTACATTAAATAAAATTATTATGCTAGTCTCACTCATACTTAATTCCAACTCCATGGCAACATAGCACAAAAAGTGGTTCCCACAGGGGTGACAGACACTTACATCTTGATTGGACATATCCCAATAAGGTCTCTCTCCATATGACATCACTTCCCACATTACAATTCCATAGCTCCAGACATCACTAGCTGATGTAAATTTACGATAGGCAATTGCTTCTGGTGCAGTCCATCTGATAGGAATCTTTCCACCCTACAAATAAATCAACAGAGGCATTTATAAAACTGCAAATACTTTAGGTTAGTTTGTTCATTTATATAGGCTTATATGCTGCTCTAGTTATGTATGGATGGTGTGCATCATTATTTATATAAAGAAACAAGATATTAATGAAAAGATGACAGAGTAATCCCTCTCCTCCTCCCCCCACCCCCACCCTCCAAAAAGACAACTAGAGTATAATCTTTCTATAAGCAAAATAAATTTGGTACCAAGCAGATTTAAACTTGAAAAGAATCAGCTTCTTCATCAGAAAGAAAAGAAATAGGTTTCTCCCCTTTGTGGTTACTCCAAATGGTTTTGAAAGTATGCAGATTACATAGGCTAGGAAGATATAACAAATATTTCAGTAGTTGGAGTGGGTGTTCACTATCCTAGGCAGGGCCACAACTAGGGTCTCTGTCACCTGGAGCAAATATGGATTCCGTGCCCATTTTGGCACCCCCCAGCGCAGCACCTGGGGCACATGCCCCTCTTGTCCCCCTCCCCCCAGTTGTGGCCCTAGGCTGCCTAGGACCTTCTGTTGAGTTTTTAATTGTGATCAGTCCTAGCTGAGATAATAGGCCATACATTCGCTATCTATTCCAGGCATGACTGTTTGACTCTCTTTATGACAAGCAAAATGCAGAGAGTTGAGTTTATGATTTCTGTGTATTATAGAATTCTGCTTTCATACCTAGCTCTTTTATTTACTTTTTAATGCAAACAGTTCATATATCTTACCATGTGTTACTGAGCAGAAGGGAAAATCACCCAAGTTTTTTCCCCTTTTTTTAGTCACAGTGATGCCAGATCAGGAAATGGTCTTGTACATTATATCGCAATGATGTTTGGGCTTTTGTTTTATGTGGGTTTGGGCTTTTGTCTTTTGGTATTATATTGCATTGTGTATGTGTATATATCTGTGTACACCTGTGTGCACACACAAAACAGTATTGATTTCTCTGCTTGTAGATACATTAATACAGTTAATGATTTCACAACATTAACATTCATTCTTATTATTTAGATCAGTGTTTCTGAACCTTGGCAACTTTAAGATGTGTGGACTTCAACTCCCAGGGAGATGAAGCCCACACAACTTAAGGTTGCCAAGGTTGAGAAACACTGATTTAGATGGTTGCTAGCAAGAGCTTTGCTGCTGTAATCTTTCTTGTCCACTGTTCCTGCCAGCCTTGTTTTACATGCACTCAACTGAGAGACACATTCATCAAACAACTCGATGGCCTGTCCCCAGCCAACAAATCAATTCAGGAATACCATTTTCAAATGCTTAAGAACATGTACACTATTCTAAAAGTGAATAAAACATGTTGCTGTTGCAATTCTAATGCATGCCTTCTTATCATCAAATGTGGTAAGAGTAATGACTGAAAACAGTACCACTCTTATTATTTGATTTAGATTCTCTAGAATAAGCATGATCATAACTATTTTATTTGCTTAAAAGAAAGACATTAGGATCACTCTTTTCTTTTTTTTTAACTTTATCTGGTACAGCTTCCATTGGGCACTTGTAAATGATTTTTATGAATAGCATGTTAAGTTATATTCAAAGCACTGTTATCAAAACCAAAACCAGTTTGTTTTATCTAACTTGTTTATAAATCTTGGGGTGATTTTCATGATGCCTTATGATACTTGACCTTTAAACAATATGGAGCTGTGGATATATGGGACTGTTATAGTTAAGGCATAGGGGGAAAAAAACCTGGGATAATGGCCCAAGGCCAATTAAGCAAGCATTTATCACAGAGCAAGTTACAATTGACAAAGAAACAAATAGCTCAGGTCACTATCTAATTTTAATCACAAACTCAAGGATTAAGCTGTATGTTAAAATGATATGGGAAGCAGAATACAATGGTATTTCCTGTGCCTGCCACACAAGCAGATTAGTGGAAAACCATGGAAACACCATAAGAAATGAGGGTGGAGATCCAGTGAGGTCCTGGCTTAGCTTCTGTCCCACGAAAACTGGTGGAAAACATGATTAAACTAGAATTACTGGATTTAAAGAACCTGGCGGAAAAACGTCATGTTTTCTGCAAAGAGAAATTCTGCCTTACCAACCTTTAAAATTACTGGCTATTTAATAACATATGAACATAAGGAGCCTTACTGGATCAGATCAAGGGCATATCTAGTCCACTAATCTGTCAAGCACATCAGACAGATGCATGGGGCATGAAGGGGATAGTTCTCTTCAACTGTTGCCCCTTAACAATTGGTTTTTTAAGCTTATTGTCTTGGATTCCAGAAGTAGTTTACAGCAGTCAAGACAAAGAACCACCAACTGTTTTATCCTCTAAGAATTTGCTGAGTCCCTTTTAAAATAATCAAAACTGGTCACCATTTTATCTGATGTTACATATTTAACTATTTGTTGCAGTGGCCAGAATTTCCCCACATTTTCCTTTAGTGAGTAATTAATGTGAGAGAGGGAGAAAACCTGTTCTCTGTTTGTATTTCCAAGCTATGTATGATTTTATAAATCTATAAAATTTATGAATGATTTTATAGATCACACTCTCTTGTCACCGTCCCTCAACCATAATCTACTTTCAAAGGCAAAAAAAAAAAAAAAAGCCCTCACAATGCTGTTGTCCAGAACATTTTTGAAACATAGAGTGCATGTCACAGGGGGTTGTTGCATAATGACTGCTTGTTGTTGTTCATTTGTTCAGTCGCTTCCAACTCTTCATGTCCTCATGGACCAGCCCACGGCAGAGCTTCCTGTTGGTTGTCACCACCGCCAGCTCTCGCAAGGTTGAATCCATCACCTCTAGAATATCATCCATCCAACTTGCCCTTGGTCGGCCCCTCTTTCTTTTGCCTTCTGCTTTCCCTAGCATCAGCAACTTCTCCAGAGTATCCTGTCTTCTCATTATGTGGCCATAGTACTTCAGATTTGCCTTTAATATCATTCCCTCAAGTGAGCAGTCTGGCTTTATTTCCTGGAGTATGGACTGTAGTCCAGAACATTTTTGAAACATAGAGTGCATGTCACAGGGTGTTATTACGTAATGACTGTTATAATTACTATATCCCAGTGCTTCTCAATCTTAATAACTTTAAGATCTGTGGACTTCAGTTCCCAGAATGCCCCAGCCAGCATGCTGGCTGAGGAATTCTGTAATTGAAGTCCACAGATCTTAAAATTGCCAAGGTTGAGAAACACTGCTATAACCAGTCACCATACCACTTCCTCTAGCCCTCAGGTGACTATTCCTCCAGGTTATCTTTGTCTCTCTCTTTTTTTCCCCTTTTTTGGTAGATGGGCAGATGTCTAAACAAAGCATTGGGACAAAGCAACCAATCCCTTTTATTTAAAAAAAAAATGTTCATAGGGTTTTGGGGGTCTAGAGTCATCCTTTAAAGTAAATATAATGCCCTGCTTTACTGAATTTCTCATGATACTCCTTTTTGTTAGTTTTCTGGGAACATCCACGTAGCTATGGCTGAATGCAAGACATTAGACTGCCATGCGCTATTTTTGTGTCTAGTTCACTTAAAATGCACGTTCTTGTGCTTGTGATATGTCTGCATGTACATGGCATTTTATTTTTAGTCTCACCTGCACCAGCTCATAGAATTGAAAACTTTCAGTGACTGGTGTCATGAGTGCCGTTGAGCTAAAGTAATCAGCGCAATGGCACTCATGACAATGACAAGGAAATAGGTGAAGGGGTACAAGTTAAGCAGCCATCAACCCACAACGACTAACGGCTAACAAACAATAGATAAACGGATCACGGAGCCACCCAAGCCATCAGCAGCAATACCACGGGGATCGCCCAGCTGAAAGCAATCAGCAGAAGAATGAAAACCTGAGGATGGGCGATCCTAGAAACCCTCAACCAATGGCAGGGCAACGCATGGGACAAAGGGGGGTGACGTGACCGAGAGCGAGGGGGCGCTGACCGGCGCGGGGTATTTAAACCCCGCACCGGCGCGCTCCTGTCACTCTCAGCTTTTTCTAACAACGTTGGACCTATCCTGAAATAAACCAGAGCCTGCTTTGCAACCCAGTGTCTGAACGTTATTCAGAGGTAGGCAGCGCATGACATAAAGCTGAGAGTCATAAACTCAGCCTCGCCGAGCCCCACCGGACGACAACGAGCCGCGGGAGGAGTAGACGGCGAGAAGACCAGCAAGATGAGGCCGGAACGGCGCGGGCAAGGAGGGCGAGCCGCGCGGCAAGAGACAGAGGAGGACCGACCGAGGCCAGAGGCACCGCGGACTCCCGGAGCCATGGACGCCCGCCCCACCCGACCCGAGCCTCAGCTCCAACCCCAAGGGGAGATGGCGACGGAGGCAACCCGACCGCGGGAGGGAGCAGCACGACTTCCGAAACCAGCGGAGGACCCCGCGCCCCACATCGCACCCCAGCAACGGGCGTGGAGCGACAGCCCCACGGTGCTCGACACGGAGGAGGACGACGGAGACACCCATCAGACGGAGGAGGAAGCGGACCCGCGGCGGAGGGACGATGAACCCCCCCCCCCGAGGACGCGCCAACGGAACCGGCCCCAGCGGCGGTGCGGGCTGTGGACGAGGAGGCACGAGCTGAACTCGCGGCCATGCGGGCTCAGCTGACGGAACTCCGGACCATGCTCCAGGCGCTTATGCCCCCCGCGCCACCCAATGACGTCCCCGCACAAGCCCACACCCCGAGCGAAGCACCGAACCCACACGAGCCAGCGGAAAGCCAGCAGACGGCACAGGCGGCCGACACCACATCCCGGGAAGCGAGAGGCGGGGCCGCGCAAAACGCCCGGGCCCCAAAGGACTTCCCCATCTTCTTCGATGGGACCCCCTCAAAACTCTCGTTTTTCGTCACCAACGCTAGGGAGTTCATGGGGAGGCACGGACACTCCTATGACTCCGAGGCCGACAAGATCGGCGCCGTGGCGATCAAACTCCAAGACAGGGCGGCGGACTGGTACGTCCAACTGTACGAGTCCAGCTCCCCCGCCCTCGCCACCTTCCCTGCTTTCATCAACGAGATGAAAAACTATTTCGAAGACCCCCTAGCCAAAGTACGGGCGAAAAGCGCACTCCAGAGACTTAAACAGGGCGCACGCACGGTCCCTGACTACGCCCTGGAGTTCAAAGCCCTCGCGGGAAAGGTCTGCGACTGGTCTGAGACCACCCTGCTGGAAATCTTCAAAAAGGGGCTCAACCGCGACGTTCTCCAATGGGCCCTCTACCGCGACGACCCAGAAACGTTACACGGGTGGATCCACCTCGCGGGGAAAGCCGAACACGCGCACCGCACCTTCCTTATGACAACCACGGAAGACACAAACTACGTCGGGAAAAAGGTACCCGCACCACACGGGGGGATGGCCGGCCCCATATACCCTAAAAAGAAGTTCAACCGGGAGCCCTGCGGGAGGTGTGGCAAATTAGGGCACAAGACGGCGGACTGCTTCGCCAACCGACCGCCGACCAGCGCGCCCAAGCCCGCCCCGAAAATTAGCCCCAAACCACCCAACCCGGGGCCGCCCCCTCACCGCCGAATGACCGTGGCCACAGCGACACCGGAAGAGGGCTGGGACGCTTACTGGGGAGAAGAGGACAATACCGACCCCGACCAGCCGGCGGGAAATGCTCCCCGCTTGCCCTGAAACGCGTGGCGAGGCAGGCGGCGGGACAGCAACGCGAACCACCTCAACGAAACGACAAAAGCTCCGTAATATTGGCAGCAATTCAACTCTCTGCCGGCAACGGAGCCACCACGGCCGCGGCACTAGTGGACTCGGGGTGCTCAAAAAACCTTATCCACCCCGACCTAGTCGCCAAACTCGAACTCCGCTGCTTCCCCCTCCCCACGCCGCTGGCATTCCACCAGCTGGACGGCTCCACAGCGGGGGGGAAACCAGCCACGCTACAAACCGAGCCGGTCACCCTGCAAATGGGCACTCACACCGAGCGCACATCGTTCGTAGTCACGCCCATCGGACGGCCCATTGCAGTCCTGGGGATGCCATGGCTCGCGAAAAACAACCCGCGGATCAACTGGGCGACCCGCACCTTCACATTCGGCGACGGCGAGTATCGAGCACCAGTACCAGCTGGCAAAAGCAACCCCACGGTAGGACGAGCGGAGGCGACCACACAAGACAACGCCGCTACCACTGCAGACCTACCGGAACAATACGCCGACTTCTCCGAGGTCTTCGGAGAAGCAGAGGCAGACCAACTACCCCCCCACCGCAAGACGGATTGCCGAATCGACCTACTGCCCGACGTCCCCCTACCTAGACCAAAGATCTATTCGATGACCCCGAAGGAGATGGCAACCCTCCGGGAGTTCATCGATAAAAACCTAGACAGGGGATTTATAGAGCCAGCATGCTCACCGGTCGGAGCCCCCGTCCTATTCCGGGAGAAGAAAGACGGGACCCTACGGCTCTGTACCGACTACCGGGGCCTAAACGCGGCTTCCCTGTCCAACAAATACCCCTTACCCCTGGTGAAGGACATGCTCGCCCACCTGTCCACGGGCAAAGTCTTTTCCAAATTGGACCTGCGCGAGGCGTACTATCGCATCCGAATCAGGGAGGGGGACGAATGGAAGACGGCGTTCAACTGCCCCCTAGGCGCTTTCCAGTACAAGGTACTGCCCTTCGGACTCGCGGGGGCCCCTGGGGTGTTCATGCAGCTCATCAATGAGGTACTGCATGAACATCTGTTTAAAGGGGTCCTGGTCTACATCGACGACGTCCTTATTTACACAAAAACATACGAGGAACACGTAACCTTAGTCAGGCAAGTCCTCGACAAGCTCAGAAGGGCGCAGCTCTATGCAAAGCCCACAAAGTGCGAGTTTCACAAAGACCGCCTAGACTATTTGGGGTATCGAATCTCCGGGGACGGCATCGAGATGGACCCCGCAAAAGTCGAAGCGGTACTAAACTGGGAGCGGCCCCGCAACAGACGGCAACTACAGAGCTTCCTGGGATTCGCGAATTTCTACAGGTCCTTCGCCCGGGGGTTCGCTGAGATAGCCCTACCCTTAACGGACCTCCTCAAAACCAAAGGGGTGGGGGACACCAGACGCGCCAAGAACCCAGGCACAGTGCTGAATTGGACTCCCGCGTGCCAGACCGCATTCGACAAGCTGAAAGCGCTGTTCACGACGGAGCCAATCCTCGCGCACCCGGACCCAGAACGGCCGTTCGTGGTCCAAGCCGACGCCTCAGACTTCTCCCTGGGAGCCATCCTCCTACAAAAAGACTCCACGGGGCTCCTGAAACCATGCGCCTACCTGTCAAGGAAGTTCTCCGAGACAGAGAGGCGATGGCACGTCTGGGAGAAAGAAGCCTTTGCGGTGAAATCGGCACTAGAAACATGGCGTCACCTACTCGAGGGAGCCACCCAACCATTCGAGGTCTGGACGGACCACCGGAACCTCGAGGCCCTACGAACGCCTAGACGCCTTAGCCCAAAACAGGTCCGATGGGCACAATTCTTCAGCCGCTTTGATTTCCAGTTGAAGTTCATGCCGGGCAAGAAGAACTTCCTGGCCGACGCCCTCTCCCGGCTGCCCCAAGACGAAGAGCCCGCCCCAGACACCATTGGGACGGTCCTATCCGCCTCGCAACTGGGGATGGCCGTGACCACCCGAAGCGGCGCACGGAGGCAGCTCGACGCTACGGCGCAGCCGACGGCGGGACAACCGGCGACGGAAAGAAGGCAACCGCAACTACCAGGGGGAATGCGCACGGACCTCGCCGCCGCCCTCAAAACCGACCCCTGGTTCCTGGCAAACCCCGACAAGGTAACGATGGCGCAAGACCTAGCATGGGGGGAAGGCAGAATCTACGTCCCGGACTCGCAACGCCAGGCGATCTTGCATAGGTCACACGACGCCAAGCAAGCGGGACACTTTGGGTTCCTCAAGACCCTACACCTAACACGGCGGCAATTCTGGTGGCCCGCGCTCAGGCGAGACGTAAAAACCTACGTGGCGTCCTGCCCAACGTGCGCTCGGGCCAAACGGGCACCAGGCAAACCCGCGGGGCTATTGCAACGGGTGGCAGAACCCTCCCGCCCATGGGAGGAAATCTCTATGGATTTTATAGTGGACCTCCCACCCAGCCAGAAGAAAACGGCCATTTGGGTGGTGAAGGACTACTTCTCAAAGCAGGCCCACTTCATCCCCTGCACGTCAGTCCCATCCTCACAACAACTAGCCAAACTCTTCCTCATCCACGTGTACAGGCTACACGGATGTCCCGCACGTGTGGTGACCGACAGGGGCACACAGTTCACCTCCAAATTCTGGCGGGCCTTCTTGAAGCTGACGGGGACCCAACAGGCCCTGTCTACGGCTTGGCATCCGCAGACGGACGGAGCCACTGAGGTTCTTAATGCCACCTTAGAGCAATTTATACGATCCTATACGAACTACCACCAGGACGACTGGGCTGAACTGCTCCCGTTCGCCGAAGTCGCATACAACAACGCCGTCCACACGAGCACGGGAAAAACCCCGTTCGAAGTAGTCTCGGGGCGCGACTTCGTCCCCATACCGGAGCTACCTCAACCCCCGGAACCCCAGGTGGACGCCAGCGACTGGGGACGGAAGATCGCGGAAGCATGGCCAGTAATCACGGCGGCGCTGAAGGAGGCACAGGCTGCTTACAAAGAGCAGGCCGACAAGCACCGGCGCCAACAACCGACGTTCCAGGCGGGGGACATGGCCTATCTCTCCACCAAGTTCCTAAAGTCAACCCAACCCTCGAAAAAACTGGGGCCTAAGTACATCGGGCCGTTCCGAGTCACGCAAATAGTGAACCCGGTAGCAATACGCCTGGACCTGCCACACAACCTCCGGAGGCTCCACCCGGTGTTCCACACCAGCCTCCTAAAACCGGCAACCACCTCCCGATGGCACCCAAGCACGCCTCAGCCCGCACCGCTTATGATCGACGGGCAACACCACTTCGAGATAAGGGACATCCTCGACTCACGCAAGCAACGAGGAACCCTACACTATCTGGTCAGGTGGAAACACTTCCCCCACCCGGAATGGGTGGCGGCGCACAACGTTAAAGCGCCTGACCTGACCAGAGCATTCCACCGGGCATACCCCGACAAACCGCAATCAAGGTCAGCAAAACCAACCCCCCCCCCCGCAGGCCTCCCCCCGCCTCCCGTGCCCCAAGGGAAGGGGCCCCCCCCAAGCCCGCGACTTGGGTGGACCTTCCCCCCCCCGGGACTCACTCCCCCCGCCCCGGGCCCACGGGGTGGTGACAAACGATCGCCAGCACCCTCCCCCCGCCCCCTGGCCGTGGGGGAGTGGCAAGCAAGTCAACAGGGCAACCTGGGGGCAACGCCCAGGAGACACAACAAAGGCGACGCACTCCAAATAAGCAAAAAAGGGCCCTACCTGGAGCTGAGCAGCACCCGACCAGCCACGCCTCTCGCCTCGCCGAACTGAGCCAAACAAACAGGGTGTGGTTGGAGCATGCGCACGCCAGGTCAGAACCCGAGCATGCGCACCATGGACACACCCTGGGAAGGCACGTGGTAGAGGGAGGAGCAAAGGGAGGGGCGACAACTACTCCGGCGGGAACTTTGAAAAAAAAAAAAAAAAAAAAATGGCGTTTTGACAGCTCCATGGGGGAAACCCAGAAACCCGGGGGAGAACACTATTCGGAAAGGGGGCAGTATGTCATGAGTGCCGTTGAGCTAAAGTAATCAGCGCAATGGCACTCATGACAATGACAAGGAAATAGGTGAAGGGGTACAAGTTAAGCAGCCATCAACCCACAACGACTAACGGCTAACAAACAATAGATAAACGGATCACGGAGCCACCCAAGCCATCAGCAGCAATACCACGGGGATCGCCCAGCTGAAAGCAATCAGCAGAAGAATGAAAACCTGAGGATGGGCGATCCTAGAAACCCTCAACCAATGGCAGGGCAACGCATGGGACAAAGGGGGGTGACGTGACCGAGAGCGAGGGGGCGCTGACCGGCGCGGGGTATTTAAACCCCGCACCGGCGCGCTCCTGTCACTCTCAGCTTTTTCTAACAACGTTGGACCTATCCTGAAATAAACCAGAGCCTGCTTTGCAACCCAGTGTCTGAACGTTATTCAGAGGTAGGCAGCGCATGACAACTGGTGATTAGAACACAGCCTTGCACTTTAGTGTTGGTAGCTGCTGCATCAAAATATTGAGAAAAACACAAGCACATGTGCAGGTTTCTTGCACTCATGGTATTTGATACCTTTGGATGGTAGCCAGGCTATAGCTTTTTTCCCCCATTTACTATGGTAATGAAAAAGTACTTTTTATCCCTACAACCCATATGGTTATCTTGGCTTGTATCAGTGGCATTTTTTTCAAGAAGTATAACAATTTGAAATTCATTGTGGTTACTCAACTGTGGAACTTGTCCAAACTGTCCTTAATGGTGATATCAAAACAAGACAATGTACTGTGATGCAAATTATATATATATATATATGTATGTATGTATGTATGTATGTATATTGCTGTTCCATTGGAAAGGAAAACACTTTACTATATTTGCATCACTGAATTGAAAGGAAAGCTTTTCAATGGTTTCCTCCTGACCTTCTGTTTGAACACAGCTCTCTAGAAATCTGTCTTGGCTCAAAACCTCACTGCCCTTGTTAGTGGGAAATTACAGGGCTGGACAGCATTAAAATACTCAGAAGGCAGATTGCAATTCTCTCTCCCCTCCCCAGTCTTTTTAATGAACTGCATGTTCATTATAGGGGAAGTCTGAGAATTAAACAGCACAAACGAGATTTTCCTAACAATCTCTGTAGTTTGGAAAACAGATGGAGAATTGCTGGCATTTAAAAGAAAAACATCTAACAAAAATTATACTTCTTCATGATAAACCTCATACCACTTTTTATCCTAATGTGTGTGAGCTTCAAGGATGTTTATGATCACCAGGATACTGCTGTATAAGCTGTGATATTTGTCTCATTAGACTTTTTATGCAGTCAACAAAAACTCATGAAGCCAATAAAGTCAGTATTGTTCTACCAGTTGTAAACATATTCCTGTTCATGAAAATGTCACTGATCTCAATAGATATGCAAACAGTACATGCAAATAAAAGTTAATTTATTTATTTGCATATTTACTTACTATGGCTTAGATGCTGCTCAGCTCCAAATGGCTCTAAGCAGCTTATTTCAAGCAACACAACAACAACAAAATCATTAAAATAAAATAATAATGATCAAAATGGTATCAACCATTTGTTAATCATAGTAAACATAATAATCAAAACAATATAAACTACCAAAACGTCTTAAGGGCCAGGTCAATCTTCATCGTCCCCCAATGCTTTCCTGAAGAGCTGTATCTTCTCCAAGACTATTTAGAACCCAACAAAGAGGAGGCAGTCAGGTCTACATGCTTTATGCATAGTTAAAAAAAAAAGCTAGAATAACAAAAATCTTACACTGGTAACTGTCAGTGTAAAGCTGGAAAAAACAAAAACCTACTCAAAGAAGAAATGGGAATACCTCATTGGTGTGTTTCTGAATGACTCAGAAAACATTCAAAATAAATCATTAATCATCACATCAAAACCTCATACCTTATATAAATAGTGACCAGGGTGCAGGAGGTTTAGAGGAAACCTTTTCAATGACATGAAGCTGATATGTTTTTAGGATAATTATGATTACAAAATTTGCAAGTATGCCAGCCAGAGTCTTTATGGAATTGGGAGACATATACCATAGATGGATGGATGGATGGATGGATGGATGATAGATAAGACATACAGACAGACAGAAATAGATGATAGACAGAGAGATTGTGCCTTACCCTAGTAGTATAGGCTGCTTCAGGATCATCTTCTAGAACACGGGACATACCGAAATCAGAAACTTTACAGACCAAGTTGCTGTTAACTAGTATGTTTCGAGCAGCTAGATCCCGATGAACATAGCTCATGTCAGACAAATACTTCATTCCAGAACCAATGCCTCGAAGCATTCCTACCAACTGGATTACAGTAAATCTGCCATCATTCTTCTGAAAAGAAGGAATAAAGGAAGACAAATACAAAAATATTTATCATTAATTGTAACTTCCCTTTCTAATTTTTTGGATTCTCCCTGAACCCAGCATCAGGATTATATTGCACAGGTGAATATAGACAGATCCTTATGAGGAGCTACGCAAGTTGCTAGATTGACCAAGTAAATTCAAACAGGCATTAGATGAGAAATTGGATCTCTCTGATCCCTCCCCAAAGCTACTTATGGGGAAATATAAAAATACCATAGCAGACATACTCACTTTGTTGATGACTCACCTAAAAAGTCTTTGGGACCAGGACCTCCTGTTGCTCATTTCTCCAAGGGGTGATGCATCTTTTAAAAAACTGTCATACTATATTACTTTCTTTCATGCCACTGAGCCCTATAATTAACTAGCAAGATATAATCCTGTGCTTTGGGCACTAGCTTCCTGGGATATGTGGAATGTTCCCATTTTAATTAATCAGCATCAACGTGAGACTTTTAATAAGCATTTTAATCAAACCTGCTTCTGAGTAAACATGGATTATTTAGAGCTTACTTTTTATGGTTCACCTACCCCTCCCAGCAATAGGAGCAGGAAAAAAAAATGCACTGGTAAGCATCTCCAAACAAAATTCTATTTCATCTTCAAACTCCCATGGATAAACAAAGATATTAAGTGTTCCCCTTTTTAGGTTTTATTATATGGCAAGTACCTACCCTGAGAAAGGCATCCAAAGAACCATTCTCCATGTACTCAGTTATAATCATGACAGGTTTGCCTAGATGTTGGAGAAAGAAAACACAGGTCATAGATGTAGAAAATTAGATCAATGGATAGGTCTTTTTTTTTTTTTTTACTATTTCTAAAAGTATGGAGCAACTTCCTCAGTTAAGGAGTGAGCCAGAAAACAAATAATGTAAAATTGAAGTGTTTGTGAGCTTCAGCCAGAAGATTAGCACTTTAGCTAACTCACTGACAAGGCCTTTAACTACAATACACATCATAATCTCCAGAGAGTATAAGAATCCATAATTGCTCACTAAAGAGAAATGGTGATGCAGTCATAGACCAAATAGGCCTATTTGCACTTGGAGTAATGTAAAGATAATTGCATCATTTGCTAGACAATTTGTATGTCTGTAGGCATTTGACTAAGAAAAATCAAAGTTATGGTTTGAAAGATGCAGCCTGTCAGCTGTAAACAAAGATCCAGGTGTGGCATC
This sequence comes from Candoia aspera, assembly GCF_035149785.1. Classification (NCBI taxonomy): domain Eukaryota; kingdom Metazoa; phylum Chordata; class Lepidosauria; order Squamata; family Candoiidae; genus Candoia; species Candoia aspera. Next base: position 33,457,089 of record NC_086158.1, on the reverse strand, counting down.
AACAGTAATGTTCTTTCTCTTTGCTTAATTCATATGGTTCATTTTTTAATGTAAAATCTTGCTTTTTGCTCTATCCTGAAGAAGCATGGGCAAATTAATCAACAAACTCTACTCTAGGAAAGGTCAAATTTAATATAAAGCTGAAAAATAACCTTGGGTTGTCCATAAGTGATGCTATGCTAATAATTACATTCCATTATTATGCAATGACATCCATTAGTATATTTATGTATAGGCTAACTATCTATCCTGACAAGCAGGAACCACGCCGAGACGAGGAATAAGTCTCTAGTGTTTTATTAGTGCTACAGTAGACAGATAATCCTACCAAACTGAAGAAGCGTGAGAAAACCCATACGGATAAACCCCAAAAGTCAAGGCGGGTCTGTTCTGTGTCTCTTTGAATGACAGCTCAAATCTCTCTACTATGCATGCGCTTCTCCCCCTGGATAGGGGCCACCTCCTGCTCACCATCAGTGCTCATGACATCATCTATGTGCACATTATTTAGTACTTAAATTGTCTTTTAAGAATATTCCTTGTATGAAAAACTTTTTAGAACCCTTCTTTGAAATTCCATTTTCATATACCTAATATTTATAGCAGGTCCATACTTCTTTCAGACAGACTTTCTAACAGTTAACTGCATTGACTTATGAAGGACACAAGTAACTTTTCCTTTTTGAGACTAAATTTGATTTTTAACATACTATGAGTAGATCAGGAAACGGGATATAATTCAGTGCTATGTTGAATAGAAGGACGGAAAGGCAGAAGGACAGAAGGAAGACAGCGCACCAGTAGATCTGCTGAAATATTTGTCTAAGAAAATTGGGTGCCTGGAAAATATTTTCACACTGAAAAATTGCTGTAATTGTTTCTGGATTAGCATATATTTTACTCAGTATGTTGTCTCAGCATGCTGCAATTCTAGGAGGGCCCCTCTTTGGAAATATTTTTCATTAGAAAACAATATGCTACAGAACATTAATAAGCTGAAGATTTTTTTTCATTTTTATTTTTAGTGAGGGACACCTGGCTTAATGCCAGTTTCTCTAGCACATAAACATTTACAACTACCTTACCACTTCAGCTGGTGCCAAAATATTCCATCCCCTGAACTTGTTCAACATTTGCCATAAAAAGCAGTCTTTGTATGAATCAGAAATCAGGCATCTATAACCCTTAACTATCTTATTTGCATGAAGAAAGCCTTCTTTTTCACCCCATGTGCAAAAATCAAGGACATTTGTGTGAATTTAGATATTCTGGCTAGGAATTCAGTTATTTAAACCAAAGGCTAAACAAAATCATTTGTCTTTATGTGTGAACATTCACCTCTCCCCACATTCATCACTGAAAATAAAATCTACTTAGTTCCAATCTAGATATTATATCCAAGACATTTACTCTTTGCAATTTTACTACAGTCACTTGAAAAATACATTGAAATGAATTTTAATTAACATTCTTCAATTAAAAGACACTTGATCAACTTCAAGAAATAATACACAGTTTTCATATGATTATATTAATGCTTGGATCCATTAGTCATACCTAAATAGAGGATAGCTAATACAAGAATAAGAAGGCCAGAGGCATGGGTGACATGAAAATATTGTCTTATTCTGTTGAACTTTGATTTCTGCTTCAACATATTTATTTATTTATTATTCAAATTTTGCCACCGTCCATCTCCCCCAAAAGAGGGACATATGATAGAGCCTGCATGGAAATGGGTGATCTAAAGCAATCCAATGCCAAGTGAAGTTTGATTTCAACTCTGGGCAGTAAATAACTTTCTAATGCAAAATATGATATAGATTTCAGAGGTTGACAACCCATTGTTGATGGGGACACATTCTGAATTTTGAGAGCAAGTAGAAGGCATGCTGAAAACATAGCTGCCATAGGAGATTTGTAAGTTCACAAAATAGCTGCCACAATGGTCATAAAGGTAAAGGTAAAGGTTTCCCTTGACGTAAAGTCCAGTCGAATCCGACTCTAGGGGGCGGTGCTCATCTCCGTTTCTAAGCCTTGGAGCCGGCGTTGTCCATAGGACACTTCCGGGTCATGTGGCCAGCATGACGACTTGGAACGCCGTTACCTTCCCGCCGAAGCGGTACCTATTGATCTACTCACATTTGCATGTTTTCGAACTGCTAGGTGAGCAGGAGCTGGGATTAACAATGGGAGCTCACCCCGCCACGCGGTTTCGAACCGCCGACCTTCCGATCGACAGCTCAGCGGTTTAACCCGCAGCGCCATGCTGAAAACATAGCTGCCATAGGAGATTTGTAAGTTCACAAAATAGCTGCCACAATGGTCATAGCTAATCACAAAACACTCATTTTTCCAGAAGGCAAACATCTCAGTGAAACCTTTGTGAGTCCGTCCTTCCTTCCTTCCTTCCTTCCTTCCTTCCTTCCTTTCTTCCTTCCTTCTTTTCAAAAAGGTGAGACAAAGAACATAGTAGGCATCAAAGGCGAGACAAGGAACATAGTATGTATCAAGGGAGGTATTTGAGAGCATATTTGTGCCTGGTTGTAGTTTGTTGCCTGATATGTTAAACTTGGTGATAATCTATTTGATGTAGACAACCATGCATGTTAAAAATATCCTTGTAGAATCTCATCATTAAATCTAATTTACCCATAGAATAGAGCAATGAAGCAATGGAATCTGGTGCGCAGGATTTTGGTGAACAGGGAAAGCCATGAATTGAAGTAGGCATAGCCAAAATTTCTAGTACTGTTTTATTTTGGGGATGGGGAGGGGGAAAAGGGAATACAGAATTATATCAAACCCAATACAAATGTTACTGTTTATTTCTACCATAAACTAGGGAAATTGCACTTTAGTTTATTTGCAGAATGCTACTAAAATTCAGCAGCAAGTTTTTTGGAGTCAACTCCCAACCTAAGAGAAGCTGTTTGACATCATATAACCAATTTAAAAATTTCAACTTACCACTAATTGTCCATCTATACTACCTTGTTCCTTCTCCTCCTATCTCCCTGCATTTTATTCACACAAACTTCAACGCCATTCCAACAATCTATATCTATATTGGGGGAGATGGGCGGTTTAATGATTTATATCATTATAACATGATATTTATTTATTTATTTATTTAAAATAAATAAATAAATATCATGTTATAATTTCAGGATTCATAAATGCACCATATATCCCCCAACTCTCAATAATTCTACAGAGAAAATTGATATGGTTCCTGTTTACCAAAAGCTGGATGGATATCCTTATAGAGGCTTACACTGTAGGAAATCAGTCATCAAAATTCACTTGTTTTGGCCTAGTACCTTCTGTTGGGAATTTTAAATCATTTTAATGCAGTGACGAGTACATTATGCAAATACTATCTAGTCATTTATAACTGTTACAGCTGTAACAGCTTGGAGGTTAAAAGCCTCAGTGGGGTTTCAGTATAAAGATTCTCCTGTTGATTGTCTGGATTATTAAGGTGATATGAAAATCACTATAGCAAATATGCTGTGGACCAAACAGAAATGTCTTTTTAAAGAAAAAAAAATACCTGTAAAATTGTTTAAATTGTTTATATCTTAATTGAAAATACTGTGGAACCTAGGCGGAGCCTGTTTGTTGTACACACCAGGAGTTTGCTACAAAGAAATTCAAGAACCTATTTTAAAATGCTGAAACTGTCTTGAAATGTAAGCAACATATCACTATATATATTTTAAGCACATTTGAAATGCATGAAGTAGGCAGGCTTTTTAAAGAAGAATCAGCAGGATATAAGTTAAACACTGGATTTCAAAGACAATTGGTACCACATATCTTCAAAACCTTACTTACATTTCTCACTTAGAAAGCATACTAATAATTATATCTTTAGAAAGTAAAAAGGGGGCATTTAGGTCACGTTCTTGCTGCAAAAGGTTCAATTTAAAGAAACTTTCCAAAATTATAATTTCTTGGGCTGTCTAGCATTCAGCCTGGTAAGAATTTGAGATTTTTGAAAACTTTCCCTTCACCATTATGGTTTACAGAATTACATTTATTTGCTCATGATGTCTTTCTCCCCATAAAAAATTATCCTTGGAAGGAAGAAGAGAAGGTAATTCCACTGGATGACTAAGGAATCATGGGTTAAATTCAGAGGTTCCTTTAGTGACAACAAATATGCTTCTTCTTGAAGTTACAGGCACATTGGTAACTGTTTTCCTTCCATTGACAGTATGCAATGCCACATCCAATCTTCTTCTGTTAATCAAGATTGGCTTTTGAGGGGATAGGGTGCTTAGAGGTAGCTACATTGTTTGTACTTCTCTAGTTCCAATTCATTCTGTTGAAATAATTTTAATTCAGTTATGCTCTGCACAACAATATTTTATTTATTTTTTTTAGCAAAGCAAATTTTGCAGGTGCATTTCAGTTCTGGCCTGAAAATCAGGACAGTTGGTTTGTACTTCATTCTTACTGAGATCAGATTTCATTGGTATACTGAATACTAACTGACTTGAAAGCAGGGAGAAGAAGGAGGACTACATATTTGACTGAGAAGAAGAAACTACATCAAAGAAATAAATCAGCAAATGCATACAAAATATGTCTCATATTAAGAGCAAAGATGATTTTAGTTTGAAAGGCTTCCTGTCTTCACAGCTGAGTCTAAAACTTTTGCAACACTGACCAACACTGCAGGTTCACTGAGCTCCAACTTTTATGATAGAGAGAGAGAGAGATTGATTATCGTCTTATTTCCTTCCCCAAAACCTAATCAAAGTTATCTTAATTTTAAAAGATCACTTAAAAAAATGTCTACCTCTGTGACAGTGGAAAACTTTTAAACCTTTCACAATTTCTAAAAAAAAAAAATCCTTCCACTATTTTCCTCCTGTTCTTTTAAATGTTTTGGTATCATGTTCCTTGTTAAATTATGCATAAGTTGCTTCAAGATAGGGTATCGGCTGCAATGATAAAACCATTTATAGCTGACAACAAGATTAATGACTAGTCCTGCCCTGATTTCCTACTATTAGCAGTCAGTGGATCTATTCCATCTGTCATTTTACAGTAAAGGGGGGGGGGGGCATTGCACTGATTTTATTTCATAGCAACTTTCAGCTTGTCCTGCTTAAAGTCACAGCCTCATACATATTAGTGACAGATCATGGCCAACGTACATTTAGTGACTACTCCTTCCAAGTGGATGATGTTGGGATGATCAAATTGTCCCATTATGCTGGCCTCACTCAAAAAGTCCCTTCTTTGTTTGTCTGTGTAGCCAGCTTTCAGAGTCTTGATAGCAACACAGATCTCCCTCTTTCCTGGAACCTTGAGACGACCACTGCAAACTTCACCAAATTCACCTGCAGAGAAAGAAGCATAATCAAAAGGAATCTGCTGACACACATACATTGCTTTAATGCAATAAAGATCTGTCTAAATTTCTTCCATTAAGCACTAAGAAGCTTTTGTTTGAATTCAGGGTTAGGCAAACTGCAGTGCCAAGACTACATGCAATCCCAAAGTCCCTTTGCAACTTTCAACTGTGCAATTGCTGTAAATTTCATTTAGCATCATTTAAAAACCACCAGAAATCTGGAAGATTCAAGATCTACTTGCATTTGTGACACACCCATACATTTTACATCAGTTCTGTTTATTGTATTCCTTCCCCCCCAAAGTGCAATCTGTGGGCATGCAAAGATGACCCACCTTATCACAATTAAGGATAATATATATTTTGGTTTATGGTATGCCTACTTCACTTGGATTTATGCTCTATTTTTTTTTTAATTTGCTCATTTTATTTATTTGAAAAAATACAATAGAATATAACTTGTATAAACAGAAGTACAATCAAATTATTCCAATCAACTAAATTCATTTGTTGATAAGTTAAAAACTGGCTCTCCCCAGAGAGATTGTAAACTATTTTATTCAAATGTATTATATTGCCTGAAGACCAACAATAGAAAGATGGGACAGAATTTTTAAATAAAAAACAATAAAATAACAATTCAACATTCCAGTAAGCCTTCTGCCATTATAAATTCACTGCTAACATGATAATGTCTTGAGCTTACCGACACCTATGACTTTTTCAATCTTTATGCATGAGGCATCAATTTCTTTGGCAAATTCCCGCACAGCTTGGTTGGGATCTTCATAAGTAAAGGGATCTACATAGGTTCTGACACCTACAATGCAAATATGATTTGCTGAAAACCACATATGAGATAGATAGATGATTAGATAGATAGAAGGAGAGAAAGATAGAAGGAGAGAAAGATAGAAAAATAAAAAGATAGAAAGAGATAGATAGAGAAGGAACATTGCTGCATGTCCATAGAGGCTCATAAAAAACTATGTAAAGAAAATAGCATACTCAAAAAGGCTCATCGTGAATGAATTACACAGATAGATGGAATATATTAGACAGATTATATAACAAAGACCATTGGATTGGGGGGTGGGGATGAGAAGAAGTTGGTTTCTTGAGTTCCAACAGTAAGTTTAAGTCTTCTGTAAGTTATATCAGGAACAATAATGAGTATGCACATCCTTAAATTTTGTATTGATTCCTCTGCCCGTGTGGAAGGGACTCTAACAGGGACTTAATTGAAGGAACAATTCCTATAAATTCTGTATCTTAGAAATCCCTTCATCTATTGACCATTTAAAAAACACATCCATTGAAAGAAAAATTTTGCAATAGCATGAAAAAGAGAAAATGTGAACGGATGACTTTCTTCCTGTGTTCAAACACTATGCTAAATCATGTTTGCTTAACTATGTTTTGCCTTAATCTTAAATTGCCTGAACTAACCCAACATATTAGACCATAAACCATGGTATACAAATTCCTAATAGCTTGGGCCATGCAATATGTTAAGACAAACAAGCAACATTACATCTTAAGGATGCAATGTGTAATCCTGGATTATATATTCCAAGCCTCAGAATGTTTTCTCAAATTAAATAGTTTTCTTCTCCTTTTGAGAACCATCTGAACACTATGTAACAGTGTGCCACTTCTATAGGGATCTCCCTGCATATACACTTTCCATAGTAGTATTTGCCTATTATGAAGTTACCCATAATAGAAAACAAATACACAGTTTGGGTGAAAGAAAGCTCCAAATAAAGAAAATTGAGTAGCAGAACTTGCAAAGAAAATTGATTTTTTTTACTCCTTATATACTAAGATTAGGAATGCATACAACAGAAGAAAATCAAGCAGCACTGTCTTTTACCTTGATTTAAATGTTTCTCTTCATCTGCTTCCTGCTTAGCTTTACTGTATTTGCTCCTTCTGTAGAAATGGGGAAAAAAGCATTACAAATTAAAAGAACTCTCTGACCAGTGGTAAATGCAGAGAGATTTCTGAATGCTTGGGTTCTTTTACAGTATCTGTCAAAATTTATTCTCTCAACTATCACAGTGATGATATAACTTAAGGCCTACCTGCAGCAGATGTTGTCATATTGCTTTCATTGTACTAATTGTTACTATCTACATCTATAGCTCTATCAATGGATATTTGGGGAAAATGTTTTGCACCAGTATTTTTCTATAAAAGAAGATACTTCTGTGATAAGATTCATTAGTTTTCATTTCTGCAAATCAAAGATTGTGGTGGTACATCACATCTGTGAGCTGTCTGGTTGCCAGCTGGCTTCCAAATACTATTCAAGGTGCTGATTATCACATATAAAATCCTTTGTGGCATAGTGCCTAGTTACTTAAGGACTAGCTATCTTCAGTTTCTGCACAACCTGTAAGATATAGCGAAGTGGATGCATTTCAGGTCCCCTCAGTTAAACCATGTCACCTAGTGGGACCTTAGAAGTGTGCCTTTTCTGTTGCAGCACCTGTCCTCTGGAATAGTATTCCCCCAGAGATCTGTATGATTTCCATCCTGATGATATTCCAGAGGGCATTGGAAAACTGGTTATCCTCCCAGGCCTTGAGATAGAATGGTGGTGACCCCTGTTACATTTGGTTTTGCTTGGTATGTTTTCTTTTCTGGACAAGTATCTCTTTGTTCTTTTACTTCATTGTTCTGGCCTTTAACAATGTAAAGTATCCAGAGTCACTGGGAGTCTGTTTTTTTTATTTATTTATTTATGTAAATAAGTATAAGGAAAGGCTGGAATTCATTACTGTAGCCATCAGATTTACAAATAGAATGGCTGGTCCTTGGCTGATATTTGAGCAGTGTTTCAATGGCAACTGCGAACATATACCTGATGAAGCTGTTTATACTCTGTGTAATGGAGCATCAAGACTATTCATATTATTGCAACATGTGATATATCTTTAATCTTCAGCAAAGATTAAACAATAAACAAAAGCAGCGAAGATACAGAAATGTAACAGAATTATTTATTTACCACCCATCTCATGTACGACTCTGGGCGGTTCAGAATGGTTAAAGGGTGGGTGGGGGGACTTTCACATAGTTCGAAAGAAATAACCACATGACCACATTTATCTCCATAAATTCTTATGGTCTCAGGATTAAATTCAGGGAATGTTCTTTATATACAAATGTCATTAGCAGTTATAATTCAAAACATTCTTGCTCTGACATCAGTGGTGTTTTTGCTCCTCTGGGAACCATTAATATTTCCCAGCATCAGAACATCCATTGCTATCCTAGGAAATGGTCTGTGATATGCTAGATAAATCTGCAAACAACAATGAAAGTAACAGTCATCTGCAGCCGATTATGATATTTGCTATTATTCTTTCAAAAGTGTTAAACCATCCAGTCAGCAACGGGACCTGGGAACTCCAGAAGTTGGGGTCAGCACACATTTCAAAGGTATCAAGATGGGGAAGATTGCTTTAAACTATTTTAATTATGACTACACAGACATATGCTTAAAATCACACCACTAGAGGCTACAAACTAATACAAAATTTGATCCAGAATCTCTAAAAATGACATGAATAAAATTTATTCTGCATGCAAACTATGTTCCTGACACTATGGATTCCTGCATCATACAATGCCAAACATTCACAAGCACATCACAGATTATACATTAGATCAACATTTCAATCAGAACCTTGACACAAGGACACTGAGATGCAAACCTGTATAAGTTTATTATGTATATATTACATTATGAACAGGAAAAAAAAACCCTGAGAAATACTTTTTATCTTGGGTTAACATGAACAAACCACTAAAAGAAAAAAAAATGCTCTAGAGAAGGGAGCAGGTAAAAGAGGCAGTGAATACTTTTCAGTCCACTAATTGCAGCCTATTAAGTTCTAAGAGAGGCTTCCCAAGCTACTCTTTACTTCAGTTCTATCTTTATCACCTGTTGAGCTTTTGCCCAGGATGGGCGACTGCTGGGGCTTTTTGTTTTGAAAAGATGCTCCCTCCTTGCTTTATCCCTCCTGCTTATTATTTAGTCATCAGGAGAGTCTGGGAAGTGCTTAGGATGCCTGAGGAATGCTGGACACAAACTGACATTTGTAGACAGCTCACCTGAATGACAGCAAAGGAACCTTTTGTTGTATTCAGTTCTATAATTATAGGGATTTGGGTGACAGTGGTTAAATGGAAGGCGGGGTTCAGGAAGGGAATACAAGCACTGTGAAAAAACCGTAGGGGTCAGAGATCAAGGCGAGTCTACAGGTGGGATTTAGAGATAAAGAAAAGGTGGATCTTAAAACTGGCAGGCACATACAGCACACAACAAAAAGTAAGAGCCAAGGGTATTAGCAGGTATTGCAAAGAAGCAGCATGAGATCCACATTCTTCTTTTCTAGTCAATGTACAAGTTTGCAGTGTCAGCATTCACATAACAAAGTGAAAAAACAAAGGCCAACAAAAAGCTTAAAGCATCTTGGATACTCTGTTCAACTAGAAGAGTGTGATCATGCAGTTTTCCCCAAATTATCACAACAAGGCAATGGAAATCTTAGTTACTTAATCCTAAATTATTTGACTTAGTGATTATAATAAGCAGCCTTCAGCAAAACATCACCTAATTAGATACAAAACCAAAACAACACATTGAACTGTCTAATTTCCTTTTTAAAACAAATACAACAAAAGAAAAAACTCTTACTGAGCAGTTTTGCATTTACTTTTTTAATATGTTACCTTTTATTTACTTATATTCTGCCCTTCCAGGGGCAATATAACATAAGCCTTACAACATAGTACAAAGAGTAGACATTCACCATAGAATATTAGGTCTACTTGCAGGGGGGGAGGGGGAATGGGGGAGGGGGGGTTCCTGAAGAGATAATCAGTTGGGTAGATGATTTCTAAGATTATCATCTGCACAGGACATAACTTTCTGATACCCATTTTTATATTGCAATGAAATCAAATAAGAAGACCGACAATGGAACTGATTCTGAGATGAATGAATCGTAAGTAAAAGTACTGTTTGAAATAGCTTTGTTTGGTGGAAGCAGCTGAGATCCTCTACTGCTTAAATCAGTAGTGGATTCCATCACACTCTTTGTCAAAGAACCAGCTTATTTTTCCTGCATAACATGTGACATTAGCACTGGAATTGTCATGAGTAAGGATGGTGAGCAGGGGGCTCCCATCCAGGCTGTAAAGCGCATGCGTAGTACTGAGGAATTAAGCAACCATTCAAAGAGACACAGATCAGGCCCGCCTTAGCCTTTGGGGTTTATATGTCTGGGTTTTTCCCACGCTTATTCAGTTTGTTAGGATTCTGTTTAGGTAGCAGTAATAAACATTAGAGTACTATTCCTCGTCTCAGCGTGCATCTCACTGTTAGGACAGGAATCATGTCAGGACTGCAAGGCTGTGCTGAAGAAGTGGAACCTTTGTAAGAATGGGTCCCTTTACATAATAACACAACAGCCCTGCTCTATCAGATCACATGATGCATTTGAGACAACTAAATAAACACATGATTTTATTTATTTATTTATTTATTTTATATCCCGCCTTTATTATTTTTATAAATAATTCAAGGCGGCGAACATACCTAAGAGTCCTTCCTCCTCCTATTTTCCCCACAACAGCAACCCTGTGAGGTGAGTTGGGCTGAGAGAGAAAGACTGGCCCAAGGTCACCCAGGAGGCTTTCATGCCTAAGGTGGGACTAGAACTCTCAGTCTCTTGGTTTCTAGCCCGTTGCCTTATCCACTAGACCAAACTGGCTCTAGACCACTAGACCAAACAGTGATAGCCCACTGTTGATCCCAAGCAGCTGGTATTTAAAGCATGTTATCTATTATTCAGGTGGTGAATGTCAGTAAGGTGAACAGTTGTTGTTAGCTTTGGTCCCGTTATTTTTTGAACTCTGTTTTTACAAATATCTAAATCTATGATCACCACATCTTGTGGAAATAAATTCTTTAGTTTAAGTACCATAGCTTAAGTATGAATCAGTCTATTACACACAAATGTTCAAAACTACATGACATGGAGGTCCAGAATGTGCAAATCTCCAGTGGCTAAACATTGAGTGGTTATACATACAGTAATAATCATCATTAATAAGCTCCTGATGTATAATGCAGTTGTAAACTAGCTCATGTACCAAGTGATAAGTAAGCTATCTATAAGCCCTGAATTCTTCATGTTTGAAAAGAGATGACTTCCAGTTAACTTCTTCCTCCTGCAAATCATCAACACTTTCAAAGTTGGTATCACTGACAACCTATTAGGTGATGAACTCCATATGGCTGGCACATATAGAACCATATGGATCAAATCAATCACCTATTTGGTTCAGCATTTTGTGTTCACAGTTCCTACTGGATGTATTTGGGAAGCCATAAGCAGCACATGACTAAAACAACACACTCCCATTTATGTTCCCCAGATGCTGGCACTGAAAGACATGTTGCATTTGATACTGGGGGCAATGTGTAACTATCATGATCAACAGCCATAAGCTTAGTTTAAAACAAACAAACAAACAACAACAAAAAAACAAAATGTGATGTTTTCCCCCACAAAGGGTGTGTGTGTGTGTGTGTGTGTGTGTGCAGACTGCAAGCAATTTAGCTTAGAAGTACATTTTGTATTAAAACAAGAAGAAAGGGAAATGTATTAAATCTAGCTCCTTGAAATAATTATTTTTGCTTCAACACAGAATTTGAAAACAGAAACTCTTGTCTATGTTTTTAACAGCAATGCCCAGCACAACCTTAAGCATCTGTACAGACCTTGATATTTTGTGTTTCAATTTCAGAGCAACATCCTTCAACCCAATGTCCGTTTGCATACTTTTATAATAAACACACAAGCAGTTGGGCCAAACATCCAGGCTTTTTATAAACTGCTGAGCTGTTTTTGTCAAATAAGGCAGAGATGTATACACATCAGATCAGTTATCTGGTTCTAGCTTTCTGCTTATATCAAAGAGAATCAATAGGAGGGCAAGGGGTTGATATTTCATTTTCTAAGAAGTGTTCCAGTGAAGTCCAATTACTAGAATATGTTTATCTGCCTTCAGAGGTGGTATTTTAAATAAAATATAAATATAAATATAAATGAGGAAGCAGGATAGGAATTATCTTAGAGAAACTCAACAGGGACAATTCTCCAAGGTGCTGACTTGTAATTAGAAATCCAAAGCATCTCAGTATCAATCCTGTCTTAAATAATAAAGCAATCAATAAAGGCAGGGGGGAATTCAAGTCATCAGGCACAGCAATGCTATTTACTGTTGGAATAGCTTTTAATAAATCTATCTCTCTGCATTACATTTTCATAAATTCTTTTTCTGTTGTCAGCATGGAAGCTGGTGAAACAGCTAAACACCTACTGAAATCTATTACAGTGTTGACTACTTCTCAGTTTTTATAACTGCATGGATTATATAACTGCTTTTCTTTTTTAAAAAGGCATAAAAAAAGAAAAACAAATTGAAACACAAGAGTAAATTAGAAAGTATATGAACTTATTTATATAATGCTGGATTATATCATCCAGTTTACCATCTTATTTTCAATATTTTTAAGTCAGCAGGCTACTTCTGAGAAAACTAGAAGCAGGTCATCATACAAAAGGACCTTTCTTTCTTAGTGTTCCAGCAGCATATATTTAGAAATAAGGCTTAGGTCATGGAGCATAAGGACCTGGAAATCCTGTGTTAACTAGCTTTGGATATTGACTTTTCTCAATACGCTACGAACAATATAGCCTTCTGCTTTATTTACTGACAATATTGTTTTTTCCAAGAACTAAAAAAACACTTTAGTCAAAAGTACTAAAACTTAAAAGTTGTCATCTTGATCCAGGATATTCTTATGGTTATTAGAATTCTGATACAATCTTAGAAATCCTTCACCAGCATGGAGCCAAACCTATTCATTCAATCTAGGAAACTATTATATATGCATATTCTTTTATTATTATTTTTTGAAGGACAAGGGGGAAGAGATGGATTTATCAGTGCTTTTCATTGAAATGAAACAGGACATCTGTTGGAATTAATATCCTCTAATGAACAATGGAACATATGGGGCAGTGTAACAGGCTGCTATTGGAAATTACTTATGCAGTATAGCACAGTAATCTTTAGGGGTGTGCAAAATGTTTTGAATTTGAACCATTTCAAATGTGAAACAATTCATCTTGACTTCAAAATGTCCTGCTTCAAAGAGAAACAGCTGTTTCAAGTGTGAAATAGGCTGTTTCCCTTAGAAGTGTTCTGAATTTGAAACAGAATGTTTTACTTTTGGAACAGAGATGTTTTGTACTTGAAACATTTCCACAATGGTTCTGAGCAGCCCATTCTGCACTTTAGTTTTGCACTCATAATAGGGTGTTTCCAATTTAAACCAAAGTGAATTTCAAGTGCTATGCACACCTCCATTTTTTATTTCTACAGTTTATGCATCATATATTCCAGTTCTAAAACCTCATTCTTTTTCTCTGTTCAGTGGGCTACAGGGAAAAGGGCATGAAAATCTTGCCAGAGGTAGAATAGCTTCCTAAGCACTTTTAAAATGAGGGCAAGAGCCACATGAAATTCAGTAATAGGCTGTCCACCGTTGTTCTAATCCTACCTAAATTCATATCTGATATCCGTACATTAAATAACAGAATATCAGCAGATTAGCAGCTCACTGTGAATTATTTGAAATATCTTTATATTTTATTTGATTGTTTAGTACCCATCATTAATTCTTGGAAGGATATTTACAAACAAACAAACCGCCCAGAGTCCCTCCATTCGGAGGAGATGGGTGGTGACAAATTTGATAAATAAATAAATAAAATAAATAATAACAGATTCACAAATTCCTATTCAGCCATGAAATGGGAGGGAAAAGAAGGAAAAATAAAAATCAAATCTGGTAATTTGAGGAACCGCTTTTAGTATAATCTGAATAAAATGTCATATATAGTAGGTTGCCTAAATAATCCATTCCAATCACTTGGGCCAAAAGAATAAATGGTATTCATTTCCTTATTAATGTATGACACACTATAATATTACTATCACACTGCTTGTCTTCATTTGGAAGAGTAGCAGAAAAATAAACAAACATGTAATAAATATATTTATTTTAATAAAATATTGTAATAAAATATATTCCCCTTTATTTCTCTATAAAATAGTTCTAAATATTTATTATTTTAAAAAATGACATATGGAAATATAGAGAAGCATGGGGTTTAGAATCAGCCATTGTTTACAACCTGGAACATTGTGGGAGATTCCCTTGCTTTACTGGTCGGTCAAATGGAGATTAAAGGATGATGTAGGGCTTTATACAGTAGACGTACTTTTCTTTTATTATCAGTGACTTCATTTCCTTGGAACCAATTCCTAATTTAAATGTGGGGTTAAGTGCTGATAGTGGGGGAGTCTAAGCCAACAGTTTGTCAAATCTCTTTCTGCCACTCTTCTTACTGCTTCCCTGTCTCATTCTCTCACTTAGGTCCACCCAGATTGCCAGGTAAGAAACAGATAAGGACTTCTCCCACTTTCTTCATCATTCCATTAACTCCTTTCTATCCCATTTTTTTAAAAAAATGTACTGCACACTTGGAAAAGACTTTTTCCCCCAACTTCTACTGTTCAATCTTCTCTTTCCATTTCTTCTTTCTTCTGTCCGTACAAGTTTTCCACCGGTGGAGGAAATTAAACCAAGGGTATTTCTTATTGCAAAAGAAAAATAACATACTTGCCCACCACCCCTAAACCCCTTTCACTTTCAGAAGATACTGAGTTCCAAATAAGCCTTTAGCATTTCAAAGAAATAACATTTTATTTATCTAATATTTTTCCCTTCCATGCCTCACCAGAGAAGAAAAGAAGAAATTTATGATCTGAACAACAAACTCTTTTACCTGTGAAAGTCTGAATAATAGCTTTCTTCTCCTGGGCTTTTAATTTAACCTGGCTGGTATACCCACTATGGAATATATAAGTGTCTTCTTTTGTGTTCTTCACAGCCAACAACAGCTGATGTGGCCAAATGTAGAAGTGATAGAAAATCAAAAAAAGCATCCCTTTTCTGTGTATAAGCTCAAATACAGGAGCTTGTTTCATTCCCTCTCCCCAATAACCCCCCTCTGGTCTGGCACTCTTAGCACAGAACTCATCAACCCAGAATGATGCATTCATTAAAACTCTACATCAAATTACAGTCTCTCTTCAGATCTCATGTTGTTGGCTTGCATTTTAAAACCTCCCACCACCACCCCCATAGCTAGAATTGGTTTTGCATCTGAACAGCAAATAACTCTAGAACAATTACCATTACATTACATGCTTCTGTAGTACTGATGCTGAGAAGATCAAAGCAACACAGGAGAGGTCTTGTGATGCAAATGCAGTGTTTATGATGCTAATCAAAGAATTTAGCTTTGTTTCAAGGAGGCAAAAAGCTCCCTCATGAAAGAGAAGGGGAAAGAAGGGGAGCTTAAACCCTTACCTCCTACTGATGACAAAGGCAGCAATGAGAATGACCACGAGGACAACGCTGCCAGCCACTGAGACCAGAAGGACAGTGGGATTGGTGCCTTCCCCAATGATGGGAGAAGGAACTAGAAAGAGAGACAATATCTGTTAAGTTTCTGCAGTTATGTTACAGATAAGGATAACACAGGATCATAGAAGAGGTGCATGCAGTTTACATAAAGATGAAGGCAGTTCATGGCTTTGTCCAGAATTATTCTTACACCTTTTCAATAGGAATTCATTTGGAATTCTTTTCCAGGAGGGCCCTAATTAGTAAAAGGCATTATGTCCCATAATTTTTTTGCGGGGGGGGGGACTCTTCAAGAATAAGGACTACCTCCTTTCTCCCTTCACTTTTACTCTTGAGAATATAATGGCTGATTTAGTGCCTGCTGAGCTGCTTCCCATTTTATTTGATTTTAAATGGACCAGATGCTCATTCCTTGACTATGAGCAAGAGGAAGACTCAAACAGAACAAGATGTTTTCCGCTGTCTTCAGTGGCGTAAAGCACTTCACATTTTCACACGCTCTGCCTGAGGGATGTTAACATTGAATGGCACAACCTGAACTGATTAAAATTTCTCCGTGCAATGAAAATTAAACATCCATTCCCTCCTGTTATTTCAAGAAGCAACTCTTTTTTTTTTAGCATTTGGCCAACAGACACACACATGCACAATATAGACATTGTATTTCTGAAATGAATAGAGGAAGAGAAAAGAGATCAGATTAGCTAGATCTAAAACAGACCCCAATTTTATTGAACAAAATTTTTCCTATTTGGCACAAAGGCAGCAGAATGGCAATTGGTCTTGATAGCCTGATGGCTGGCAGAATGAACTGGAATAGGAAAGAAGTGAACACTCAAACCTGTCAGTGAGACTATTGGCACATATAGCATGGCTACTTCATGGGAAAAGGTTCTCTAGGGTTCCACGCATTCTCACTCCTATTTATAAAGATGCTCTACAGCAGGGAAACTCCTAAGATATGTTGCTGCCTGAAGTGAAGAACAAGATGAACCCACATCTATCCAGCATGTATACAAACTAACTGGACAGACAATTCATAAACAACTCATATTATTGTTTTAGAAAACTGCACATATACCAAAAGTCAGGTCCCATAGGCCAATCACAATATTTTTTATTATTTTGTTCCCAGAGAAAATGCTACTGTACTTAAGAATGTTCAAACGTTATGTGTCAAACAAGTACAGAAGTATTTAGAAGAAAATGGTAACCAATTCTTACATTTAGTGTAATTTATAATTGGCTATGAAGCCTGACTTTTGGTATACCTTGTATATCTACCATGAGTCAATAAATTGGATAGCAGTTGTAATATATGTTTCCTCATTAAAATATTGAAAACAGCTTGCCTGTAATATAAAGATAACAATCAGTGTTGGTAGAATTATGTAACTGTTTTATTTTCTCTCCCTTGCTTTCTGGCATTCTAAACCTATGAACTCAAGTATGTAGCTTGTGTTTGGAAGTCTCAAATCCTAAAAACTTCCAAACACAGATGACTCAATATAATCCAAGGACCTACTGTTCTTTTCACAAGAAAGTAGATACAAGGGAAAGCATGTTGGAATTACAGCCTTATCTTTCCTCCTCTTGCAATGTTAGTGACTTTCTCCTTTTTTCTTTTTTCCAGCCCTTGATAAGGTTTGTGGGCCATAAAGTGGACAGAAGAAAGGAGACATCATTTTTGCATTTCAGGTGCACACAAAGGATCAGGCTTCCAATTGCACTCTGAGCAGAAGCAATAAAAACAACAACAAAAACACATGAACACAGAATCCTTTTGTTCCCTTGATCAAGGCTTGGTAATGAATTCCAAACCAACACCAACAAATCATTCATATTCAACTCAAGTGTATACAATGTCCTTTTGAAATGGTGACAGGGGAAAATGTCTCCATTATGCCAGGGAGAGATCTATTGTTATTACCTGTGTTGGTTGTGAATTCAAACGGTCCACTGAAGTCTCCATATCCAGCTGCTGTCCTTGCTCGCACATGAAAAACGTATGAAGTCAAAGGATTCAAGCCCTTGATATCAGTATTTCTGGCTGCTGTTTTCACAATGCGATAGCTACGCTCATTTTGGTCCTAGCAGAAAGAAGGAAAAAGAAAAAAAGGGGGGAAAGCAAATAAGGAATTTCCCCAAAGCTCTCAGATCTTTGTATTTTAATTAATAGGAAATATGTTCACATATCTTTAATGGATGTGATTTTTTTTAATCTATTATTAGCTTTAGTAACATGAGAGTTGTGGACTTTTATATTTTGTCAGAGGTTCTTTTGCCTGAAAAAGCAAAGAGGATATCTATGATCTAAGCTCTGATGGGAAAAAAAATGGCAAGAGAGAAATTCTTGGTAAAATAACAAAGAAGTTGTCATCCTCCTCCTGATGAACTAATAATGTTTTATTTCTAGTAGCCTTTTCACACATTCTCCCTTTTCCTTTGCAGTTTAGAACTACAGGTCCTAAAATAACTGAAGGAATGTCTGCCAACCTTCTGCAACTTTATTCTGCTTTTTTTGCCTGGCAAATACATTAAGAAAAAATGTTGTCATCTTGTTCCAGGGAAAATCTACAACTCATTTTTGATAAAATTAGGAAAAGAAATAAAGTGATTATATTAAAAGAGAGAGAAAGAGAGAGAGAAGGGAAAAGTAATTGTTCATTTTGCAGACAACCTTGAGAGGAAATAGATCTTTTTATAGTTCTGAAATGGAGGAGCAACAAATTATATTATAGAAATAACAATTCTGCACAATTTGGAGGAGGTGAAGAATGTAATTTTCTTTTCCTTGTTTCCTATTAAAATTTATCAAACCCCCACCATCATTCTGGGCAAAAGCTATCAGCTCATACAGAGTTCATTATTGTTACTGTGTTATATACTGCATTATTACACATCTGTCTCTGCTGTAAGGCTAATGTTGCACTGCTTCTCTGTTCTATTGATTCTCATTACAAATAGCCTCATTAGGATCAGACAGTTCCTAGGGAAAGAAAAAATGCCACGACTATTACCCAGCAAGGAAGAAAAAATGCAACATGTTATTCAGTTCAACTCCTTAGATATACAAACTGTCAAAATGGATATGATTATAAGAACATTTCTTCCTAATAAAATCCATTTATGTGATAATAACAGTGGGTTTATTTGGCTCAGGGATCAAACATTATGGTGAAAAGTCATTTATCTACAATGAATAATAATACCTTTTCGTAGTATTTGACTTCATATTCCAGGATGACTCCATTTGGCCTGTCAGGTTCCAGCCAAGCCAATGCCACACTGTGCCTTGTTATTTCCTTAGCTTGGATCAAAGCAATTTGAGAAGGAGCTGCCAAGAAAGAGAGATTGGGAAATGTCAGACAGTGTTCTCAGAAGAAGTCCAAGTATTGAATGATGTTGGAATGTTTGTTTGCTTGTTTTTAGCACACACACACATATCTTGGACGTATCAACTAATACAACTCAAAACAGTTCTAGCTTTAGGCATATTGGCATGACAGGCAGATTACTAAATTGGTGTTTCTGCACTAAGTTATATTTTACAACCCCTGGGCTTTGATGGCTCCTCTTTTCTCGTTATGTCAATTTTATGGCTTTATGCCAACCTCTCACTCTTTTAGTACAAGTATCCTTAGTGAGTCTTTCAAACTATTCTGGCAAGGAAAAATGATGAAATATTATTGGTTGATATCAGCAATATGGTTTAATTCATTAAATCTGCTGGTTACTTTCAGGAAACTGAAACCAGCAAAACATCTATGGCTATGAGGAAGGGTAAGTGGTATCAAACACACACATTAGGTAATAAGTTGGTAAGATGGAGCCTATTTCATCTAAATCAACCAATATTTCAAATCCTCTTTTCTCCAATGATTTCTGTGTGTCCTTCTCACTGTTCCTCTATCTTCTGCCTAAAGAAACTGAGGAAATAACAGGAAAAATCAAGGCCAGAAAAACATTAGGCCCTATAACTGATTTGACACTTGGGCATCTACATGGAAGGGCAAAGGGTTAGGGTTAGAATTATGAGAATTATGTATGTGATTTAAATCATGATACAACCAATGTAAATTACATAATCTGCATCATTTGTGGAATGATGTCATGACACAAATGATGTCATCGTGGCTTTTACCACAATAATTTGATATGGCCTAAATATTTCTCTTCCCTCATATTAACTGTACAGGTCTTAAAAGTTTTTGCTGTAGCCCTTCTCATAGTATCTGCCAATATCTGGCAAGTGGAATAATCAGAAATGTCCAGTATATGACATTATAGAATCCTTGTCTTCTGTTTGCCTAGACAAAAGGTTATGAGGTCAGTTTTCGCTTAAAAATACAAAAACAAGACATTTTAATGAATTTTGAAGGAACAATAAGACTGCATTCAATGCAGTGAAACAAGTTACTGTTTTACTTTGCTGTTTGAATTGCTTGTATTGATTACATATCTTATGTGGCACCTGGGACAGAGATCATGCAGAAAATATGGAAGTAGTCCAAGTATATAAATTTGAAATGGTCTTAGAATCAATTAAGAGGAATAGGGATCCTGCCTGTTATTAATCAAAAAGTTTTATGCATTATATGTGTGTTTGTGTGTGTGTGTGTGTTTAACATGCCATTTTTTGAGATTCTCTCTGGTTTTAGCCTAGCCAGAGAGTAGGAGTACCTGTCATAATGGCCAACATTTACACATACAGACACAAAATTAAGGGTACTTCCACATGTGACTTCTATTTATCTCCTTTCTTGGTTCCCCACCCCAACAGCCATAAGCTATCATCTCCTCTGAGCAGATGAGCCAGTTTACTTCCAATTCAGCTGTGGTTCAACAGGAAACACATTCAATGCATTTATATTTGAAGTTGAATTCTTCATAGAATTCATAGAATTAAGGGTGGGCCAGTTTCCCAATGGCAAGGAATCTGCCTTCCAGTTCTTAGGCTCTTCCACTTCCCTGTAAGAAACTAAGCTGCGGTACCTCACACTAGCATCTTACAGCTGAGTGTCAAAAAGGAGAATGACTCAGTGGTTTGGCAGGTCTCCCTCAAGCCCCAAATAAGAAACCTGGATATGGGCAAGGGACCAAGATGCTGGCCATTTCTTGTGCTCACCTACCGCTCAGCTCAATTGTCTCATGCACTATTATCAATACTTCAGGAATGGCAATGCTGAGTACAATTGCAGTTTTAAAATGTGTCAGCAGGTTTTGGAGATAGAAACAGTGACCATGTGGAAGTGTCTAAGACAATTCATTTCACCTGACATTTTTGCCCTATTTTTATCCCGTTCCAAAAGACAATGGATTTGTTGACAATTTAACCAGTATTATAGAATTGGTTAAATTCTAAGCTTTCTTTTGAATTATATTTTTAAATGCAATACGGAATGCCAAGATAAAACAAACAATGGAATAAATAAGAAAGAAATGTCTCAATAGATGCTTCTGAGGGTTTCCTTTATGGTATCATTGGTGTCTGAACTTGAGATGTTTAAAAGGCCAGGGGACAATGCTGTTTCCCTTTAACTATGACAGTAACAGATTCGTAGTCCTACTGGACAAATGGGCTTTCAGAAGATTTATGATTCAAGCTGCCCGGTCCTTATTTTTTCTGTTACTGTGTGGTCATGTCTCTACCCAGCTGTTATCAAATCCAGCCACAACTGACACAGCTTTGATACAAATGATGGTGGTCTCCAGGGAAGAAAAGATTTTTTTTTAATCTTATCAGCAAAAGCTGTGCTGTATACCCAGAGATTAGACAGCTTCCCAAATTTAATATATTCCTTCCTTTGTCCCTAAAAAAAACTAGAAATATGCAGATGCTTATTTTTGAAACAAACAAAACAAAACCAGTAATCAACAACCATCTGAACATTTATTAAAACCTTTCAAGTGAAATTATAATGTAAATACCCCATAAAAAGAAAGAAAGAAAGAAAGAAAGAAAGAAAGAAAGAAAGAAAGAAAGAAATCTAATTAAATTTGGCTCTTGTTTTATATTGTTCTATATAATTTGTAAATCTCAAGGGGCACTTTAAATAACTATATAAATATATGTCACAAGGAACAACAATAAAAATTGGATATGTAAACTTCAGAATTACTTGACATACCAGAAAGACCTGATGGGAGAAAAACTAAGCAGCAGGCACTCTCTGTCAGGAAGATTGTTTTCTGATCTACAGTTTGACAGTTTGGCATCTCTGTTAGAAATTATTCTGGAGTTTTGCTTCTGCATCATTCAGCACATCTGCCAATCTGTCTATTTGTTCCTTACCCTGAAACTTACGTGCATGAAAATATACTGAGTGACAGAAACAGGACTGGTAGGATCCATTAAAATGGATTCCATCAAGTTATTTACATGAAGTAACCAGTACCAACAAATGGAATAACCCTAATTTGATAATCCAGTTGAGACCCTGCTTTAAGGACAGACTTTTTTTAGTGTTTTTGCATTTATTTGCAAGTGTCAACACTCAATGAAGTAAATCCACCACTCTCTTCAAGCAAGAACAGATTAGTGAGAATCCAGCCATAAAATCACATTTCCCAGTTAATCAGTGTTTCTTGGAGACCAGCTGGATTATTCTTTCACAGAGAAACATTCAACAACTCTGATCCCAGCAATCTCTGAGAGAATTTCAGTGTTCTTTCCATTATCTTCATGTGGTCACAGATACTTGAAATAAAAGATTATGAAGTAATCCATTAAAATGTATGGGCTGAAACAGTTTTCTCCTGGTGCCATTCAAGTATATTGCAACTGCAGCTCCCAAAATTCTCAGCCAATATGATCTGAGGATTATGGGAATTATGGACTATTAAACACATAGGGAGGATGCCAGGTTGAGCAACATTTATCCAAAACCTCCTATCTACAGTAAAAGTGTTGTGCTGTTCAAAAACAAACAGTGTCCACAAAAATCTCCAAAGTTTAGATTTGCTGCTTCATATACTTGGACCTCCCTCCTAGTCAAAACACAAACAAGATGTCACCTCATTCTTCAAATTTTGTCTAATTTTCAGATCTTTTCTTAAGCCCAACTTTTCCAAGGAGCACTTGGCACAATCACCTAGCTCCTGTCACTTACTGTAAGTCACTTTGGAACTAAGCCTAATTATGTGCGACTGAAAAAGTCTCATTTAGTCCTTTTCCTTACTTCCATAGATAAGGAAATCCATTTCCTTATCCTTTCTATATGAGTAAAACTGAGAGTATGAACTCCTGTTTAATGTCACGTACTTATGGCACTACATACTTAGTAGCACCCCCTGCCTGCTGCACTTGCACCTGCCTGTACTCGCAGTATGCTGCAGCACTCCGGCAGCCTGAGCCAGGCTGCAGCACCCACCTGCATGCCCGCCTGCACTCGCACCACAGTACCTCCTTGCCTGGACATACTCATACCGGGTCGCAACACCCACCCCCTGCCTGCTCACCAGCCTGCTTGCAAGCTGCCTAAGCATAGCCTTGTCGTGACCGGGACTTGCAGCCTCCTGCCAGCTTCCCCATTAACTTGCTTGTTGGAAACCAGCAGGAAGTTGCAAGTTGCAGTCATGTGAGATCCTCAGTTCGTGACCCACAATTCTCGCTTAATGATGGCAATGGGGACTGCGGCAATTGCTGTCACTAAACAATGCAGTCACCTGACATTGTGCTTTATGACCACATTGCTTAGTGATGGAAATTCAGGTCCCAATTACCATCGTTAAGCAGGGACTACCTGTACTGTCTACTTGTTATTCTTCCATTATCTAATTATGTTGAAAATAAAAACTAGACAGTACCGCGTAAATAGATCTTCATGGACATGTTTTTTTTTTTTTATGTAAACATATTTTTATTTTATCTTTATGCAAAGTAATACACAATAAATAAAAAGTAACATCATTAAGTAGATAAAAAGAAAAAAATAAAATTATTTTAAAAGAATGAAACAATTGAAAGCAAATTTAGAAGATCAACTTAAAAAAACATTTTTTTCTAAAAAACTCACAAGGGCCAATCTACTTTGGAAAGGAATGTATTCCTTGACCTCTCTATCAATGGAGCTGTGATTATTTAATTATTAACAAACATGCACTTTAATAATTTTTAGTAATTATGTTGTAGCATGATCAGAAAATTTCCATCTTCAGGGTTTAAAACTAACAGATGATTTCAATTTAAAGCTGAAGAAAATAAGTACACAATTCATAGCACTGTAACTACTGAGCAAGACAGGCTGCACATCTTAAATTAAATAAAACCAGTTTGTTATTACATTATCTTGATACTGTAAGATACCAGAAATCTTTATTATAGCAGGAGACGTCTCTGATTCAGTCCATCACACCTCTGGCAAAAGGATCAGATATCAAGGTATGAAGAATATTCCTTTCTGAGGGTTAAACTGCATTTAACTTTAAAATTAATAACAGACTAGACTAGACTAGAAATAAGAACAGAATCCTATGCCTCTTTTTGTTTTAGTATAAAGACACTGCATGGATCCTTATCCTGTGTTAATATGGAGGAAGCTAATATGCCTTCCTACTTCTCTGAATTACTTTTCCCAGCTTGACAAACTGTCTAGAATACCATCTCCCCACCATGGGAGCTCTTACTATCACGACCATACTTCAAAAAGCATTTAAGATAGAAGAAGGTTTGATTGTTCCCATCCAAGCTAGGAAAACCTTTGATGACAAGAATGGTCCTGATGCCTAATTGAAAGGCAAGAATCAGGACAGAAAATTCTAAACCAGCTCTTTCTTCCCTCCATAAACTTTTATCTGAGGTTCACAGAGCTGTAAAAGACTGTATTTTAGTTTCTTATTCTTATTCTTTTCCTCTGTAAGATATGAGCTTCCACTGAAGATGTGGGGACTACATTTTTCAAGTTTCTCCAGTCTTAGGAAGTATCTCCCCAGATCTTCTGAAGAGCTTTTATGGGCAATGGCTCTCCTCAACAAATAAGTTATACTCTACAGGTGACTAGAAGCCACCAAGCTGCCTTCATGCCTAAGGTAGGACTAGAACTCACATTCTCCAATTTCTAGCCCAGTGTGTTTTAACTACTATACCAAACTGGCTCTCATCTACCATGCATAGAACATTATATTCAAATATTTAATTTCAATTAAATTGGATATTCTTTAAATACCTAGTTATGACTTCATTTTTAAGAAGTACTTAATCACACTTGACGATTTAAACATATTACCAAGGATCAAAATTAAATGCTTGAAAGTATAATAATACTATTATGATTAGGTGTTTACCTTGTGTGAGAGTTGCTTAAAACCTTCTTTGTTAATAATTGCTTTAAAAAAGCCTAAGCATTATAGCAGGATAAATACTTTCTGGGATGCATGAGGAAATGAGATACATTCATTCATACGAGATATTGCAACATTCCAGTATACTGTATGTGCATATGTGTTAAGAACACTGTACTGCTTTCATTGAAGAAACTGTAGACCAATTTGGTGGCGCTTCTTTCATGTTCAGCAAAACTCTACTTAGTCCAGATAGAACTTTTCTTAATTTCCATTACTGGACCTATTTATATAGAGATATAGATGAGTACTGATCATGTGAACAAACTGAATGGAGAATGACCAAATATTACAGTGTTGGATGGTTCAAATTTCCTTTCCATCATTTCTCTTTTTTCTTTTTCTTTTTAATTTAATTGGCTTACTTTGAAATCAGTAATAAATAAGAGAAATTCTGCCCTCAGATTTTCAGTTTGAAAGACACAATGTAAAAAGAAAAGATGAAAGCAGGTGAACCAAAATGCTACTTTGCATAACATTATTAAGCTTTTATCATGACCAGTTTCAATGCATTTTGGGAGTGGGGAAATCTCAGCTTTGTACTGACAGAGAAGATTCTACTCCCTCGAGTACATCTGTATTCCTACAGATGGCATACAGGCTTATTGGCAAGTATGGGTTAGTCAAATTATTTATTTCAAAGAATAAAGGCAGGGTGGAAGGAAGAGAGATGATATAGAAGAATAATGTGGGAGAAATCTGTGTTGCTTTGTACTCCCTGAAGGAAACATACATTAAACACAAAATAGATATGTATCCTTCCTCCAAATATGTTGTGTGTATCCTTCCTCCAAATATGTTGGAAGCTGGTATTATCCTTCCAACATGACATGGAAGATCTCTTCTTGGCATATCCTGATGAGAAGTGTCAAGTTTCAGATGAATGATAACATTACAGCAACTGCTTCTGACCAGTGCCTGATTTTTCCATCATGACTGTCATGACAGTACGTAGGCTAATAGCTACATGAATAGGAAATACAGTAGAAAGAACGATCTGGAAAAGAGAGAGCTCCCCTTGCAAATACTGCACTTCATGCACATGGGCTTATTACACATACTTTCAGATCCTAGATAAGAACATTCATAGTAGTTTCCTATACAGTATGCAGCAATAACCAAATTACATGTGCTATGATATGCACATTTAGATTGTCTGATTTTGTCAGTTTTAGTTTAAAAGTGATGCTGTGGGGATCTTCAAAGAAGGTTGTAAGCCTTGGCTGAGAAGGTGTTTTACCTGGTTGTTTTTCTTATCCAAACCTATAATACCTATAATAAGCTATAGATTATAATACCTACTGTATAAAACCTTTAGAGCCAGTTTGGTCTAGTGGTTAAGGCAACGGGCCAGAAAGCAAGAGACTGTGAGTTCTAGTCCCGCTTTAGGCATGAAAGCCAGCTGGGTGACCTTGGGCCAGTCCCTCTCTCTCAGCCCAACTCACCTCACAGGGTTGCGGTTGTGGGAAAAACAGGAGGAGAAAGGAGTATTTGGTATGTTCGCCACCTTGAGTAATTTATAAAAATAATAAAGGCAGGATAGAAAATAAATAAATAAAATAAATAATCCACTGAAGTTGGTGGACAATGCTAATCTCATAGGAATATGCATGATGTGGGTAGCATATGCTATTTATATCATTTCACCACCTCAACACAGGACAAGCGGCAGCTTTAATTGTTGTTGCTTTGTAAGTCTGTAATTTGCTTCCAGGAAGTAAGCAAAGGAAGATACATGCAAAAGAAGAAAACTGAGCAGGGGCAAAGGGTTAAACATGGTATGTCAAAGTGCTGCTGAAATTACAAACTTCCCAAACTTTGGTTCTAAAGTGTCAATTTACTGTATTATTTTTCTTATAACAGACAGAATGTCTAATAAATGCAAGGATTACTTGAGAAATCTTGTAATATCAGACATTAAACACCACGTTTTTATTCTATAAAGTTCAACTATATTAAACTCTAAGACATTGTTATTAGAGTGGTGCAGTACTTCAGACTTTAAGACTTTAGAGTACATTAGGGCTGAATGTAGCATCTTTCTGCAACTCCTGAAAGCAGCCGCACCTTTTAAAGGTGCGTCTGCTTTCAAGAGTTGTAGGCAGATGGTATATTCATGCTGCCTTATGCTCCAAAGAACCTTTTTTTGGAATCAAATCTGAAATGTTGCAGACCCTATTATATTTTAACACATTATATTAAAATCAATGTGAATCTGCAAAAATTCAAATGTATAACTGAACAGATGCAACATCTAGCCAAATTTAACTTCCTTGATTTGGAAGAGTAGAATATGTGCCAAATCAATGAGATAGGAAGCTCATTTCAAGGCATGTTGCTTTTTAAGTAAATCTCTTGGAGTTCACAACTTCCAGCCAGCTGATATGTGAGGTCTTCACCACTTTAGAAAATAGATCCTGCATAATTATAGAATGATTAGGACCACAGATGTTATATTCCCACTACAAAACTGTGAAGCAAGGAAGGATAAGACAGGGATCCTGTGGTGCAGCTGAAGTGAGACATCTGTTTAGTCTGAGGACTAGTCTGCTTGCTTGTTTGCTATGAAAGGCTATTGGCACATTCTTAGAAAGGTAACAATAGTTGCCAACAGATACATGGTAGGAAGCAGTGTGTATGTTTCCTGTATGTATGAATGCCAGTTTTAAACAAACAGGAAAACAAGTCTCTTTATAAGAATGTATAAAAAGCTGTCAAAACATTACAGCTGCTTTAAAAACAAAAGGAAATAAAAGAAACATTTCCAAATGCTTGAATGACAGAGATTCAGCGGACATGGGTGGATGGAGTTAGCCTTGTGAAATATTTGAAGAAATACTCTGAGCAATTATTCAATTCAGAATCAGTCAACAGCTCTCCAAAGTGGGAAGCCATAGGATCTTACAATTTGATGTGGTTGTATCAAGAGGAAGTCAGATCAATGATAAATTCTACAGCTTATGTTACTACAAAACTGTACCATTAATTGCAAACAATATAAAGCATTATAGGAAGTGGGATAGCTATACAAGCTCTTTAAAATCAGCATTAAGAGAAGCAGTGGAGTTGGTATGATCCTGAACCCAGATGGACTTTAGAATGATGATATTTAAGACTGATGTTCATGGCCAGATTGCTCCCACAGAAGTATGAGCCTCTAAGGGTTTCTCAACGGCACACATGATGTTATCTTCTACCTGCCCTCAGTCCACTGGGAAGGCAATCTCCTCCATCTTTTCCTGCTGTTAGTCAAAAGTAGTGTTCTCTGACTTGTGATAGCAAAATGCTGCTGTCTGGCTTGCCCACTGTGCTTCACTTCATTGTAGGCAAATACTGTACCTCAAGTAAGCCAATATTAACCCTCTTCCTATCACTGGTTATTATCTTGCATGCCATTTTGCCCCAAGCTGCTGGGCTACCTGCTCCCTTCTGGAAGGACCTTGACTGGTGGATTTTAAAAAAAAACAAATTTACTGATAGAATTATGAAAGGCTGAGCTTTCTCTCTCTCTCTCTCTCTTTCACACACACACAGAGACACACACACAGGTTCACCAGTGCACTTTTTCTTTTTCTAAAGCTCCCTGGCAGAATTATGAAACAGTGGACCTTCCCTCTACTTTCTTTTTTTCTAATAGATGAAACTGACAGTTGGCAAAAAGAGTGGTAAAACTGTTCTTTTTCTTTCTTTCTTTCTTTCTTTCTTTCTTTCTTTCTTTCTTTCTTTCTTTCTCACTGAAGGAAGGTGCCCCTTCTTTTATTTTTTTAACTGGGTGAAATTGACACAAGTTCTGTCACTCTCCTCAAGTGACACTAAAATGGCAAAGCTGATATTGTGGGTTTTCTTTCTTTCCTTTTTTACTAGTACATCAGTGGATGCAACAGATAGGAAGATGCGAAGTATGAGGGCAAGTGTGTGTGTGTGTGTCACACATCAATGGGAACTGATTGGTGATTGCATTCTTGGCTGGGGTTAGGGGGATAAAGAATGACCAATGGGGGTCTGTGGTAAATAAGATTTGAGCAAAACATGAGGCAAATGTTACACGCATTTTTTAAAATCAGTGATAAAATATCAATCACAAAATATGAAATGAAATAAAGTGATAAAAATTACTGTTCTGTCAATTAGCAAAATTCAGAAGGCTGAGAACTTGAATGTCTAAAAAATGAAATATGGCTACTCTAATATAATTTGCTCTGTTGTTTTCCCCTTTGAAACTTATTCCTTGCCTGGGCATAAACAGTAGGACTGATTCTAAGGTCCCGAGATTACACTGCAGTATAAGCTATGAGGATATAACCCCACTGTCAATGGCAATCTCGCTGTTACTATAAAAACTAAACTCTGTGCTATTAGTCTTGAAAATATCAGAAAGTGTTGTCTGCCCAATGAACATGTCAGCTCTTGCTTTCAAGCCAGTCTTGCTTTCAGGCTATCCAAATTTGGAGTCATATATTATTCTATCTCCATTAAACACAGAGAATGGCTGAAGCAGGTTCACACCTCCAATTTACAGTTAAATTGAATGACTGCTGAATTTTTAAAATTTTATTAGCTCTGCAGACCATTAAACTGCATTTCTCCCAGATGGATCTGCTGCCAAGACCTAGGAGACAAAGATTAGACACTCTCTGTGAATAAAATACAAGCCATTGATACAGCTTGGATGGGATGACTGAGTAGAAAGAAGGAAAACTAACTCTTAGCTATTCTTGCACATTAAAAACTGATATAAAGCACTGAGGTTGAAAATAAAGAGCCAGAATTTACATATGTATACATTATCCTGAACAGAGAACTATGGTAAAAAATTGTTTGTGGAGGAAGCAAAGTGAATCATGGACTGGCCCATGACACAGGACAAAATACATTTTATAGGCTGGTTGCTGTGTCTGAGTCAACTGCTGAGAAATGATCTCAGAAAACTAACAGCTATACAGATAAGACCTACAAGCTTACTGTTTGATATTTCTCCACCAAGGGTGAGGAAATATCACCCTTGGTGGAGGCAATGCCTTAGCCATTGCTGAACAATTCTATTGAGCCAAGATAGGCACAATGGTTACTATAATTCCACAACCTCTGGAAAGATACAGGTTCTCCCTCCTTGCTCTGCATTGTGCGAATAAGCCTCTGTAACCTTCTGATAATGTATTTAGGAGAAGATAAAGTTGAAAACCAGATTTTGTGTTACCTCACTTCTTTGTCATAAGGGTTGACATCATCCTGAAATAAATTCTGCCTTGTTTGCTGGAACTGAGCTGTTTTGAATATCTGTTTCTCATGGCTTCTTCCAAGAATGGCTGAAAAAGGGGCTCTGCTTTAATCATCAGTTTAATACAAGCACTACATTGCTTAAGGCTGATCACCAATCCATGAAGACAGATGTGGAAGGCTCACTGACCTAGAATTCAAATATCTCATCTCTTATATGGTTAAAGTGCTATAAAATCCAGCATTAACAAAAACAATGCAAAATCCATAATATTCAATTTTTATTGTTCACGACTGAAAATTACAGAAAATATAGCTTCATACACCACAAAGTTCAAACCATTCAGTAACTCCTAATGTATGAAAGAAATGGGGGGAAAAAAGAAAATGAAGAGTCACAGTAACAATAAAACAGTCTTTTAAAAGTCACTGGTCTGCCCTCTGAACCCATCTTTCTGAAACACAGGCATACTTGTGGAATATGTGATCCTTTAAACTTAGACAAAAGGCAGCCACTGAGACAGACAATGTCTTATTCAAGTATTTCAAATGCATCTAGAGTTTATACATGATGATTGCAAAGATCTTTCATTATACAAAGTAATCTTCCATACATGACAGAGTGAAGCGACTATGTTTGTCAATGATCCTATTCCTAGCATGGAGACCTTATGCATTAGAAATTCCTAAGTAGGTTTGTCATATTGACATATTCCTATGTGAGGGAAAGGAATTATATATTATGCAAACATAACCTCTATTTCAGAAGATCTATTTTATTTGTGATCCGTCTTTCCACCTTTATTTCCCATCACTTCCCTATCCATGTCCTTTTTTGCTGAAAAAAAAGATATAGTAACTTTGCTAAAATTAAGCAGGGCTGGATCCAGTCACTGACTGAGGACAGACCATCATCATCATCATCATCATCATCATCACCATCATCTATATATTCTGTATTCCATGCTAGAAGTGGAACATAAATAAAAATAATGTTGCTGTCAAATCTTCTGTCTTGAATATATTAGGTCATCTCTGTCTTATTATTAATTATTAATCATTCTTGCCAATTTACTTAACTTAATCTTAGAACTAAATAGGAAGAAGGACCTTGGTTTTGGTCAGCTATTTACTACAAACATTGGATTTTCTTGGCAGATCTGTATTAGTCTGTTGCCTGCTTCATTATATACACTGAGGATAAATTTTCTCATTATTCCAGATTTTACTTCCAACTTTAGCCTTTCAGGTTTCCATAACTAGCATGACATCGTTTTTGGTGTGGTGTTGACAAAATGTTGCAAGTCATCATGGAAATGTTTCAATTCAACTTCCTCTGCATCTGTGGCTGGAGCATAGGCCTGGATCGCCAATACTGCTGGGCTTGTGTTGAATTCATATTGGGATCATTCTGTTATTTCTGAGGTTTTATCTCTGACATCCTTTTGTTAATAAGGATTCTGAATTTCTTCTATGAAGAAATGTAGTAGAACATCTGATGTTCCTTTGAAAGTCTACTAATTCCCAGAATGTAAATGTTCAGTCCTGACATTTCTCTTTGGACAATATCGAGTTTGCCTTCATTCATGGTTCTGACATTCCGCATACCAATACTATATGTATCTTTGCAGCATCAAAATTTCTCTTTTTCTTTGGACACATCAGCAGCTGGACATCCTTTCAGCTTTAATCCAGCCACATCATAAGCACAAGTGCTACATACTTGTCCTCCTTTTCCCCAGTAACACACTTAAGCCTAAGCAGCTCATCTTACAGGTTCATGTTGTCGTTGTTCTGGTTGTAAAATGTCTGTTTCTTCGCAAAATCCTGGATCTTCTTCAATGGATCACAACTGACCCCTCATTTACCACCTATCATAGGTGATCTTTCTGGGCATATACAATGCTCAGTTTCATTGTGATGCATAAGCCCCTTAACTACTATAAGGTAATGTTTCATTAAGGGGAACAATATATATCAGAAGGCAGATTAAGGGGCCCAAAATATATCAGAAGGCAAAGTGACAAGGTTGTTCCATATAATTCTTTTAAGTCCTGTCGAGCTGTCCAAAAATGCTACACATTGATACTAACTGTGGTGATACAATATAGACATATAGTGTGAATTAAGCACAAGACTTTGACTTGGTTCTCAGAAGGAAGAAGTTAATCTCGAATGCACCAGGAACTAAGAAGATACTCAGGAAAAAAACAGGCAAATTAAGCAAAGAAAAAATGAGTTTTTAAACATAGTATTAACAGCTCCTTTGAAAAAATACAGTGGTTTCCAAACACTAAAAGGGTTAAAAGGGCTTTGTTCTTCCTTACAATAAAATACACCAGTTACATGTTTATGCCCCTCTTAGAGCTCTCTTGTACAAGGCCTGTATCATCCTGCTTTGAAACAGAAATGTCTACAATTTATTTATTTATTTATTTATTTATTTATTTTTGTGATGCCTAGAGGAAGCTGGTGACATGTGAAAGAAGCAAACTAAGCAGGCAATTTATAGCACCGGGTAAAAATCAGCTTGTATTTGACTCAAAACATGTGAGACAATGCCTACCCTGTAGAGCTTTGCAGTTTACTGCATTTGCTACTCATCACTCTTAACAAATGCTTTCTGGCTGAAGGGAAAATCACATGTCTCCTATTGCCACTGAAGCCATATCTCTTTGTGCTCATTCCAACCTTCAGAAGACTTCTCCCTTCCATGCTGTTTATGTAATTGCAGTCTTTCAAACTTTTAACTTAGCATTGTGGCAAAAAAGAAAAGGCATTCTAATGCTGAAGTTGTGTCCTATGGAGCAACTGTAAAATATTGCAGATAATTCATTGAACCTGTTAACTGACAAAAGATTCCCCTTACTCACTCCCGATTATTCTAACCAATGAGATAAGAGCAATTCAAAATGCAGAAATGTTTCTGTATGCTCATTTGGCCTCTGGAAATGCAAGAGATTTGAAATGTGGCTATCCGTTTTCACTGCTGAGCCAGAGATGGGAAATTTCTTCAGCCTAGACCACAATGTGTAAATACAATTGCAGCCAATTGCAAAGTGGTTACTGTAAAATACAGTAATACTGCAAACCAGGAAAAGTTAATTTCAACCTAGATCCACTGAAATAAATGGAAATACAAATTTCAATACCACTGTTTTCAGTAGAAATCAGCTTTCTCCTACCCCAAAGTACAGTATATATAGCATATATACCCGGCTTTCAATATACCTCCTGTAAATATCAGATTAGGTTTATTTATTTGTGTGTGTGTATGTGTGTGTGTTAGCCATGATTAAGGTTCAGCAAAGAATAAGTCCCTAAAAGTGGCCAGTAATCAACCTGATATTGTCATCTAAGTTTTGTCAAATTATATGTTGCTAGCCCAGCTGATGACAGCAGGAAGGTCAAACACAAATTAGACTTAAACATATTTATAAACATTTTTTTGCTTTTTATTGAGTGAAAAAGTAATTGCATGTTGGAACAAAATCATCTAGCCATAAAGATTCAAAGGCAGTTATTAATTTTCCAGTAGTTCATCCATGATATGCATCCACACTTTATCTGCACTTATTTAGATAGCATATTCAAGAGGTGAGAAATCCCTCTTGTAGAAGGGTTGTGGGGCATGAACATGTACGCCTCCTCCTCTTCACTCTGATCTGCCTTGTGGACAAATAAGTTCTAAAGAGAAGTGCTTAACTGAATGTGGTTCAATACTCCATACAATCAAGAATATGTAATTAGAGACCAGAGGCAAAGAAGATTCCACTGGCACAGGATACTGCAGCCATCATAGGGAAAACATACTTCAAAGGTCAAGGCATCATTTACTCTATCAAGGCATCACACATTAGGGCATGACAAATCGACTTCAAGCTCTGCTGCTGGCATATCCTATAAACATAGTTACTTCGTGAACTGGGACATATATTTAGCTGCAGATGTTTAAAAATAGCACCTTTGCACCCATCACCACTCTTATTTTACAGACCAAGAAAATTATCCTGAAAATTATTTCTGTCTGTATATAATCTCTCTCACAGAGACAGATGAGCAGCAACCAATAGGAAGCCAAGATAATTTAATACAGAATGGTCAAAAATATCCTTCCTGTTCAGTTTAAGAGTGGGCTAAAATATATATTTTAGAATGTTATGATCCTTATTTTAACTAGTTGAGTGTACCTTATTGCTTGCATTATATATTGAAAACAATTCCTTATCTCCCTGGGAGTGACATATAAATCAGCTAAGTGAAGACATACATTTTCTTTAAGTACAAAGAGCTGTGGAAGAAACAGGTTATCCAGATCCTCTTTAGTCAGGATTTAGGCTTGGGCATGGGATGGAAGCTCTACTGGTCACTCTTGTGGACAACCTATGGTGGGACCTAGGGGGAGGGTGACTGTCCCTGCTGGATCTCTCAGTGGCCTTCAACAATACATTAACTATAGTTTCATTCTGGATCACTTATGTATGAGCAATGGGAAGCACCATTTTATGTTGGTTCTGCTCCTTTCTGAGTGGACAATTCCAGTCAATCTGTGTAGGACAGGACAGGTGAAGTCCTTGGCCCTTCCAATATGGCGTCATACCAGGGCTTGAACCTCTGCCCTATTTTATTTAATATCTAGATGAAGTTACTAGCACTCTGAATTAAGTCTGGAAGTTGAAAGGGCACTAGTGATAAGATAGGAAACCAGTGGTTGTTGATTCAAAATCCACCTATTCTATAATGGTACCAACTTTGGCTCTGGATAGTACCACTAAAGATGAAGTTTGCAATTTGGGGGTGTGCCTGGAAGATCAGAAGTTATTGCTAGAAGAATAGGTAGAAGCCCTGCCAAAGAAAATGTTTGTCGGCTGTGATTAATGTATGAGTTGCAGCCTTTTTGAAATGAGAGGCACTGACAACAATCACTCATGCTCTCATCATATCAACGACTCAGTGATTGTAACTCATTCTTTATGTGGCTGTCCTTGAAGGCCATCTGGAAGTTTCAACTGGTGCAAAATGTGGCTGCGTGCCTGATAACAGGGGACATCATATTACACCCTAACTGCAGAAACTCTATTGGCTGTCCAGCTTCCTTCAGTTGCAATTCAAGGTACTGTTATCACTTATAATGCCTGAGAAAATTTCCGAGATTGCCTACTCCAAGTAGAATCTGCCCGCCTAATGCACATGTGCAGAGAATGTAGGTTAAGAGTCCCTACCCCACATGAAGTGCAGCAAGAGGGAACTTGGAAGCAAGTACTGTCTGTCCTTCTCTGGAACTACTTATCCCTGAGACAGTATCAACTGTTTCCCTTGAACCTTTCTGAAATTACTGAAGACCTGGTTGTTCTGCAGAGCCTTGGGGAATTAAAGAGAATTATCAGTAAGTTGGTCTTGGGATGAAAGCAGGGTATTATAGCTAGATCACTTCAAGAAATGAGTATTAAAGTGCATAGAAGTTTTAGTAATAAACAAATGAAATCCTGCTTCATTATTCTTTAAAATAATGTCCATTAATAAAACACATTATCCCACTGAATGGTTTAATAGAGAAATAAAATAACTTGTGTGTGTGTGTATGTGTGTGTTCGTATCTTGCCCAAAACATTATCAGTATGGGGCATTCTGAACTGATAGTGGGCCAAAAGACATATAAAATACATATATATGCGCCAGATTGACTTTTCAATTCTTGGGTCTCCACCTCTCCATCCCACCGCTGCTTCTTTTCCTTCTATACTATGTTCTTGGAGATATATAAAACATTAGAAATATTTGACAGTGATTAAGAGAATTTTCTCTATTTTCAAGAGAGAATTTTCAGAGACAGAAAAGAACACCAGTGTCTGAATTTAATAATGAAGGCAGCTTACATTAATTCAAAGAGGCTGAATAAAATATTTCAAGTGCAAACAGACAGTAACCATACATGTACATGATTTACTTAGTTGGTAGAAGAATCCTACCAGACTTCTACTACTGGGAGAACCTGGGAGGGAAATACCAAGCTGAGTAATTCTAATTCCTCTCCCAACCCACTAAAAATTTAATCTTTTTAGTGGGTTGGGAGAGGAATTAGAATGTTCAGCTTGGTATTTCCCTCCCAAGTTCTCCCAGTAGTAGAAGTCTGGTAGGATTCTTCTACCAAGAAGAAGACCCACACATAGTGGCCAGTTGACTTTAATGTGTGAAACCAGTTCATATATTAAAGTCAGTCTGACATGATGTATCTCATTAAAATAATAGTATTTTCTAGAAACATCAGCATTATGATGCCTGGTGATTGCAGGCTGTGGGTGGATATTGTATGGCTCTATGAGAGATTTAAACCTGCAAAAAGCGGCAGCTTGGCCAATTCTCCAAGCACCCAGGCAGCATTTACTATTTTGTGTTATACAATAAGGCTTGCATTGGAAAGGGAAGTGCAACACTTATCTTCTTTCTGAGGAACAGATTTTTAAACATAGAGGATGTTGGTCCCATCAGCCCCTAAAGTCTATGAGCCCATGTGCAGTTTCTGCCACCCACCTGCTTGATCTACAGGTAACTTAACCATTCAATATAGAAAAGGGAAGGCTGGGCTAACATTCTCATCTATGGGTATAATCAGGTGAATCTCCTTCTCTGTTCCTTGAATCGTGAGTCAGTGGAGCAATGCAGGGACTTAGAAACTGGGTATATTTATTTGTACTACACTGCATGGCATTTTAATTAGTAACTCTGTGGATTTAAAACCTCTGAATGGACACACAGGGACAGTTGTGCAGCATAGCTTTTGTGCTCTCCTGCTTGGAAAAAAAAAAACCTGTTTGAGGAGACCAGCAGGGGTTTAATAGAAGCTTTGATAAAAGTTCTCTGAATCCTTTTATTGTTGCTCAACTGCACACTGGACCCTGGTGTCTTTCAGGCTGCGCTCAGGAGATAACAATTAATTTCACTCAGTTGGGGGAGTCAGCTAGAAAAAATAGTGGCCTCTCCGAATAAGTGGAGACAGAGAAAAACAAGGTATAATTACTGCTAAGAAACTCACCTAGAAATTAAGAACTGTCTGACCTTGTATACCCTTCAGAGAATTATGATGGAGAACCTTTTAGCAAAAGGAAGGAGAGGAGCTCAAAACATAAAATGGACTGAGTCAAACAATTATAGAGAGCCATATTCTTGACCTTTTTTTAACATTTATTTATTTTAAAATATATAGTCTCTTACCATCAGGCCTCTTTTCAGTAATGAATATAGACAATTCCTGTTTGTAAAATAATACTTGCAGCAGAGTGATAAATGAATTCCATTCCCCCCAGAAAACTCTCAAATTATATATGACAAAATATGTATTTAAATATTATAATAATCTCTTGCTACTGCAAAGAAGTTTACTTTTCTTAAAGTTGTTCATTGACTTCTAAAGTTGTTGATTTACTGAAGGTGGTAAAAGCTTTTCTCTGACTTGTTGATTTAGATTTTTACCTCCTTCTGAATACAAATTCATGGAAATGGGTGGTACAAATGCTTTGCCAAAAAGCAGGCAGTTGTTTATATTATTTTGCTCAGTAAAAAGCATAATCACTTTAAAATAATAAATTTAACCCCTCCCAATAATAGATTTCCCGTTTTTTGTTTTGTTTTGTATTGGATACATGTATGAACATTCCTAATAGCACGTCTAATGCACATGAACAAAGCTGGTTGCAAAGGGAAGGAAAGGTTGCTAAGAACACATATTTCCTACCATATTACACGTTTTCAGGGTCATAATTAAATGACCATGGAAGGAATTCTCAGTTGATCAGCACTGTTTTTCTTTCAGAGATCTTTACCCAAGCACATGCAATGGACAAATAAAAGGCAAAGTTTAGTTAACCATTCAGTTCAGCAGCATTTCCTAACAATTCAAGGTGTTTCAATTCAGTGCCATAAATACTACATTTGGACAGGGTAAAGCAACTGCCTCAGTAGATGATGGGAGCAGACAATGACCAAATTAAGAGTGTGCATCTCTCAAGCTACATCTGGCTTGACAAAGTATAAAGTTCTACTGCCAAGTAAGATTCAATTGCCAGTGCGGTTTGATCTTGGACATACGGTATGTGAGTGATGTGTGCAAGTGAGAGAGAGAGAGAGAGAGAGAGAGAGACAGGGAGAGAGAGAGATAACTTTGCTTTCTCTTTCAGCAGTAAATACAGGTAGTCCTCATTTAACAATGGTAATTGGGACCAGCAACTCTGTCACTAAGCAACACGGTCATTAAGTGCAATGTCATGTGATTGCCATTTGTGACCTCCTGTTGGCTTCCCCACTTACTTTGCTTGTCAGAAGCTGGCAGTGAAGGTCACAAATGGCGATCATACGACTGTGGGATGCTGTGACCATCATAATTTATTTATGTTTTTAAAGTGTGATCGAAGCTTAGATGTTTTTACTATTGTTTTTATTGTAAACCGCCCAGAGTCCCCGATCAGGGGAGATGGGCGGTAATATAAATCAAACAAACAAACAAACAAACAAACAAATAAATAAATAAATGTGAGCCGGTTGCCAAGTGCCCAAATCTCAGTCTTATGACTGTGGGGACTCTGCAACAGCCACAAATGCAAGGACCGTTCATAAGTCTCTTCATTCAGTGCTGTCATAACTTCATATGGTCACTGAACGAGTGGTTGTTAAGTGAGGACTACCTGTACCTTGGGTCATCCCTGACTATGAGATCACATGGGAAGAACCATTCACAATGTAAGGGCCTCCTGCCAGGAACCATTGTAGTATATGTTCCTCTGTACTGCTCAGTGATATCTAAAGGCTGACCATCCCAGTCTGGGGGTTCTTAAGACCTGTCCTCTGAGCTGTCTGGTCTTTTCTGTCCCTTTGACCCTAAAATGAAGGAAAGTAAGTATCTGAATTTTCTTCCAGCTCAACCTTGTCTTCCAGCAATAGAGGGAAGAATAAAATTGATTCTTCCTCAACTTTTCATCACCATCTGCTATAGAAAATACTGAAAATATTATATTCTTATTGTATGGATCTCTTTGGTAAGCAGAACTATGTCTCCATCATGATAGCAACAAGACTGCATGTTATCAGTTCTTTGGATGTATCTGGCTTTAAATATTTCCCTATCTGATACCTAAAAACTTGTCTCTTTC
This sequence comes from Candoia aspera, assembly GCF_035149785.1. Classification (NCBI taxonomy): domain Eukaryota; kingdom Metazoa; phylum Chordata; class Lepidosauria; order Squamata; family Candoiidae; genus Candoia; species Candoia aspera. Next base: position 33,417,431 of record NC_086158.1, on the reverse strand, counting down.
TTCCCCCATTATTTTAATCAGTCAGAATGAAGAGAACTGAACAGCCTGACATTTCCAAGAGAGAGACCGCAGTCATGGACTGATAGAATTGTAAAATCACAGGGCTTTATAACATTGTTCAGTCCAATTTCTCCATTCCCAAGTCAGGTAACAGTGACACAGGGAGAAAAGTTTTTCTTACCTGATTATTACAAGATTATTGTACTAAAGACAGCCTGGATTCACACATTGCATTAAGTCATCATGTGATTTGTTTGATTTTGGTTTGGTGTGTAGGTAAACCCATTCAATGTAGTTTGTGAAATATACATATGGATTAGTGCAATCTGTGACCTCATCCTTTGTGGTTTATCCAGCTAACAATTAAAAAATCATGTCTTATCATGCTATGTACGTATGTGAATTCAGCATGTAATGTACTGCATAAATGAAGCAAAGTCAGATTTACTGGATCTTTGTTTTGTTTCAAAGCATCATATTTAAAGATTTCCACTGATACATCTTTTTTGCCAAGTAAATGCCTTTTTGTTCCTCTTGGACTAGGACACCATACAGTTACATTCTTATCAAGCAACACAAAAACCAACTGGCAGATGAAAGCTCAAAAGTAGAGGATTTAGAAATCCCAAAGGATCTAGCTTTAGTCTTAAGAGCTAAATCCCACCAAAAATAAGAATGACCTTGGCCCTTCCAGTGTTGAGAACTCAGCATAATACTCATTAGTTTGACTTGATTTCCTGTTACTGATTTCCTTACACACACTAGACCAAACATTCACTCAAGAAAGCCAAGTGAAACAGGCATGCATTAGCTTTCCAAATGCATCAGTAATAAAAATAAATAAATCAGGATATTTACTTTATCTGGGAAAAGAAAGGACAAAGTAATATGCTTACATCTGAACATTAAATATTACTTTCTTTTTTTAAAAAAATCGGCCTCATTTACAGAGTCAATGGATAAAAGTTGAAATCATTAAAGAAAACAGAAAGGAGGAGAAAAGGAAATCATACACTGATTTAAATAAGTAGGTCTTTAGTTAAAGAGGCTCAGGTAGCAGCTGGCATATTCTCAGTTATCTCACAACCTAGAAAGCATAATTTTATTTTTTAGGACAAAAATGTGCATGTGCTTTTGCAGCTACTTATTTCAATTGTCCAAATATATTTCACTGAAAGAGAGGAATATACAGTACAGTATGTGTATGTTCCTGTGTTTATGAAACAGTTGTAAATAGAGGAAGAAGAGGAAGAAGATGACTAGAAAGGCAAACACCCTTAGCATTATTGGTCTTGGAAGATTTTGCTATAGTACCTGAACTCAGATTACAGGCCATCTGATGCTTTTGATGCTGGTGCAATTTCCTTCATTGCCACTGAAAGCAGCACAGACTCAAGGCAATGATATAGTCACAGATCCTCATTTGAGATAGTGATAGATAGATAGATAGATAGATAGATAGATAGATAGATAGATAGATAGATAGATAGATAGATAGATAGATTTCTACTGCACAGTTTAAATCATAGTGGAAGAACACATGAACTTTATATGCATTTTCTGTGCAGGGTGGTGCAATACATATGATATTCTAAGTACCTGGAGGAAAGCAGGGATTTCTTAAAACATTATACCAAAAATATCAATAAATAATCCGTTCTTTTTATAGAATCTTCCAGTGTTTGTGAGCTACATGGAAGTAACCACCCTAAGTGTTTTGGTTATTTGGACAATATATGAAAACCTATAAGAACAAAACCTTCTTTTGATCCTCCCTCTTTCCCATTCAACATTGTGCTTTAATTAGGAAAAAAAATCAAAGTGTAATTCCACTTCTCTTTGTTCACAACATCCTTCAACATTTATTGTGGGTACTGCTTCCATTAGTTTGATGCTACTGAAATAAAATCAAATAAATATTAGCTAGCAGAAATGTGTACAGAATTCATATATTTCTACTGCATTATAGATCATATCTGGCATGACAGAAAATTGAGGCAAGAGTTAAAAGGCACAGATGCTTACAGAACAGGAGAGATTTTCTTATGCACATATATGCACAGTGGTGGATAAGGAAACTATGAGGAAAATAATCATCTGCAAATCTCAGTTCCTCTAAAATAAAGATTTGCAACAGGCAGGCTGACAGGTAGACACACTGGAAAAAAAGAAAGAGTGGAAGGTAGGAATCACCCAGAACTGAATATCTTCATATGAAAGACCCTTCTCTGGCTAGAGCTGCAATTTTAAAGCTCATAGCTAAGTGACATGAGGTAAAAGTCTGTTTACTTATTTATAGAGCTTTCCCTCTTAACTGTTGTTTCCACAACATACTTCAATACTGTGGCTAACTTAAAAAAATGCTAAAGTTAACCTAACCAGCTAGCAAATGACAAAGCCAGCCTATATACCTGTTTAAAAATTCAAACTTCACAAGAACACAGACTGCGAAAAAATCAGGAGGGAAGAGTAGAATATCCTGCAATTTTCTGAAGTTCAACTGGATATTTGATCTCTTCCCCACTGAAATCCGTCTTTTAATGTAATATGGGAATTGTTTGCCACTCTTGCATTGTGTTTCCTTAATCTGATGTATTTCTAAAGGTTCTTAAGAATACTAGGCTATGTCTTGCCAAAAAACTTAAAAGTTTATCACTTATTTCAGCAAGGAGAAAAAAATGTGGGCTTAACCAACCCACTGACGTCAAAGAATCGAAAGATGTTTAAAAATCTTTAGACTAGAAAGTTCTAATCAGATCCGGTAAATCATTTGCATACAATCTTGCTACTCAAAGTATATAGACAAAGCAATTCCATTCCACCTGTCATATGTCACTGATTACATCAGTTTACCTAATTGTTAGATAATCAGTTTACTGTAACAAAATTGCCAGTGGAAGCACTAGTACAATTAAGTTCAACTGTTGTCCACATTTACACATTCTGTAAAATAACAGTATCTACAGAGTATCATATTTTTAATAAGTCCATATCAAGCTGAATTAACAGCAAGCCACCAAACATTTAAAACATCAATCTTCAAAGAAAGATGCATCTGATAGTCTTATATGGATGGAATTTATAAATGTAGAAACACAAATCTTATTAAAATAGCAACATATTCATATGTTCACTTTAAGCACAAAGTAGTATATATTGGTATTTAAGCATGCACTTCTTGAAACTGAAAAAGGATTGCAATTTTTTTTTCTTTTTAAACACACACTTGTGTGTGTTTAAGCAGGAATGTACATCTTATGTCAGGTCAAGACCATTTGAAACAACCTTGAAACTCCTGCCTCCTAGGGAGGGAGGAGGGAGGGGCCCAAAGGGTCTATTCATTCTGGGACAAAGTCTCTTGAGGCATAGTTTTTGCATTTCATAATTAAAGAGCAACCTGGAAGGTCAGGTATAGTGGTCAAACTTTACCCAGTTGATAAAAAACTTTTTAGAAAATATTCATAATTACAAATGTACATCTTTCTCACTGTAGTACTGTATTTTCATTTACAGTGGAATCAAAGACTGTGACAACTGTATGCAAAAATGCAAGTTTTTCTTCCTTCATATCAGCTACTACATGTTACTTTAAACTGGAGTATAACAGAAAGTACTTGTTTCTAAAATGAATTGAATTGGGGTGCTTTGGAAGCACAAGAACCTCTTTAAAACAGCTACATCTTTTTTCAGGCTTCCACATGAGTCTGAAAAAGACACGATGGTTTAATTAATCTTACTAAAATATGCAGTTGCTTTAATGAATCAGGCTCACACAAAAGCTTGAAAAAAGATGCAGATGTTTTAAAAAGCCTTGTATTGCTGATCCTGCATGTGATGAAGGACTCCACCAAATCACTTTCAAAGTGTGCACAACCCTAGAAACTTGTCAGGACCACTGATGGTGAGCAGGAGGGGGCCCCTATCCAGGGGGAAAAACACATGCATAGTTTAGAGGCTTTGGACCTTCCTTCAAAGAAACTCACAGCAGACCCACCTTGAGTTTGGGTTAATCTGTGTGGTTTCCCACAGTCTTTCAGTTTGGCAGGATTTTTTGTCAATTGGAGTAGTTCAATAAACACTAGAGACCAAGAAACCGTCTCAGTGTGGTTCTTCACTCTAAGATAGGACAAAACTAAACCTGAGATAGTCTGCATGTAAAGCATGTGACAGTGAGCTACAGGCCTCTCTCTCTAAGCTACACGGACCTTGAATTAAATGCCACTGATGACAGAAGGACTACAGTCAGATGCACAGGATTCTTTAAGGTTACAGAAAAGTTTTAATGGATATGACCCTAGAGAGTACTATATAGTGTTCTCCTGAAAATTGGGGAAATACTGAATTTTAAATTAAATTTTAAAAATCACACAGCAATCAGCAAGCAGAAATCACTGAGTCTTCACTAGTATCTTGGCCTACCACAGCCTTCACTACCCTTCAGTGGCCATACTTTTATTATTTTTGTTCTTTGCATTTTGGGCAGCTGAAAGCCATAGCAATTAGAAGCATCACTGAAGTGGGTGAGGTTAGGATTGTGAATTTTTGCAGTATATTTTAGTGCTTATGATGATATTTTTTTTAAAAAAAATTAATTTCATGTGTTAAGATTAAACAAAGACTTACAAACTAATGTTTTTCCTGATTAAAATGGTGACAAATCACACTGCTGTTTTTCAGTAGTTTGCAGCTGAAATTTGTCAATGCAACTTCTTAGGGCAGTGAGAACACCAAGAGAGTTCAGAAACTACAAAAAACCAAACCAAAAATAGTAAGATCCTGTAAAAAATAGAGGGAGAGGGGACTTTCCCATCCCATTGGGGGTAGAATTCCAGACTTTCATATTTCTACTGGTAGAAAAAAAAAATGAAACCAAATTGGGGACCAATTTTAGCAAAAAAACCACCTTTTTGCTAAAGCAGCCAATTACCCTATATTTCCAACACTCTAGAAATATTAATACAAATATTGCCTAATTAGTAAAATATCAAATTGATCCCACTGCAGAGGCATATATACTCTTCAAATTGCCAAGGAAATGCTTATACGGTTGGGCTTTGCTTCTTTAAAATTAAGTATGTGTTACAAAAGTACCCAATTGTATAATTACAATGTTGGTCCAAATAAAAGGTCAGCTCTTATATCTATAATATCACTGAGGACTCTTTATTTGTGTTGGATTACCACCTTCTGATTTAGAGGCTAACTTGGTTTTTACAATGCTGCTTTGTTATCCATATGGTGGCTGAAAGCAATCTATTGAAAAGTTTACATTGAAATTAATACTAAAGTCTCAGCGAAATTCTGGGTTAACATATTTTATAACAATGATTATGATTCACTTAATTTCAATGACAGTTTGCAAGGGACAGAATTTTTAGAGGCCCTGGTGAAATGCCAAACACAACTGCATTCCAAGTTTGGGAATATGCTGAAGCTAATCTATCTATATACTTTACTCCTTGGAAACTACTTTACTTATCTTCCACGTGAAAAGAAACAAATGTATGGCTGAAGGCTGAAGAGTTCTGCCCAAGAAAGAATAGAATGCATTTCAGTAAAAGGTGGTATTTTCTGTATCAAATGAGTCCTGATATTCTCAGAGATTGGTATACACAGTCAAGTACACACAGCCAAAAGGACACAATGACTGTGAATGTATTTCACAATTTTAGCATTGTCTTAAAGTGTTTTCCTTCTCTTTGTTACAGCCTGATAAAATGATTGCTAGATGATAGTTGGGAAAAAGGCTGCTAGATGCAGAGAATTTGCAGTTTGCACTGGAAGGGGGAATCTTCTCTTACACAATTTATAAATACAGGAGTTGTGATCCAGATCTGATTCACAGCAAAAGCTTGCCTTCTCTTTGCATCCCCCAGCCTATAGCAGGTAGCTTCCTGTTCCACTTGATATTTTTAAAGATTCTGTCAGAAGAAATTAACTAAGAAGAATACATGCTACAAAGCAAACCACCAAACTCTAACACATGTATTTGCAGCAATATCTTAAACTCTAAAAATATTTATTCCAATAGCAGAGACCAGCCTGGGACTCTGAGGTGCCTTCTGCTAAATGGTATTTTTGTGACTGGCCATGCCCACAGTGTCAGGCATTTGGTGAACAGTAAGCTTCTATGGTAGATATTTCATGACCATATCCAACATATGCTCTTAAAATTCCAAATGTGTCCTCTTTCCCCAAAAGTTGTTACTACTTCAAATGAGAGGGACAATGAAAGGAAAGTAAGAAAAAGTTTACCTGCTTGGTTAGTGGTCACAGTAACAGACACAGCTTGGTCTTGGCTTGGATTTTGCTTGGATACTCCATTCACTGCCCAGATTTCAAAGGTGTAGTTGGTATGCGCCAAAAGGTCAGTAATGGAAACCCTGGTGGACTTCAAACCATTCTGTTGAGGGCTGAAGTGCACACCACTCCCACAGGACCGGCAGCGGTTCAGGTCACTGGCTCCACATCTCTTACACACCACGTTGTAAGAGACATCTTCACGACCACCTTTGTTCTGGGGAGGGCTCCATTCCAAATTCACTGATGTCTCATTGACATTGGAAATCAAGTTCTCAGGGGCAGATGGAGGGCCTGCAAAAGAAAAGTATCCTTTTTAAATTACACGAACAAAACAAAAAAAGTAGGAAGCCTCTTGAGAGAAATATCTACAGCAGCAGTATACAACATCCTTGGAGTCAAGAGCTGCACTTGGATGTTGAATGTTGTGCCATGTGCTGCTCTCCCCAAAGAAGTAGAGAACACAGGACAAAGACATATACACACCCAGGATAAACACTATATTTAATTTCATTTCATTTAAATATTTGTAAATTGTTACTAGAGTCACCTCCATGTTTTTCATAATTCTTCTTTCTGTCACATTAAAAATTACAGTTGAAAGGGCTTTCAGGTTGTATTCAAGGCACTATGCAGAGGTGTGTGCAGCCTGGAGGCCTCGCATTTTAAAACTCTGACCTACACTGAAGCTTTACATACAATGCATAGCAAGAAGCAGTTCTAGCAGTTTGCTTGGTCCTGTCTCAGTCAGAAAATGCTTTAAAATAAACAGTTGTTCCTGTACATTTCTCCAGACAAGTTTCCATTTGTAAATATCTGGTTGGACAGAGAAATGTATGAGCAAATGGCCAGTATTCCTAAACTTAAAAAGTAATATCCATGTCCTATGCAGTCCCAGACAGGCCACTGGCAACAACATCAGCCATTCATTTTGATGACTTAGGGTATAGGAATGAGAAGTAATACAGTCTTCTGCTACCCACTAACCGTAAGAATAGATTATGCCTAAATGCATAGAATGTACTTCTTAGTCTTGATAAAATGGGGCACAGCAGCCAGTTTCTGAATGTGCATATTGTTGGACCAAAGACCAAAACAAGACCATAATACCCTTAACTTAAGGAATGTGCAAATGAAATGTTTTTCAGTTCTTTTATCCTGCCCCTTGCCTTGCCCAACTTTCTAAACTTGGTTTTTACTAGTCACTGAACATCAAAAGTAAAAACAAGCAAACCTATGCAACTTTCCTCCCCTCACTTTTATGTACTCATTATTCTAATAACTAGGGAGAGAATTTCTATGACCTAAAAATGTTAGAAATATGCAAGCATTTCTTACCTTAAATCTGTTTAAACATGACCAATTAAACCAAAAATATGACTTTTAAACAAAAATATGACTTTACAATTTTTCTGAAATTAGCACCCAATTTTTAAAAATCTGTGCTTACACACACACACACACACACACAAATTAGAAGGTTTATTCTTCTTTACTTCCAGTGCAGAAGTACTAGTATTGAAGGAATCAAATGAACATCTTGAGAGTAAAATGGTCATCCCTGGATTAGTTTTCATTAATGGCAGAATTGCATTGGATGACCATGTGCATCTTGAGGTTATCAAACTCAGAATTCCTTCTGTTGTCTACCAGTATGTTCTTGTATCTGGAGAAACTCCATTCGACATCACAAAAGGTTATAGGAACAAATCTGAAAAAAACAAACTCATCTGGAGAAAATTCTGGCTCGAAGTCTTCAAATTTTGCTTCGAGTCCATTTAGAACGTCACTTATTTTGCAAAGTGTTGAATAACCCAGATTAGACTGCAGCATTCTTTACAGTTTATCACTATTTTTTTCAGCCACTTTCCCCTTTGCTTGCTTTAAACCACTCTCAGTTTGTTTTACAATGTTCAGTGCATCACTAAGTTCCATTCCTATAGTTTCAAGGCGGGTGATTGCTCTTGATAATCCACTGAAGTGAGATCCTATATATGCTATGTTTCTAGCCAAGGTTTCAGAAAAGGAATCTGGCACAATCTTGATGGAGGAAGATTCACAGCAGTCAAACTTTTAATTATCCACTGCAAGGAAGCATAATTTGTGAAATAATACATAGCTACATCCAGCCAAGTCCCCCAACATGTCACAACAGGTTGGGGAGGGAGAGCCAAAGTAGGATCAATTTCTTTGAACTTTGTACTCGAAGTGGAGCTTTAATGAACATCTTTTTCCCATTCAAAATTATCTTATCTACATCAGGATAGTTGCTTTGAATCTCTTCAGCCACTCTGTATAAACCATGTGCAAGGCATGAGATATGGATCATTTTTGGATAAAGAAGTTTAGGTCCTTTGGCTGCTTTAGTCATGTATGGAGTGGCATCTGTTACAAAGAGAAGGATATTTCCCCTTTTACACCATCCAGCCAGAGTAGTTTCATAGAATTGTCAAAGAGCATAGCAATAGTGGAATTGCTTACTTTTTGTAGAGTTTCACATGTTAGAAGAAATACTTCACCAGGCTTGTCACATTTCAGAGTGCCAATAATAACACTGGCTACATATCTTCTGTTTACATCACTTGTTTCATCTATTGAAACCCATATCTTCTTATTGTCAACAGCAGATCTTATCTTTTCTAACGCACCTTCATAGCAGGCAGAGATGTGATTTTTCCTTACAGTTGATTCATTTGGAATCAGGTGACTGGTGTACTTCTCCAAAAAATACCTGAGGCTACCACTACCTAATTTCCTTAAGGGAATATCTGAAGTAACCATCATTGTACAGAGATCCTTACAAAATTCTGGCTGGGTATTTGATGAATCTGCAGTTGAAGAAGAAGCTCTTAAAAAGAAGACATTGCCTGTTCTCAGTGAAGGTAAATCTTGCTAAACAACTCTTGTGTTTCACGGTGTCACAATGCTATTGAATATTAAAATGCTTTTGGCCTGATACCTTGACTTCACATAATTTACAAAACAAAATATCACCATCACTACTAAAAATCTGCTCCCCAAATTCTTGAACAAGATGCCATAATTTCACACTCGCTGAACATCTACTTTTAGGCATGTTGAAATCAGATTGCAGCTCTCACGTGGCTCCACCACCTTAAACACACACACACCTGAGTTGGGGAGCAAATGAGAAAAAGGAAAAAAAAAAAGGCAAATTCTCACCTTTTTTTCAGGCCTGGTCAGGGGAGAAGCCTTTTCCATTTCCCTCCCTCCCTCACACACACACCTGAGTTGGGGAGCAAATAATAAAAAAGAAAACAAAACAGGCAAATTCTCACTTTTTTTTTTTCAGGCCTGGTCAGGGGAGAAGCCATTGTTCCCACCTCTCTCTCTCTCTCTCTCTTTCTCTCTCTCTCTCACACACACACATACCCCTCCCTGAGTTGGGGAGCGAATTAGGGGGAAAAAAAACAGGCAAATTCTCACTTTCTTTGCTGGCTCGAACTTGCTGGCTTATCAGAAGGGTTGCCAATGACCAAAATATGACCAATATATGACCAAAATATGATGTTTGTTACAAAATTAAGCAGAAACATGGCATAACACCTTTAAAAAGTCAAAATATGACTTTTCAGGCAAAATAAAAAGCATCTAATTCTCACCAGATTATTCTAAAACATGTTTTAACTTACTTATACATTCAAATAAAGGTTCCAGAAAAAAATAGGACATGTCATAGAAATCCTCACCTTACTAATAGCCTACCCACACGTGTTTATTCCCCTTCCTAACTGGTATCTCTCTATGAATTCAGAAGGGCACTGGAGCTTTAGGAGAGATAATATATTCCAGGCAAGATCTATATGGCTTCAAAGAATCTGGTATTATACAGGTATGTGTATGCTTGCATTTTAAATATGTGTAACTGGGTTCTAATTTAATATACTAAAGAACTAGATGGGTAAAATTAGCCTTTGGAAAGATGTAGAAGGATATCTGTATCTGAGAGATATACATGTGAATGAGAAAAGATGGGGAAAAGGTGTGCAGACTGTGTGGGAATATAAGAGACTGTGTTGCACTGTGTGCAAGTATGTAAATAAACAGGCAGTCTAGAGAAAAATATTGTAAGGGTGAGAAATATGCATATGTGCAAACATAAATGAGGGAACAGTAGTATTGTTTGTGAAAAAACATTTCGTTGTGCATCTATGTGCACATGAATGAGAGGTAGCAAGAAGTGGAGATTGTTCTCCCTATAATTGCAAAATATGTAAATTGTCTTCAACATGCAATTCTTAGGTATACAGTATTCACTATCAGAAATACTGATTCTTGAGCTCCTTGAAGAAAGATGACACATAAATCTAATGAATAAATCCTTTTTAAAACAATTTTTTTGGGTGGCTTGCAAGGGTAAAACTCTGTATACCTACAGAGATGTCAGATAACAAGTAGTTGTTTATACTGAATTTATCCTACCTCCCAATTTCAGAATGGGTACCTGTTACATCAACTATAACAGCTTTGGAGTTTAATAATAGACCATCACTCAAGTTTATTGAGATGCTCTTGAAGGGACTTAGTTCAATTTTATGCCTGAAAATGTGCTGCTCTGAATCGAGCAGACCAATCAATAATTAGTGCACAGGACAGAGAAGGGTAGAGCCCCAACAGAGAAGCAGTCAAGCAGAAAGAAGAGAAAACAGATGCTTGCAGTTTGCAGCTTGCATACTTCCATACAAGAGGTAGAGGGGGAATTACCAAATTCAACCCTATTTGGTGTTAATTCAAAGGAGAAAGGAAGGTAGCAAACAACCTTTTGCCATAGCCTGGCAAACTGTGTTTAAGTAACAGAAGAAAAATTCCCAAATATTCCTCCTGGCCAAACAGAAGAAATGAAGTGAGGACTACTTCATGTGATTATCACAACTCATGCATATTACACTAAATCCTGGATCCCAATACAATATGATACCTGAGGGCTAAAATGTGCCCATTATTTTCCTTGGTGCCCACTGACCATTTGACCTACTGTTTCTTAAACAGTATTATTTCATTTTTTAAAAAATGAAAAGCTATCATACCACAAAGCAGAGTACCAACCTCAAGTATAACCTAGTTTTCCATCAATGTCATTAGGCTGCACACAAATGCCAGAAACATTTTTGAAAGATAAAAACGATGGGTAACTGAGGCCTAGAGTTCCATTTGCCTTCTGGTAAATACTGTGGGTGTTTCTTCCATTGCTCCACCATCATGGCAATTGTTCTGTGAAAGTACCAATAATATGTTCCCAAAATTTCAAATGTGTCCACTAGGCCAAAACAGTTGGGGATCTCTTCATTAACCCATGGTCTTTTCATAGTTAAATACCTGAAGGTATTATTGTGGATGCTCTATTCATTTTAATAGAACCTGTATGGGAGTGCCACTTGTGGCATTAAAATAAACCACAATCATCCTTAAAATCAGCTTCTGTAAATCTTGCAGCATTGTTCACACAGGCAAACTCAAGGGGCTAAAAAAAACATCCTGAGAGCACAACTGTGGGATTTCTTTCTCTCCTTCTCTCTCAGAGGGCAGAAACAAGGAAACGTGGCACATTGCCAATGGGTAAAATACCTTCTTGAAGGAAATAGGTCTACCTGAAAAGAAATACTTCCCACTTCCATACTGTCAAGCCACCACCTTTTCTAGAGAATCTGCAATAAAGATCCCAGTAGGCTTTTAATATTGACAAACCAAACAAGCCTGTCCTTTTGTTGACATAAATCTTTTCTGACACACATTCCCCTTTAAGAAACAAAACAATAACACACTTCAAACACAGCAGTGAACAGACATTGTTTAGAAAGGCCCTCTGAGCCATTACTATGACTAAGGCTTTAATAGTGTCTGCCCAGATGACATTTTCATGAATAATCTGCTAAGCAAGTTATTCTGTAAACCTCCTTGGGTGTGATCAGACACTATCCTCAATTAAAGCTTTTTACAACTTGACCAGATGGACCTGTTCTTCTGTGTGGGATGCTATGTTCTCTAAGTCATACAATTTAGTCCTAAACTGAGATTATTTTTCTCAGGCCCTCTTCAGCTGAGTTTAGTGGTGACCAAAGAGAAGGCTATTTTAATACCTCAGCATCCCAGATTTGAGGTAGTCTTTAGATTTCAAAGGATAAAGTAATGGTGAACTAAAATTCCACCCGACTTTTTTGAATGCACCATTAAGCCTTCACAAATGGGTGAGTTCAGCTGTTTTGATATACAGGTAGGTCTCAATTAGTGCTGATAATGAAGCCCATGAAATGGTTGCATTATTCAGATTTGTACTATTCAAAGTGATATTTCTATGGAACATAGGGTAATTGGTTCCAGTTCAGTAAAAATAGGCAATGAAAAATTTTAAACATAAAATTTTATTTGTTTGTTAATGAAATATAACAGTAAAAGATTAAACGAGTATATTTACAACTTAAATTTATTTTTAACAAGTCTGCCCTTGAAGACTGCTCAGAACCTGTAGGTAATGCAGGAAGTAGTAGCAAAATTGTTACCTAGACAATCCTTGAGTTATTTTTTATGTGGTTTTAGTCTCTTTTATTGCTTTCTGATGCATTATAACCTGCCCTGAGATATTCTAGATAGATCTCATAAATATTTAAAATGAATAAACCACATGAACAAAGGACAAGCTGGAGGATAAACCCATATCCAAAGTGTACCCACCATCTCCTATATTCTGCTGTAGTTCTTCAAAATGGGCCTCTCTCTCTCTCTCTCTTTTTAAACTTTTCTCAAATGGAACTTTCCTTATCTCTATTTTGCACATATGACATTTGGTGTTGAAAACCCCAACCGCAACTGCTTATGCACAAGCCTCAACTGCATGTGCGCTAGCCTCTCACTAACTGAATTTTGGCTTGTTCAAAATGTGACGTATCAATTTATAATTTGCACTAAATCAAAGACTGCACTATTCGAACTCGCATTAATCACAACCTACCTGTTTGGCCACTACATTACAAGTCCATAGCAGGGACTCTGGGTTATGAAATACATAATTCAGCCCTAAGAAGGATTGCCCAAATTGAATATTGCTGACCCTTCCGTGGCAGGTAAAACCCTGCAAAAAAATGCTTAAATCCTTTTAACAGGCATTTATTCTCTTTAATTTTCTTTCTCAGTCTTTATTCTATTCATTTCGTGCATCCTTGATATACACATAATGTACACGCACACACATGAAGATAAATACCTGAATAAAGGCACAGGATCAGCCCAAGAGAAAGATGTAAATTAATAGTGGACTCCTCTGATTCCAACTAAAAGTGTTAGTGGGAAGAGAGCCAAAAAACATTGAGCATAATGGGGCAGACCTAAGCTAACCACTTCATCCACTTTGTTCTTTTTGACAGGTATCTTAGCCACCAGAGAATACATTGGAAGCCAGGGAATCCAAATGAATGATACCTAGGGATGATGATGGGGGCTTTGGGAGAAAGAGAAAGCAGCCACATCATATCAGAACAAGACAAAAGTGTCAGAAGTTTCTTGTGGGTTTTATTTTTTCCCCAGTTACTGCAAATTCTTTCCTTTCCCTCAGTCTCCTGCACCCAGCCCATGCCATTCAACAAAGTTCCTAAATTTTAGAAGTCCCCCCCCCCCCCAGGGACTGAGGCAGGGAAAATGTGGCAAAGCGGAAAGCTTTCTTCAATCTCGTAATGCTCTTTTTTTTTTCTTGAATATACCTATTTGCTCCAGAACAAGGGAACAGCTGAAGCTGTTTTAGTTGCTGCCATGAAGGTATCACATTTATTCTAGCTATGCAAATCTAAGGAGAGCCAGTTTAGTGCAATGGTGAAGGCATCAGGCTAGAAACCAGGAGACTGTGAAGGAGGCAAAGGCAAACCACTTCTGAAAAACCTTGCTAAGAAAACTTCAGGGACTTTTCCAGGCAGTCGCCAGGAGTCAGCACTGACTCAAAAGTGCCCCCCCCCCAATCTAACGTGAATACATTATCTAAATTAAGGTACTTTTGTAAAGATTCCCTTTTCCTACTCTTGATTTTGCATTTTAGAACCAGGCCAGAAGTTTTAAGAGTTTGTTCCTGAGAAAGGCAAAACAGTTATGGCATCACAATCCTCCTTACCTGCCTCTCAACTTGTGTCACATCAGCATCCCATCTCTCCCTACACACTGTATATCTATGAGTTCAATAGAGGAAACTATTGTTGCCTGGCATCTGCAATTATGATTATGATTATCCTCAAAGAAAGTGACATCATGCTCTACTTCGAGAACATTTTACTCAGCTTCTTTTGGTAATGCTTGTTTGATAAAGATTGTGATGTTGTCTCCTATATCTGCAAATCATTTGCTTGAAGGGGAAAAAAGATATAAGTGAAAAGAGAGAGAAATAAATAAAGCTATTGGTTTGAGCTATATTTCTTATTAGAAATTTAATTCTGAAGATATTAGGCGTTAAATAACTGTCCTCCTTTATGAGTCATATCTTTTGAGATTATAATCCCAAAATTACTTTTAACTTGAGCAAAATTAAAAGTACTTGATTGTGCTAAAACTCTAGCTGGCTTTTCTAAATTTTTTTTTTTTTTTTCCTTTCAGAATAAGGCCTTGTGAGGGAGAAAACCTAAACTGATCAATAATAATAAAGATGAACTAACAGGAAAAACTGCCCAGTATCATTATTGTAGTACAGCAGGGGAAATTTATGAGGGATCAGATTTACATTACTACTATGACAGTGACCAGATAATATATCAGCATTTGAATTTATTGTGGACTATTGTAATGCACTCTACATGGGGCTGCCCTTGAAGAGTATCCAGAAGTTTCAGTTGGTGCAAAATGCAGTGGCACGGGCAATTATGTGTGCCCTAGAAGGATTAACATTATACCTCTACTCTGTGAGCTTCATTGGTTACCAGTTTGCTTCCAGGTTCAATTCAAGGTGCTGGTTTTGATCTTTAAAACCCTACATGGCATAGGGCCAGGTTAACTGAGGGACTGCCTCTTCCCAATTGCATCTACCTGTCCCATCAGGTCCGGCAGGAGAGTTATGCTGCCTGTCCCATCTGCCAAAGAATTTCATCTGAGAGGACCTAGGAGATGAGCTTTTCCTGCCCTGGTACTTGCCCTCTGGAACATCATCCCTCCTAAGGTGAGGTGAGCCCCAGCCCTCATCGAAAGCCCTCAAAACATGTTTTTTTCAGCAAGCCCAGGGATTCTCTGGTAGCGGGGAGCCCACATGTCGGCTGCATTATATGTAATAGTGACTCTCTCGTGGTCTTGTTTTTATTCACATTTATTGTTTTTAATTGGTTTTGTAGTAGTCCTGTAGTCTTCAGCAAAGGATCGTTACCTTGTCGTGGTGCTGGAGCTTGAGCACCTCAATGATGCCATGAGCTAAACGGTGAAGGGCCACCCAAGACGGGAAGGTCATGACAGAGAGGTCAGACTAAAGGCAATCCCTGGGGAAGGTAATGGCAACCCACCTCAGTATTCTTGCCATGAAAACTAAATGGATCAGTACAACCAGAGATATGTTGGTATACCATGGGAAGATGAGAAAACCAGGTTGGAAGATTGTCAAAATGCTACTGGGGAGGAACAGAGGATGAGTTCAACTAGCCCCAGGCGTGATGACGCAGCTAGCTCAAAGCCGAAAGGACGGTTAGTGGCCGACGGTGCTGGTGGTGAAGGGCAAAACCGATGTTCTAAGGATCAACACGCCATTGGAACCTGGAATGTAAGATCTATGAGCACAAATTGGATGTGGTTATTGGTGAGATGTCAAGATTAAAGATAGACATTTTGGGCATCAGCGAACTGAAATGGACTGGAATGGGCCACTTCACATCAAATGATCACCAGATCTACTACTGTGGACAAGAGGACCACAGAAGAAATGGAGTAGCCTTCATAATTAATAGTAAAGTGGCTAAAGCAGTGCTTGGATACAATCCAAAAAATGACAGAATGATCTCAATTCGAATTCAAGGCAAGCCATCTAACATCACAGTGATCCAAATATACGCCCCAACCACAGATGCTGAAGAAGCTGAAGTAGAGCAGTTCTATGAGGATCTGCAGCACCTACTGGACAACAAGCCTAAAAGAGATGTTATTTTCATCACGGGAGACTGGAATGCTAAGGTGGGCAGTCAAATGACACCTGGAATTACAGGTAAGCATGGCCTGGGAGAACAAAATGAAGCAGGACATAGGCTGATAGAATTTTGCCAAGACAACTCACTCTGCATAATGAACACTCTCTTCCAACAACCTAAGAGATGGCTTTATACATGGACTTCACCAGATGGACAACACCGAAATCAGATTGACTACATCCTTTGCAGCCAAAGGTGGCGGTCATCTATACAGTTGGTAAAAACAAGACCTGGAACTGACTGTAGTTCCGATCACGAACTTCTTCTTGCACAATTTAGGATCAGACTAAAGAGATTAGGGAAGACCCACAGATCAGCTAGATATGAGCTCACTAATATCCCTCAGGAATATGCAGTGGAGGTAAAGAATCGATTTAAGGGACTGGACTTAGTAGATAGGGTCCCGGAAGAACTCTGGACAGAAGTTCGCAACATTGTTCAGGAGGTGGCAACAAAATACATCCCAAAGAAAGAGAAAACCAAGAAGGCAAAGTGGCTGTCTGCTGAGACACTAGAAGTAGCCCAAGAAAGAAGGAAAGCAAAAGGCAACAGTGATAGGGGGAGATATGCCCAATTAAATGCAAAATTCCAGAGGTTAGCCAGAAGAGATAAGGAATTATTTTTAAACAAGCAATGCACGGAAGTGGAAGAAGACAATAGAATAGGAAGGACAAGAGACCTCTTCCAGAAAATTAGAAACATTGGAGGTAAATTCCAGGGAAAAATGGGTATGATCAAAAACAAAGATGGCAAGGACCTAACAGAAGAAGAAGAGATCAAGAAAAGGTGGCAAGAATATACGGAAGATCTGTATAGGAAGGATAACAATATCAGGGATAGCTTTGACGGTGTGGTCAGTGAGCTAGAGCCAGACATCCTGAAGAGTGAGGTTGAATGGGCCTTAAGAAGCATTGCTAATAACAAGGCAGCAGGAGACGACAGCATCCCAGCTGAACTGTTCAAAATCTTGTGAGATGATGCTGTCAAGGTAATGCATGCTATATGCCAGCAAATTTGGAAAACACAGGAATGGCCATCAGATTGGAAAAAATCAACTTATATTCCCATACCAACAAAGGAAAACACTAAAGAATGTTCAAACTATTGAACAGTGGCACTCATTTCACATGCCAGTAAGGTAATGCTCAAGGTCCTGCAAGGTAGACTTCAGCAATTCATGGAGCGAGAATTGGCAGATGTACAAGCTGGGTTTAGAAAAGGCAGAGGAACTAGGGACCAAATTGCCAATATCCGCTGGATAATGGAAAAAGCCAGGGAGTTTCAGAAAAACATCTATTTCTGTTTTATTGACTATTCTAAAGCTTTTGACTGTGTGGACCATAACAAATTGTGGCAAGTACTTAGTGGTATGGGGATACCAAGTCATCTTGTCTGCCTCCTGAAGAATCTGTATAACGACCAAGTAGCAACAGTAAGAACAGACCACGGAACAACGGACTGGTTTAAGATTGGGAAAGGAGTACGGCAGGGCTGTATACTCTCACCCTACCTATTCAACTTGTATGCAGAACACATCATGCGACATGCTGGGCTTGAGGAATCCAAGGCTGGAGTTAAAATCGCTGGAGGAAACATTAACAGTCTCAGATATGCAGATGATACCACTTTGATGGCTGAAAGCGAAGAGGAACTGAGGAGCCTTATGATGAAGGTGAAAGAAGAAAGTGCAAAAGATGGCTTGCAGCTAAACCTCAAAAAAACCAAGATTATGGCAACCAGCTTGATTGATAACTGGCAAATAGTGGGAGAAAATGTAGAAGCAGTGAAAGACTTTGTATTTCTAGGTGCAAAGATTACTGCAGATGCTGACTGCAGTCAGGAAATCAGAAGACACTTAATCCTTGGGAGAAGAGCAATGACAAATCTCGATAAAATAGTTAAGAGCAGAGACATCACACTGACAACAAAGGTCCGCATTGTTAAAGCAATGGTGTTCCCCGTAGTAACATATGGCTGCGAGAGCTGGACCATAAGGAAGGCTGAGCGAAGGAAGATCGATGCTTTTGAACTGTGGTGTTGGAGGAAAATTCTGAGAGTGCCTTGGACTGCCAGAAGATCAAACCAGTCCATCCTCCAGGAAATAAAGTCAGACTGCTCACTTGAGGGAATGATATTCAAGGCAAAACTGAAATACTTTGGCCACACAATGAGAAGACAGGACACCCTGGAGAAGATGCTGTTGCTAGGAAGAGTGGAAGGCAAAAGGAAGAGGGGCCGACCAAGGGCAAGGTGGATGGATGATATTCTAGAGGTGACGGCCTCGTCCCTGGGGGAGCTGGGGTGTTGACGACCGACAGAAAGCTCTGGAGTGGGCTGGTCCATGAAGTCACGAAGAGTCGGAAGCGACTGAATGAATAAACAACAACAAGTATGTTTTATTTGTAGGTTTTATTGTATGTTGCTGAGAGTCACTTTGTGTGAGATGGGTGGCCATATAAATTTGATAAATAAATAAATAAATAAATAAAAATGCACTTGAGATCAATCATAAAATATCAATTGCTTTAACATTTATTAGGGCTCTGCATGCTTTAAAAACAATTTTGAAAAGAAAATATTTTGGTCTTGGACAAACATAGCATTTCTCTGAAAAATCTAACCTTTTTTCAGGCTTCTATTTTGTTGTTTATTATTAACTATGCGGGCTTCTATATAAGTCTTTAAAAATATGCTGCTCTTTAAGTTAGCTAATGCAACTCCTAAGGCAGCTGCACCTTTTTCTGGACATTCACAGAAGCTTAAACAATGAGGGGATGAAAAGGATAAATTCATTTGAAAAGGGGATGAGCTGGTCCAAAACTTTTGCATGAATACAGGTGGTCCTCACTTAACTATGGTAATTGGAACCGGAATTTCCATCACTAAGCAATGTGGTTGTAAAGTGCAACATCACGTGACCGCACCACTTAGCGGTGGAAATTCCAGCACTTCCATTTGCCCTCATTAAGTGAATACTGTGGGTCATTAAGTGAGGATGTCACATGGTCACCATTTGCAACCTCCTGCTGGCTTCCCCACTGACTTTGCTTGTAGGAAGCCAGCAAAGGTCTTAAATGGCAATCTTGTGACCACAGGATACTGTGAACGATGTAAGTATGAGGACTGTTGTAACTACAACTCATTTAGTACTATCATAAGTTTGAATGGTCACTGAACAACCGGTTGTTATGTAAGGCCCACCTGTATTTCACTAGATCAAGTAAGCCCTTTCAAAATCACTTATTCTTGAAGTTTTATGGAAATTTCAATGGAAATCATTGCTAGAAGTCTTACAGACAACTTGTGTGATTGACACCCTCCTGACTTCCAAACAACTCTGCTTATTATTTTCTACTTTTATTGAACTTTCTTCCAATCTCTTCCCTACCTCCCCCCCCCACACACACACACACAAACTTCCACAATTTCTGTATTAATTTCTTAGCTTGATTAAGGCTTCCCATAGCAACTCGACTTTGTCCCTCTCCATTTGCAGGATGAATGGGAACTTTGAACTCTTCCTTCCATGGCTTCATTCATCACATAATTTCTCAGCTGCCAAGAATGTGTCAATACTGTCTTAAGGTTGAGAGCCCAAAGCCCTTCAGATCAGTACTTCAATGTTAATCTCTCTCCCTCTTTCTCTCTCTTGAAAGACAGGTTATAAGGCACAGCAAACAATGTGGATATGCAAGTTTGACTTTGAAAGAAATCCAGAGCCAAGAGATATATATGTGGCAGTTAACTTTTCCCCTTGGTCCCCTCATATTTGGGGGAAAAGCCAGGTTTTCAGTGTTATATATATAAAAAAGTGGGAGATCATATGGATCACTGACAGAAGGCCCACTTCCTGCATCCCCTCTGGTGACAACTGCATAATCCACAGGACCTGGAGCATGGGCACTATCTCCAATCATAAAGGAAGGGCAGAAACTATCAGAGCCAGGCAATCCCTCAGATAGCCAGGCCCTATACCATGATGGTGCTCTCTGAATTACACCCAGAAGTTAACTGCCAACAGTGAAGTTTACAGAGCAGTGATGTTGCTGTGGTATGCCTATTACTGGCCACATTGCTACATTCTGGACCAGCTTCAGCTTCTGAGCAGTCCTCAAGAGCAGCCCCACATAGAGTACATTGCAATAATTCACAAGCAAAGTGACTGGGACATCAGTTACCATTTGCAGTGCCCCCAGTTCAGGAACAGATGCAACTGGCACACTAAATTAATCTGCACAGAGGCTGGCCTGTTGTAGACAAGTAGGGAGATAACTTTGAGGAAGGAATGTAAGAGCAGTTATGTAAACATCAGCTAATGGAGGACTGCACGAAAGCAGAGCCAACAACCGCGGTGAAGAATGAACAGCCGGTCAGTAGACCAGCTCTTAAGAACCTCTCTGGGCAAGAAGAGGACAGGAGATTGCCCACATGTGCTCCAAATGCCTGCTTCTCTCAAGGAGACTACAGGAAAGCAGTCTCCCATGGGTTTCAGTGCTGGGAGATGACAGGAATAAACATCTTGCTTACAACCACAGTTGGCAACTTTTAAAGGACATTATGTTAGCTAACCTCACTTGCTAATCACTTTCATAAATTGCTCATTAACTACTTCTATGCTATTAGAGAGCTTCGGAATGACAAGTCTGAAAATTCTGGGTGAGTTTGCCTTCAGTCCTGAACAAAAGAAAAAATTAACCCTAAACTTAAGAACTTAAAGAATCTGAAATAACAAAAAGCTAAATAAGTTTTTGATCTTAGAAAGTTATAAATGGACTAAGAGTCCAGATAAATTTGGAATATTGAAACTTTTACAATAAGATTTTGGAAATAATTGCAAAGAACAAACAGCTTCTCATGGGAAATAGATCATGTTTTGGGATTTGCAAGACATAACAAAGATAAGTATTTTCATGATTTAAAAAACTGGACACTAGAGAGGACTAAAGATTTTAGGTAGAGGAAGAAAATACAAGCCTACAAAATGATGCAAAATATTGTAACAATGAAAATACTGAAGGAGACTGTTGAAGTATGGAGTCAGAAAATAGCCACAATATCAACAGTGTCAGTAACGATGTCTGCTTCTATGGATAGACTATGTCCAAAATTATTAAAGAAATGACAGATGTAACAAATTTTATCTGACAAGATAGAAATGGTATCAAAAGTAGATTGACAACTGACAGGCCATCAGAATGACTTAGAAAAGGATGTTTCACTGGATCTACAAAACTGGCTGATGTTTTAAAATATAAAAGGGAAATACAAATAATGAACCAAGAGAGTGACCTAGATTTTTTTTTCTATTGGATTTACAAAAGAGGCTTGTTAAAGCCTTGAAGAATTCTGTGTGATGGGACAAAGAAGAAATGAAGAGAAGTAAAATCCTACAACAATATTTGAATGAACTAAAGATTAAGACTGTTAGAAGTAAAAGGAAGAAATATAAAGTTAGTTTATTTGATCAATTTAAAACAAGATGCTTTGTTATGTATAAGTCCCTTTATGGACTTTCTGCTGAAACCAGAACTGAAAAGATGATGTTTTATTTGTTTATACATAAGAGATGGGATATGGGATGAAGAGATAATTGTTTGTAACCTTAGAGGGGGTGAACAGTCACTAAATTTGTTTTTACTTGTTGTGATGAAGGTTGGAAGTCACTTCTTTATATATTCTTTTCTCTTTATTATATTTTTACTTTTTACTTGCACTTATTACCCCTTCTTTCTATTCTCTTATCTCTCTTTAAGTCTAGTTTGAATTAGATTTTACTATTATAATCAAAATTCTTAATAAAAATATACTTAAATGCCAAAAAAAAGCAAGATTTTGACAGCATAAGTTGGATGGTCTGAGGTTGAGATAAAAAAGCTAGGTATCATCAGCACACACATGTTGACTGACCTTGAACTGATGGATGACCTCATTGAACAACCTCATGTAAATGTTAAGCCAAAAGAGAGTATTGAGCCCTGAGGCACCACAGGTTAGGGGCTTCAATCTCTTTTATCCAGCCAACACCCAACTAGAACCCACAGGGAAAGAAGGAGAACCTTAGAATGCTGCCCCCACTACTAATCCTAACATGCAGAATGCTGAGTATTGGAGACAAGCAACAAAAAAGCTGAGAAAGGAATACAATAAGAGTGGATAGAAATCTGTACAAGAAGACTTTGCTCAGAAGCTAAGCAGGGTTGGCCTGGTTAATATTTGGGCAGGAGACCACCAAGGAATGATAGATTAAGAAGTAAATCTCAGAAGGCAGTAAAGATAAACCACTGCTGTATTCTTGCCAAGAAAATTACACAGGCATGTTCATGATGTCAGCAGTAGTTTATCTGTTTTTTGAAGGAGACTTTTCTTGACCTACAGAAGAGCTGTAGCCTCTGCTCCTTTAGACACTCCTGTCTTTATAAAGTAAAACCTGTAAATGGCCAAACCCTTACATGAGCTCATATGTCCCATGAAAACTTGTGAGATTTTGGGGAGTGGGGGTGGGAGGGGGCACCAAGACAACCACCTGAGATTACACAAAAGCATCCAGGGCTAGAAAAGATTGCCAGCTCTTGGTACATAAAATCAGGCTTAGAGAAAAGTTGACTAGAAGAGTTTCCAAGGGGAAAAAAAAGTCATTAGGAAATTCAGATCCTGCTCAGACTTTAAAACCATACTACTGTATCTAATTTACTTTGTCTATTAACAGTGAATTAAATTACAGATAAACCCACTATAGGCATTGGTGTGTATGTTTTAGAATTAATGGAAACTGGAGGGAAATAATCACAGGAAGCTATGTAAAAGAACAGAGAGTCAGTTTCCAATCAAGGCTCTTACAGCTTGATACTTAAGGTTTTTGTGTGCCCACCAGTGATCTTAACATTATGTAGGTAGAATAGCTGACATCTGAAATTGGATGTAAAAGGTGTGTTAAAGAAAGGAAGGTGGATTTTTTGCAAAACTAAAGAAAAATACCCTACCTTGTTTTTTGTATACACAATGACTTCATGAAAATTCCTAAGGTCCATTTGCACATAATGTTTAGACTTCCACCTAGAGCCCTTGACCTTGGAAACAAGGTAAGGGCCATCTGATTTTTATATCCATTCACATTTTCACAACACAGTCACTCAAGCACTCGTGGAATCCATGCTGAGCTTCACTGTAGATTGCCCATCATTTCATTATACTTCATTATGCTGATAACTGTCAGAAAGCATTAGAAGCTGAGGTTTTGAGTAATAGGACTGAAATGGTAATTTAAAAACAATATCCTTTCTAGGGGATATAAACAGTGAGCTACATTTAGTTATAAAAAGGCAAAACAACTCAAATTATACCCTCAGTTTATACGGAGGCCCTTTTTAATTCCATGGCTTCTGAAGTGAACATAGAGGTTTTAGAAAGAGACGCTAATTTGCTGCAGCTTTTCCAAATGTGTCTTTAGCCTAAGTTCCTCTTCAGCAAAGGATTTTACAGGGAGATTATTTTAAAATGTCAATCAATTGTTCTTTGTTTGGATAGCCCAAGAGACTAAATTATTCACTATCATTTACAGAGAGACAGATTTATATTAGGCTTTCAAGATAGACAATATTAATTATGTTGACCTAATTGAGATTCGTAATACATTTGATCAAAGAAGTATCTCTCCTCTGTGCTAACATAACTCAAAGACAGACAGATATGACAGATAAATAGAAAGAAATAATATTTGGGTGATTTTTCTTTTATTAATTGCTGGTATACTCTGGCTTGTTTAATACTATGGTGTGGTTTTACATGGGTCTGAGTTGATTTTAACTTTCCCATTTTATTTTAATTTGATTTTAAATAGATTTATTGCTCATGTTATTCTATGTTTCAGCAAAGACCAAAATCAAATTTCACTGAAAAATAAATTAAAAAATAAGTCATCAACATAAATCAAAATACCATTTTAAAACTGATGTAAATGGATATCATTTCCATTTACAGAAGTACTACATTTTCTAGAAAGGAGTAATTCCCAAGACAACTGAAAGACAAATCCCTAGGAATAAAGCAGCAATGTGTGAAATCATATATATACTGTTCTTCAATGTCATATTTTATCCATTTATTATAGTTTGCCCTTATACTTATTTCTCTGTGCTGCTGGCAGTCAGCATTTTATTCTGACAACTCTGAGTAGTTAATTAGGCTAGAATAATAACTGGCCAAATAGTCACCCCAGTTTTATCTATCAACATATACATTTCAGCCATCCATTTGCTGAACTGGTATCTGTATTGCTTGGGGGCGGGGGGAGAGGGAGAGAGAGAGAGAGAGAGATTCATATCACTTATGTGTAGGCGTCTTATGAGCTATTCATCCTGTGTCCATATCTTAGTGTACAAGTGATGCAGACTTGCTAGAACACTGTAAGCATATAAATCGGAATGCCAGGCTCAAACAGAGCTATTTGGTATATCCAAAATGCCAAGAACACAGCGTTTTCAGTGAGGATACCGTATTAGAGATTTATTCTGCAAAAGATCTGAAGCCAGTGTGCATCATCCACAATTTACTTTACGGATGGAAGAGGGCATGTTATTACCAAGAAGGGAACATTGCCAGGCTAACCCTGATAACTACTGACCCACGGGACAGGGGTCAGTGAGTCCTATTTATTTAGTGGACCCTGAGGTAAATGGAGAGTAATATCCCCAGCAACTACCTCAGCAAAACTGATGACACACAGTCACCCTGCACTCTGAGGACACCCTCCTCCTCCATAACTATGCAAACTTCACTGTAAACAGTCCCTTTGCCTCCTCCTCTTTCATCACTGATCTCCACTGAGGGTTTGCAGTGCTCAATTTTTATGATCTATGAGGCTCTCATGTGCACCCCTCACCAGCAGGAGCCTGCAAATTTAATCAGACTTAAACCGCCCACCATATGCTGCCAAACTAGCAGCCCTGGCATTCACATTAAATATCCATTCTCTGTCTTTCACTTAGGTTATGCCATAAACATAAAATCTGTGCAACTGATTTAAAAAGAATAAGCAGTGATTATAAGATTCAAAATCTTAAAAAGAGACAGATGCTTAAGCTATAGTCTAGATGAAGGCAATCCTAGTGGTTTTTATGGTGTGCACACTGCCTTTACTAGCCAATGCATAAAATTAAGCTTGCAATTTTCTAATTTATCCTGGGGAATTATATAAAAAGGGCAAACTAAAAATAATTCTAGTTTCTTTCCTGCTAATATAAAATTCAAACAAAACAGAAATAATTAAGGTCCACTCTCCTGGTTTGGAAAGTTAAGATGTAGAAGCAAAGGAGCCATTACTGTAGCTAAAGCAACCACTATATACTGTACAAAGTAGAAAAATGGGAATAGCAAGAAACTAAAATAAATAATTAACAATACAAACGTTTTCCTCCCCCTCTGCAAAAACTGAAAGGAGAGTAATTTTCTACACATTCCAGGTGTTTTTCTCCAAATTACCCAATATTACTTTTTTTACCTAGCTTAATAGTGAACGGAAACCTGATTTTACAAGCCAATGGAGCAGAGTGTATGTTTTTGCTAGAAGAATGGGTCTTAGATTCTATGTTTTATTTCTTCATTAGGGGGCCTTCACACTGAGTGATTACTAAATGCAAGGCTGAGTGAGACTGCTGGGGTAAAAGACAGCATAATGAACAAAGAAGGTTCTTGATTATTATAGCTGTCAGCACACAAGAATTGGGTTTATCACCTGGTTTAACCAACTGCTAAAAAAAACTAAGACAAATGTGAAAGACCCTCTGCTGTTTGTGTGCTTCTCCATTTCTCCTGGTTAAACAAGGTAAGTGAAATAAGCAGCTTTTTCTGAATCAAGTATTTAAATGAAGTCTATCCACCATCCCCAGCATGCACCCTGATCCAATTTTGAAATGCCAGCCTTGCCTGAATTTCTCTTTAATTTGCATTTATTTTTGTGTCTGTTGTTTTGACAGAAACCAAGTCTCATCTAAACATTCCACCTACTATATGGTGATGTCCCTGTTTTTATTCATTTTGGTACTGTTATTATTACTTGTAAATAAAAGTTTACATCCATAGTCTATTTAGAGCCAGTCCGGTGTAGTAGTTACGTCGTTGCACTAGGAACAGGGGTGGCGGGCAGGTTCTAGCCACCCTCAGCCATGGAAATTAACTGGGTGACTTTAGGCACCAGTTCCTCTCTCTCAGCTCAACCTACCACAGAGTGGTTGTTTGGGGGGGAACAGCTTACTCCATTTAGATATAAGTGTATATCAAATAAAAATGCTAATATTAATCATTAATAGTCAAAGCATCACCAGTCTGAATGCTGAAATATGGAAAGAATACATTTTGGGTAAGTTGCCTAGGTTAAGAGTTCTTTCAGGAACTTTCCCAAATCTGACAATCTATATCTGTTTTGACCTCAAAAGAGAGCACCTGCATGCTTCAAACACATCCAGTAGAAAGAGCCAGCTAGACTTGAAAAGATGATTAAAAATAAATGCATATACAAAACAGTTTGAAATGTTTTAGATTAGAATCATTTTACAAACTTCTACTCTCCAGGTGTCCTGGACTTGAACATTATAATGCCAGTTTCTGGTTGAAGGGATTGTTAAATTGGAAATTTGGTACATGAGAACAACCTGGAGAAAGCTGTCTTAAAAGGTATTGGAAGATCAACAGCATTCCATCAGAGCCTGGAAAGAGTTTAGAGTTGTCAGAAATTAAGAATCAATGAGGAGAGTCCATCTCAGGAACACCTGTTTTTCTTGATATATTGTAAGATGATACTAGTACAACAACTAGTCATTTGTCTGAGATTGTTTACAATAATGTTAGGGCTAAATCATTATGAATTTATACCTGACTGGCTTGATTATTCTTGGGTTTAGAAATGCTTGAATGCATTGTTTAATGGATAGTTATTCCTCATAGAATTTTATTATCACATATACAACAGTTCTGAAAAATTCCGGCTTGTGTAAGCAAGTCGCCTGGATATTCTTGGCAGCACAAGTGGTTTAGCTCTTTCCATGGCTGTTTAATGCAGGTATAAACCATATGTAACATCCAGGAACTGCTGAAACTCAACTCTCAGTAGTTCAGCCAACATGACCAATGATGAAGGATGCTGGGAGTTGTAGACTTCTCACCTTAGCTTGTTGGTAATATGAACTAGGCTCCCAGGCTGTTCCCAAACAAGTCAGAGATTGGAAGCCAAAAAGAAAACTACATTTTCCAGCTCTACATGTTAAGAATGGATGTTTAGCCGCTTATGTGGTTTGTTAACCTTTTTTCCTGGAAGAAGCCAAGTGGGAGCATTTAAGTATGGTGCACCAGTGTACTGCTTGTTCATGATGGGCAGAAAATGTGATGTACACACAGAAGGTCAGTGTGTGGACTGGAGGAGAAGGAGTCATAATTATGGTTTCTTTTTGTCTGTTTTGGTGCATATTTTATGAAGATAATATATTGTATATAAATAAAATTGACATTCGTATTGTTCTGACTGCCCTACAGGATTCTGTGAAGCCATATAGATAATAGAATTCTTTCTTCCAGGAATATAGAACACTAATAAGAAACATATTCTAAAAGTATGTAACTAGCATATTTTAATTGTACTAAAGGCACTTTGCTTCTCTCTGCCTAGTAAGCACATTAGAAAAAGTTCACTCTCAAGTGAATTTGAATGTACATTCAAATATAGAATGTACATCCTTTCAAACCCCTACTTTCTTACCATTAAGTAAAGATGCTCAAGGTGCTTTTTTACTCTCTAAAAGCTTAAACACTTTTTTCTGGTTTTTGTTTTGTTTTGTTTTGGTGCCGTTGAGTCAGTCTTGACTCCTGGAGACTGCCTGGACAAGTCCCTGCAGGTTTTTTTGCAAGATTTTGAAAGTGGTTTGCCATTGACTGCTTTCTAGGGCTGAGAGAGAATGACTGGCCCAAAGTCACCCAGCTAGCTTCATGCCTAAGGTGGGACTAGAATTCACGGTTTCCCGGTTTCTAGCCTGATGCCTTAACTACTACACCAAACTGGCTCGCTTTCCTGGATCTGGATTTTTGTTTTGGTGTGTTTCACCTTGATGGATTTTTACAAAAAAGCTGCTATATGTTCTCTTTACTAGCTATTAGGGATTGAATGTTGATCATTTTGCAGGTAAAGAAATAGTGACTATCTAAATCTATTGACAGAGCAAACTTCCTAGTGACTACTTGGATATGTCCATGCAGTTTTCCTGGCAATGGTTTGCTATTGCCTTATGCCAGAATGTTTTTCAGTGGCCTATTTTAGTTTGTAGTCCTGAGATTTTTTGGCAGACTTCCATCCAAGTACTAATCAGGACCAACCTTGATTAGCTGTTTTGGGATCAACCAAAATCTGCTAGAAGCTGCAACTACTATTCCCACTCAGAAGAGACTGGCTGAAAGAAATAATCTGCTTTGGACAGAATTTGCAACCTAGGTCCAAGATAAATATTTCCCCTAAGATCCAATACATGGGCAGCAACTAAAGTTGTTATTCCTTTGCTTATCCATATCCTGCTCTTTCCTTTTCTTGATGCTCTTCCAGCTCAAATGTTTTGTCTTGTCTACTGAGGAAAGGAGAAAGGAGAACGGGAATGATGAGTTAGCAAACCAGGCTGACTTCTAGAAAATTTCCAGACCTGTAGTTGTATTTATCAGAAATCTGAGATACTGTATATCTTCCAGGTTTTGTTTAACAGTTTGCAAAATATACAGAATCTACCTTCAACTGTTTTTTTAATAAGCTCTCTTATACAACCAGGCCACTATTCACTAAAGCTTTATGCATTCTATTTATCATTCTTCAACTTCCAGTCCCTCAAATTCTTCCAACTTCTAACCACATTTCAGTGGGTTTGGAAGTATCTCCTTTTTATTGTGGCAAGACAATTAAATACAGACTAGCTCCTGGCATGTTTAAATGACATGCTTTTCAGAATTTGGCTATTCTCAGCACTGTGAATTGACAATTATGTGGTCAGGGAACTAAACAAAAGAACACTAATGTTTCCTGATAGTTAGGAATTTTAATCCAATCTTTGGAATAGAAATCAGATTTGAGAAAGATGACACACATACAGCAATGGAGCAGAGAACCAATTTGGAGTAGGTTTTGTTGTTTAAATTGGGAGAGTAAGAGTTGGGAAGAAGAAAGACATAATGGTTTAAAGATGGAGTTGGCTAAAATTGAAGTAGAGCTTAAAGAGGGTACAGACATAAGCCTTTGGAAAATAAGCTTAGGATCAGAAATATGCTTCAGGTCATATTGGCTTTGACAGTGAAAGAAGGATCCTGAAGAATCGCTGAAGGGGAAGCAATTATCTTTGCAGTAAAACTAGCTTTCACCAATGTGGTATCCTACAAATTTGTTAGGGCTACAATTTCTAGAACTCCCATCTTTTATTAAGATGAAAGCCTTGCTAGTATCAGCTGGGTTGTTGTTGTGGAGAAAATAGGAGGATGAAGGAGTATTAGGTATGTTTGCCGCCTTGAGTTATTCATAGGAAATAAATAAATAAATAAATAAAGAGTTAGAACTGATCTAGTACCCCAGCTATAGAACAGCCAGTTGGTTTTGACCAAAAAAAAAAAAAAACCTGAGACACACTATAAAGTCTTTCTGATAGAAGCTGAAAATCTGAGTATCTGGTTAACCTGAGTTTGAAACAGGCATGAGAATACAAAGCTACATAAGGATTTCCAGGAAACTTAAAGCTTCCAAAGAAAGTGACAAATCGTAACTCAGCAACGTGATACATTGGTTTGCACAACAGAATTCCAAATCCATTCTGTTTTCTTTTTTATTTTTGTATCAAGATAAGAATCAGGGTAGAAGGTAGAAAGGATCTAATTAAACATTATCAACATATTACATTTAAGAAAGGGCCAACATAATCCCAGAGTCATCCACAGAAAAAGTTTGCCAGCCACATCCCTAGATGCCATATAGATAAACAAGTCACATTCAATCACAATATCAAAATAAGTGTAGAGGAGCATATAATTAAAAAAAAAAAATCTGGTCAGTTAACCAACTCTAATAATGTCAAATAATGATTCAGCATTCTTAAATCATTATATTCATTAGTAAAATGAATATAAGTAACCAAAAGTTACTTTGACCAATTAACTATCAAGAAGTCTGACAGTTTTGCTAAAACATCTTTGTTAACTATTACTGCTAAACTATTTTTTTTTTCCCCAAAAAATGACAGTGACAGTCAACAACACTCTAACAATAACATGTGAAGAATTTGAAGAGTTGTTCCTTTCTCTCGGATCTGGAAGCTACACGATAAGTTTACCATTGTAATTTTAGAAAACTGAAATTGAAACAGAAATAAAAGGAAGAATATATTTTTTAAAAGAAAGTTTTTTCAAAGGCAGCTGTGCTTGGCAGATAGCAAGACAATTTTTAAACATGCTCACTGTTAGCAGTTTATTTAAGGTACTAGTTGCAAGCTGAAAAATTCCAGGCAACCATTAGATGGCAGTACAAAGAAAAAGAAAACTTTTTAATACCACTTATCTGTGCTGGTCTGGATTTCTGTAACCCAGAACAAACAGAAAGTGAACCAGGGAAAGAGGATGTGGAAGTTGCTCAGACAAAATGGAAAAGTGGAATAATGAAGTGAAAGAGGCTATGGATGAGGGAAAAATAAAAGGTAAAGGTTTCCCTTGACGTAAAGTCCAGTCGTGTCTGACTCTAGGGGGCGGTGCTCATCTCCGTTTCTAAGCCTTAGAGCCGGCGTTGTCCATAGGACACTTCCGGGTCATGTGGCCAGCATGACTCACGGAACGCCGTTACCTTCCCGCCGAAGCGGTACCTATTGATCTACTCACATTTGCATGTTTTCGAACTGCTAGGTGAGCAGGAGCTGGGACGAGCAACGGGAGCTCATCCCGCTGCGCGGTTTCAAACCGCCGACCTTCCGATCGACAGCTCAGCGGTTTAACCCGCAGCGCCACCGCATCCCTTCAAAGGCAGCTGTGCTTGGCAGATAGCAAGACAATTTTTAAACATGCTCACTGTTAGCAGTTTATTTAAGGTACTAGTTGCAAGCTGAAAAATTCCAGGCAACCATTAGACGACAGTACAAAGAAAAAGAAAACTTTTTAATACCACTTATCTGTGCTGGTCTGGATTTCTGTAACCCAGAACAAACAGAAAGTGGACCAGGGAAAGAGGATGTGGAAGTTGCTCAGACAAAATGGAAAAGTGGAATAATGAAGTGAAAGAGGCTATGGATGAGGGAAAAATACATATTAGAAAATGATTGCTACAAAAGATGATATTGTATAATCTGTATATAGAAGAAAAAAAGTAATTATAAAGAACTTAAACAGCAAGACACTGAAGAAGCATTAAAAATGTAGAATGATTTTTATGGAAACAAAAAGTTGTTTTGAAAGGGAATTAAGAGAGTTAAACAAGCAGCTTCCAGCAGAGTGAACTGAACTGATAATATTAATAATTTTAAAAACTGAATTTGGTTGAAACTAAAAGGTGGGAATGAAATGAACACTATGAACATTAGTATCAAGAAGGAAAAATGAAAGTACAGAAATATTGCTGTTCCTTCTCTAAACAAAGAGAAAGGTAATAAGACTGAATGCACAAACTACAGGAGGTAGAAAGGTGTTTGGCAAAATTCTAATTAATGGGTATGAGAAATGCCAATAAGCAGGGTTTGGAAAATACAGTGTGTATTTATACCGAGCAGGGAGGTGTGCTGAATAGTTTTGTTCTTTAGCAGATTGCTGAGAGATACAGGAATGTGAGAAAGTTTATTTTATGTTTGTTCATTTAGGGAAAGCATGTGATAAAGTGTATAGGGCATGAATTGTTGGGTAATTTGAGTGATTATGGAATTTAAGGTTGGTTGCTAAATGTAATGAGAGGAATATATAATGGAAGTAAAGCATGCATAAGAATCAATAGATAAATGCTTAGTGAACAGTTCAGCACTGAGCAGTGAGTAAGACAAGAATGGGTGATGTCCATTGCTTAATGAATTTATAGGTCAATATATAAGGCATGTTCATGGTGACATTAAAGGTATATCAGTTGGGGAAAAGAATGTATATATACTTTTGTATACAGATAATGCTCTGTCACTGGCTGAAAATGAAATGACTTGCAGTGAAAGTTACACTGTATGACACAAGCATGCATATGAAAATTAATGTATCAATAACCAAAGTAGTTGAGTTTGGCAGGGAAAATAGAGGAAAAAATTGCAAGAGATACATAAATAGTAAAAAAAAACTAGAGCAAGTATCCTGGTATCCTGGTATTACTAAAAATAGGTAAATGAATGGAGAAATTTTAAGATGCATACAAGATGGTAAAAAGGCAGTTGGTAGTATGTGACCTATTGTGAAGAATGAACGTTGAAAGAAGTGAAAATGGCTGTGTGCAAGAATATGTTTCTGCCCACTTTGTTATATGGTAGTGAGTTACTTATGTCATGAGAAAAAAGTTGAATGCAGTGAGAATGGGGCACTTAAGAAGCATATGGTAAAACAAGAAGAAACAGAATAAAAAACAAATGGGCACTGAATGAATATAGCTTGGATACAAGAATGAACAACTAGTATGGAAGGTATATTAAAGTGAGACAGGTCCTATAAAGAGAATGAAGGACTGAAGCGGAAAACAAATGTACGAAGGAGAAGTAAATGAGTTGAGCAGAAGAAGAAGAAGAAAACTGATAAAATTTTGTGGAATGGAATTGATGGGATTCTGAATGAGAGGTAAGGAATTTAAAGAAGAAAAGACAATGTATGAATCAATAAATGGATGTGATAGAAACAAGGATGCATTGCAAAGACAGAAAGATATGGATATTAATGGTATTGATGTAAACTAGATTTAACTTTTCTTTTTCTTATATCCTGCTGTTATTCTATGCCTTAAAGCATGTGTTTAACTTCCTTGGCTTACTATTTCTTACTCCTTTCAGCATTCTACAAAGTGTTGCTTACTCCAATAGTAAGCATGACAGATCTGTCTGCCTGTATATAGTAAGCACAGAGGATGCAAGGTGGTTTGGTTTCTTCTCTTCTGGAGTGCCTCACTTGCTTCCCAAGGACTGTTGAGAAATGTAGCTACCTAGTCCCAGTAGAAAAACTATATTTTGGAAGATTTGTTGCACTTGACCTGCAGCCATCACACCATAATAGATTCCTACTCTGTCCTCTTCAGCAACAAGGGGTATGAAAGGTGTGTTTAGGTAAAAATAGATGAATGTGAGACATGGAGGGTAGTAGGTAGAAAAATACTGAAGCCTAACCACTCAGGATGAAATTGAGCAACATAACCTTGTTTGGATTTGTCCCCTGAGCTCTGCTTGGAAAATATTCAGAAACATCCTTGTGGATTAGTACAGGTTAATTTCTTCTAGTTAAACACCAATCTTGCTTTGGCCTTTGTACTGATCTCAGCACTAAGAAGTACCTCATCTAATCTCCATTTTGGGGAGTATCAGACTAATTAAACTGGCTGTTTTATGAAAGAAGTAGCTGAATATTCCCACACAAACACATGAGCTGAATTTTGTTATACAGAACTGCAGCATCAGTGCTCTTGCTCATAAATTGAGTAGTCCAAGGACAATGAAATCATTGCCCTTGTGACACAAGCATGCTCTGAGTTCCACTTCTCTGCTCCTGCTTGCTACTAGCATTCTTGACAAATTAAGATGTAATCTTCTCTCTTGCGACTCAGCATGTATCCTCGAAGTTTGGTCTACTCCTTGAGATTTTAAAGGCAGGAAGGCAAGCAGGCAGGCAGACATAAATACATGAGTGTATATGTATCAGGTTTAATTCATTATAGTAGGGATACTGAACTTGGCATGAACGGAGCTTTTATGGCTGTGAAAAAAATAAAGGAAGAAGGGGAAGGGCATACATTAGGAGGGGGGAACTTCTGTTACTTCATATATTACTGGATGATAACTCCCAGGAGCTTAGCTAGCTCACAGTGATAAGCGTATCAAAGAGCTATACTTCAGCCACTTCTAGAGAGCTAAGTTCCCTGACATGATCTTGAGAGAAAAGGAGCCTTTATGTATGTGAAAGGTGAAAGGTCCCCTGTGCAAGCACCAAGTCATGTCTGATCCTTTGGGGGGACGCCATTTTTGCGATGTTCTCTTGGCAGACTATAGCGGGGTGGTTTGCCATTGCCTTCCCCAGTTATCACCTTCCCCAGCAAGCTGGGTACTTGTTTTACCGACCTCAGAAGAATGGAAGCCTGAGTCGACCTGAGCCGGCTACCCGAGAATCTGGCTTCCCCTGGGATTGAACTCAGGTCGTGGGGAGAGTTTCAGCTGCAGTACTGCCACCTACCACTCTGAGAAAAGCATTTACCAGGACTACTCATGAAGGCTTTATTTGCTTATTATAAACATTGATCTCTCACTTACACCCCTCAGAGTTTTAGGCAGCTCACAACAAATAATAGTTACCTCTTTACTCTAGAAAGAGGTTAGCAATAATGAGCTGCACTTCCTGAAGTCCCTAAATTATTTTAGGCTCCTGGCCCTTTCAATGGTTGCCACCAAACTATAATTTTTACTATGACAAAAAATTAATGTTATTAAATATATGAATAATTAGCCTATTTATTGTGTTAATTTATTCTGTTGGTCCAGCCTCTTAGCTCTGCCCCCACATGTTTTTGGAGTATGGTCTTTGGAATGTAATTCATATGGCTCTTGTTCATGTACCCCTGCCCTAGAGGCAGTGACTTTATTGTGTAAAAGTAACTGAGTGAATCAGCTCTTATGTTAAAACAGTGTGTTAACTTTACCCATTAGACAGATTAAGCAACCAGGCACAAAACCAGTTTAGAGCTACCACAAATCAACTTTTACACGACTCAGTTTCTTTCAGGGTATTTTTTTCCCCCCATTTTCTGTTTCAGGTAAGAACTGCAAGCCTACAATTGTTCCTCATTATGCAGCCTTGAGGCACTTGTATAGTACAGGTACCAAAGCCATAAAAAAGAAGAAGAAGAAGAAGGAGAAGGAGAAGGAGAAGGAGGAGGAGGAGGGGAGGGGAGGGGAGGGGAGGGGAGGGGAGGGGAGGGGAGGGGAGGGGAGGGGAGAGCTAGAGCTTCTGTTCTCACTGTTGACCTACATCCTGTCACTTAATTGCAAACTTCATTTTCTGATGTGTGCCAGGAGAGACAACCTGGTCCTGACATACTGTGTTGACTTGTTTAAAAGGGAATTGTTACTGAATGTTCCTGTCACCAACAAGACATTGTATATAGGCAGATGTTCATCTCCGGGGAGTGTTCCATGTATAAATTATTGAAACAGCAGAAAAAGGAAGAGGAAAATTAATAAATAAAGGCAACTGACTTACGAGTACAGGGCATGGAAGCAGCATCATTTTCTGCTCGGAAAAAGCCTGGATCACAGGTGCAAGAAGTGGAACCTTCCCAGATGGAGAAACTGTGAGGTGGGCACTTGGCACAGGCAACATCTGTTGAGAAGGCTTTGTAGTATCCAATCTTGCAAGCTTAGAGAAGGAAAAAGGGGGAAGAAAGATTAGTTGAACTGGGTAATAAATTGTTCTTTCATTTATTCATATGAGGATCCACGGACATTTTCAAAAGGAAATGAATAATTACCGATTAACCAGCCAAGTAATGAACTAGCCATCATGTCCTTGATTGCAAGCTGCTCAACTGGAGACACAATTTTAAATCCAATGAGAACCTTTTTAACAAGGAGTCTTACAATAACACTGATAAACTTATATATGTAGAAATCTGGTTGGAAAAATCTCATTTCGTTCTTTGCATACAATGAAGATACATTAAGAAAATCTTTTGAATAGTGGTCCACAAATGTGTATCTGAAGCTATTTTAGACAGAAGCTAAAGATAAAAATTATTCAACACTAAGAGCCACTGAAAACAGAGAAAGCTATCTGGGAGGTTTTTATAAATTGCAAAGATCAAAAGAAGAGTGGATGTTTGCCAATATATGTAGCTCACTTTAGTGTCTCTAACTTTACCTTCTGGTCCAGGGATAGACAACCTTTTTCACTCAAGGGCATATCTATAATTTTGACTAGGTGTGATAAGCATGCCCAGAAAATGGCTGTCATGGGAGATATGTCATGCACAAAACCATGAGTAAGCCAGTCACACACACCCTTTTACCATAAAGTAAAGTTGCCTCCCAAGATGGAGACTTTGTGAGGCTCAAACGTATTCTTGCAAATCAACATGAAGCTGGAGGCTAGTGCTTTGTTCTGAAACATGTCCACTTCCCATTATTTCCAAACAGTCTTTTTCAAAAGTCAAATCAGCCGCCTAGAGTCATCATATAAGATAGACAGCCATATAAGTCCAATAAATAGGTAGGTAGGTAGGTAAGTATCTGGAGTCACACCAATGCCCTAATGCACCAGTGTTGCCTTCCTTGACTTTCTTATTCTTATTCATATTCATATAATAATCACCATACACTTTCAGTTTTCCTCCTATCCACTTCTCATTTTGTCTATCATATCTTCTCTTCATTGTTTTACAATAAATTTCACCATCATGGAAAGCTTTAAACTCCCCTCTAGGGATTTGTTTCCAGAATTTTCTCACCACTCCCCTGTAACATTTTGTAAAGAAGCAAGTCACTTCAACTGTATTCCATTTATGGAATCTCTTTCAGGAGTCTAACTTTACAAAGTGTGGTGCAACATCCATAAAAGTCAATATGAGATTAGTCTTGCTTTTCTGCTTGTACACATTGCACACATTGTGTAATTAAATAGGGTTCAACTTGCAAGGCTGAAGCAAAGTATGCTTCAAATGGCTGTATGGTGTTTACTGACGTCAGAAACTACTGGCAAGCACGCATAGTGGGATCAAGCTCAGCTCCCCACATCAAATACAATAGTCCCTGAACACAAATGCAAACCTACTGGCTATACCCCATTATTTATACAATTGCATCAGATAATGGCAGTTTGTATTAAAAAAGAATGGATCTTTTTTGAAGATTTAATGAACAAATATAATATTAATAGATTTCATGCAGCTAGGGTAAAAATAATTAAGTATTTCCTCAAACACAGTTAAAATGTGCTTTAAAAAAAAAGAAACATTTAAATACTGACAGGAATTTTTAAAGAATTTTGGAATGTCCAGAAATAATAGAATAACTGAAAATGTCTGGACTGGATTTAGCCACCTGAATTTAGCCGCTGGATTCCACCCAGATTTGAAAAATTGCTTCTGGAGTAAGAAATACTAGAGTTCTGTGAAAATATTAGAGTTAAATATCTGAATTGCCGCTACCTTATTCCAGGATATTTTTTTTCAACCTTCAAATCTAGTCAACAACTCTAAATTCCTCTCCAAATAATCTCAGTATCTCCCACCCAAGTGTGAACAAGCTGATCCTACTGAGCTTCCAAGAGCAGCCAAGGTCAGCTAGGGCTGCCACCTACAGTTTCCAAATTATTTGAGCAATCTCTTCCCTGATAATCCAGATGGAACAGGTAAAATTCACATACCTTCAAGGTATCTTATACATAATTTTGCAGAATTGACTATGCTGCAGTATATTTAGATGTATTCAAATTATTTCAAAGTTTACATGCACAACCCCTTGGCTCCTTAGATTACAGCTTGTCTCACTGATTCATAATCATTCAAAATTTGCATACATCAACATTTTTTATTGTTCTAGAAATATATTCCAATACCAGCAGTAGCAGACTGAAGGAACATCATCCCAAGTCTTTGTGAAGATAAAGTTGTGTAACAGTAATACCTGAAAGGAGGTCCAAATGCCAGACAGCAAGAGGCATTACAAATCAGTTCCCAGACAAATCAAGATTCCCACAAGGTCTAGTCAAAATTCTGCTGATGGGAGCTATCTAGGCCACCACAAATTGTACAGTGTTATATTCCATTTATAAATATCTCGGATTCAATGTTTCATGAATACACCAAATCTGTTACAGGTAGTCCTTGCTTAAGAACCATTCATTTAGTGATGGTTCAGACTTAGGACGGTGCTGGAAAAACTGACTTACGAATGGTCCTCACACTTAAAATCACATAGCATCCCCATGGTCACATGATCACAATTTTTTTACCTTTCCAGCCAGCTTCTGGCAAGCAAAATCAATGGGGAGCTGTGTGATTTGCTTAATGACCACCGCAAAAAAGGTCATAAAATCAGGTCGATTTGCTTAATGACCACTTCGCTTAGCACCAAAATTCTGGTCCTAATTGTGGTTGTTAAGCAAGGATTACCGGTAGATCTTTTATGCAAATGATTAATCTTACTGGATTTAGAGTCTTACCAACTCAATCAGGACTGTGTGAACCTAGGCCTCCCAATTTTTTGCTAACCTTTATATTAGCAAGTGCACAAATAACAGCTAGAAATGCATTATATTGATCCTACAGAAATATTTATACACAACTACAGTGAAACGCCTGCCTAAAATGTTGATGTTGATTTCAAAATCATGTCATTTCTGGTTTCCCAAGAAAATACCTTCACAAACGTTTAAAATAAATGAATCTATAAGAATGCCTATGGTGGATTTTGGCTAAAACATTTGCAGAAACTAGTATTATCTGTGTCCCATTTCTTATCCAATTACATAAAAGCATAAGATGACTCCTGTTGGACAATATTTGTTTCCGATGGTGGCCAACTAAATGTCTCTGAGAAGTGCACATATAGGGCAAAAGGAAGCTTATAGCCAGAGTCCAAATGGCTCATATTGTGGACATAACCTATAGTAACATAAGTTGCAGTCATGATGGAGCAAACACTGTGAGGATTAAAGACAAAACCTTATCTATCATGGAATTTATTTCCAAAACAAATTCACCTGACCACATCCAATGACTACAGTATTTTTAATGCCAAATGATTCTCTTGGAAAATAGAAATTATCGCTGTATTTTTTTTCCAAAATGTGTAGTTTGTCTCTATATTTGTTGTGTATGTTACAATATTATATATTTTATTGAACTGATTTGTTGAAAGTTTTATTTAGTACAACTGTTATTTTATTTCTTCTTCTTTTTTTTTTTGCATAGAAATGTATAAGTGAAGTGACTGCATATGCTGTATTAATATTCTAATAGTCATATATTCAGACCAAAAATATATTTTCTAGATTTGAACATTGTGGTTTTGAGGTCTGCAATGTGACATTTCCATATAGGCAGTTTGATTGTCAAATAAAAATGAAATGACAGAAACCAAGGAAGAAATTCGGAAGGGAAAGAATTTGAGGAGGGAAACACTAGGAATCTGAGCCCCATTTGCTAACTTCTTGCTCTGTCCTCAAAACATCTTCCTCACACTTAATATGTTTGAAAAGACCTGCAGAAAAATAGTACAAGGAATGTATCCATTTTCACACAGGCACTGAAATGTTCTTTTTTCTGCTTCTCTCACACTATGATACATGCAGATCATGTTACTAAGAAAAAGAAAAATGGAACAAAGCCATTTTTCAACAGAATGTACATTTTAGCAAACATAGGTTTTCCATGCACATTATAGACTAATTTAAGCAGAAACACATTCAAGCTCATCTGTGACAAGAGCCCTTAAGTCACTTTGGAGCTTTGCCTGCTGTATTTTGGTCCAAGTGTTTTGAAAGTGAAATGCTGAGCCCAACATTATTCTTCTCTGGCTCAAGAGAATTCCCTCACACATACCTACTCTTTGGAAAGCATTTTGCTTTTTCCTACATATTAATCCCAGTTCATTAATTTTTTAGGACCCAAGGAAAACTCTCTGAATCTCTGTCTCTCTTTCTCTCTCTCTCTCTCTCTGAGATATGCAGCAATTTTATTTCAGCTGTGGAAAATCACATAACCGAATTCACAGTGTCTTCATTTTCCTTATTCATGCATCCCAGCTCTTGGCATCCTACTCTATTTGCTAATCCACTACATTAATTCAACATTTCTTTACATCTTGACAGACTTTTATGTCACAATTTAATCTAATTCTTTGAAGGGTTCCCCCTCCCTCTCTTTTTCTGACATAGAAAAACAGCTAAGGACTTTCAAATGAAGCAAACTTAAGATATTATACAGTATTTCTGCATGTTAACAAAGTGGTGAAAGCAAGAAGTAAAGCTGCATAGATGCCAATTTCCTGAAATCTTTATTGCACATTCAAAACAATTCTTCATTCTTTTCTTTTTCATGGAAGGATTTTTGGGAGAGGACAGTGCATGAATGGCATCCTTACATGGCTCAGAGAAAGATGTATTCTTATACAGATTGCAAAAGATGCCATTGTAAAAAGATTAGGTCACATGAACAACGCAAACTTTGAATTCAATCCCCTTAGCTTTGCCTTAATTAGTTCTTTCTGTTTGAAAGACACAGAGAGTGAACGGGGCCAAGGGGAAACAATTTTTTATTCAGATCACACATTGACATGACAAGGTTATTGTGGAAATATAATTGTCTTCAAGATTTCACAATGGAAGTACTGAATCAGAGAAAAACAAAACTGTAACACCTGTGCAGACTCCCTGATCTCTTCCAGCATATAATTTTATTACACAGACTTCTCTTTTCAAATAAAATAATTAATGCACTTTACTCTGGGCTACACTGTAGGCCAGCTGGTGGAATTAAGTTGCCTCTCGGGGCAGTCACATCAACATAATGGCTTCAGTTCAAATACAGTTATACACAGATTGATGTTGTGTGACAATATGTGTCTCTTGAGCCACTGTTGAATACAGGAAGCATATAAGAATATGCTTTCCCATTGACTTTAAAAAAGTAAGCTAATATCAGCTGAGGCATCTAAACAAAGGACATTGGGATACACACACACACACACACATTAGAGATGCATTCATATGTACGTATGTATGTAGTTATTCATTCTTTAATTCATTCATTCATTCAAAATATTTGTATGCTGTTTCTCACTGTAAAAATCCCACAGGGCTTACAACAGTCATAAAAACAATAGTACAGAATTAAAGCACAGTAATTAAAAACAAATCTTAGAGAAAATTTGTAGCTGAAGAAGACCAGCATAAAAAGATACCTTTAAAAAAGAGAGAGAGACCTCAAATACACCAACATTTAAAAGATGCCTTCAAATATGCCAGGATTGGAACTGGTATACTATAAAGGGAAGATATTTCATAGAACACTGTGAAAAATATTGTGTAGTTTACATGAAGATATAGAGAGGTTTGTTCTGCATATTTTGGGTGAGGTCTGCTTCATAAAAGCAACAAGAAAGAGACTTTATCTCCCAAAGGTTTGAATTGTCTATATCTTTGTTTTGAAAACACCAAGCACAATATGCAGAAATGTCAAAAATAATGCAGCATATGCAAGTGAGGAAAAGAAAATTAAAAAGGCTCAAGTAACCTACTTCCCCTCAATTGACTGCAAAAATGGCAAGAGCATTATTATTATTTTAATGGCCAAAAATCCTTTGGTATTGTGTTGCTGAATTTTAGACAGACGACTTTTTTTTTAACAATATCAAGAGTACCCACTACCTTGAAAAATAGCTGCAATTTATATGTTAGAGACACTTAACAAAACTAAAAGATATTTTTATTTCTTACCCCTTTTCTTTCTCCCCTCTCTTTTGACAGATTCTCAAATTATAACAAACCCACATCTGCCACCAGCAAGTAGAGAGTTTCTTCTTAGTTCCTTTCTTATTATTACTGTCTCTGAACACATTTCTGGGTGTTAATTATACAACTCAATTATTTGTTGCCCCACAGCATGACCTCCCTAAGTAAATATACAGCAATTTTAGACCCAAAAGCTCATCATGAGTCTTTTTGACAAGCCATCTTAGGCTCTTTTGACCCAAAAGACACTAAGCTCTTCCTTAAACAACATTACAGATCTTTCTTCACTATCCTTCCCCCACATGTTGAATGCCATGTCTTTTATTTCCTAGTTCACCGTTAACATATACGTAATTTGGTGGAATATTTTAACATAATGAATTAGTAAGAATCTTGTAAAAATTACTTTTCCTGGTTTAATCAAATTACTCAGTGCAATACCTTAAGGGTGATATAGATCCTTAGTAGCCAAAAAGGGGAAAAATAAAATGAAAAGAAACCTTCCCTTGAGCTGTTATATGCAACCTATAGAATTCAATTCAATGTACCAAGTTGCCACATAAAAACAGCTGCCTTTCATTTTAGCACTGCAAATGCTCTTTGTTTGTTGGTATGTATTCTATAAGAAAAAATATATGTACTGTTCACCTTACAGCCCCAATAAATTACAAGGTATTTTGTAATGTCAAGAACTATTTTACTATTACATCTGTAGTTATGTGGAAAAAAGCAATTTCTATATAATTCCAGTAATTCTTAAAATTTTCTAAGGAAATTTTATTCAACCTTGATACATTTCTTTTGTGGGTGTAAATCCACTGCAACATAATACTGCTTAACTAAGGAAGCTTGTATCATAGATGTCCATTCTGAACCTCAATTATGCCAAAATGACAAAACATGCATTATGATGTCACATGCAAACTATACTCTTTCATATCTGTGTTGTGATGTTGCACATTTTCCTGTCCTACTGCCTCACTGCAATTTTTTAAGTAAAATTCCTCCACTTTATTCCAAAGAGGCAGAAAGCTATGTTTTTTCTGTGCAAGTAAAGAATTTCTCAAAAGGTGGGAATAGGTTTTGGCAGTGCACTAGTTCTAAGGCATAAGACTGTGTGACTTAGTTGGGTTCAACCTCAGACTGGTTGACT
Organism: Candoia aspera; assembly: GCF_035149785.1. NCBI lineage: Eukaryota > Metazoa > Chordata > Lepidosauria > Squamata > Candoiidae > Candoia > Candoia aspera. Next base: position 33,374,165 of record NC_086158.1, on the reverse strand, counting down.
TGGGGTCAGCTTCAGTTTAAATCCTGGGATTTCTTACATGATTCAGCCATTCAAGTACAACCAGTTCCATTTGATCTATGAAAGGTGGCACCATTTAAAGAAATGTGTTCTCTTATTTTCCATGACATCATACAAAATCTATTTTCTTCTAACGCTCATGGCTTTTAAATTATCCCTCAGTCACAAGAGGTGATTCAGGTCCTCTTGAAACATGTCTTGTTTGGACGTGCTAGAGTGCTATGTGATTTCACAGCTTTCAAAAATGAGACGACCCCAAGCCAATGTTAAGTGCAGAAATACAGTGACACCAGCATCACTGGCTGGAACAAGCTCTGTTTCTGACTAGGATAGCATTGGTAACCCATGACCCACAGGTTTCATATTACCACTCAAACCCTGTTGCACAGAGCTGCTGTGTACCTATTCCTCTGCCTGCTACTAAGGTACTTCTTCTTAGGGTTGAACCACCATTGCCACTTGCAATGTAATTGCCGTTGCCACTATCACTGCTGTATTATATGTGGTTTCCATGCTCTAGTTATGGCATTAAGCAAAGCTGGGCTGGGGCAGGAGTTATTATGTCCTTTTCTATAATGACTCTATTTTTGTTTTTCCCTTCACCAGCAGCAAATTCTGCAGGGATCCCCTACCTTGCATCTTTCTCTCTCACCCATATTTTGGGGCAGAAGAGAGAAAGTGTGACTATAGTAGCCACACAACCATGGATCTGCATTTCTCACAAAAATAAACATAACACAGGTATAAGGATCAGAACATTTATGATGAGAAGACTATTGTGAATCATCACTGAAATGAATAAATCCTATAAAACTGCTCACCAAATGTTCCACAACAAAGATGGGAAAAATAAGATTTTGCATATGTAATATTAAAGAACGCTAAAAGTTATGCTAATTGTACTTAGGACCCACTTCAAGTCCACTGACTTTCTAGGATTGTTCCAACTTAAGATTTTATTTTTATTTTAATCCAACTGAGTAACATTTAATACTGGTGTCAGCAGCAAGTGATGCTGAGCGAACAATAATATCTGAACTAGCTTTCCTATTTCAAACTGCTCAAGCTGCTGCTATGCTTATTATAGGCTTCATCTGACTTGGGAAATTTAATTGCTTTTGAAGAAAGCTGTTAAGATTCAGGAAATGAGTCAGCTAGCAAATTTCAGAAAGCTAGCCATTAAAAAAATCTCAGGGCATCATTTCTCACTTTATTCAAGCAACTAGGGGCAATATATGATGACATTGTTGAATTGGCACTTTTAAAAACTAGATCAGTGAAGCTTTTCCAGTGACACAGGAAAAAAAAAGCCAAGAGTCTATATTTGATAAATATAATACTGAGCAGGGAGCCATACACTGGAAGAGATCATTATGTATAAAGGATAACAGATTTCCCTTATCTTTTACATAAAATACAAGTATGTGGAGTAGTGATTCAATGGCAACTTAAAATATGAGCATATGAACAACTTTGGGAGGGACTAGAAAATCCAATCAGTCAAAAAAGTCAATATAGTTGTCATAACTGGCATTCAGCTCCATTCTTTTTATATACATGTGTGACATTGCAGACACTTATAAAAGGTTGGGTTGTCAATTGTGGGGTTGTAACCACCAACTTTCTTAAAACTCCCTTGGTGCACACTTCTGAGAGATGATTGAGAACAGAGAAATGACAATATAGGAAATGATTAAACTTAAGCAAGAGACAAATCAGGATCCCCACAACCCTTGTCCCCATTCTGAGGGTATCTTCGAAGGTTAAATGAGTAAGATATGTTCTATAGGGTATAATGGGTGTCAGTTTCAATATTGTCAATACTGAAAACTTTTGCATAAAACTCCATTCTTCTCAACATTTGCAATTTAAAAAAATTATTGGAAAATCCACATTAGTTGTTATACAGTATACAATTTCTCCTGAAATATAGAGATATGTGTATAATTTTCCTTAGTACAGATTTCCACATATATACATTCCCTAATCTTCAGCAAAGGATCATTACCTTGTCGTGGTGCTGGAGCTTGAGCACCTCAATGATGCCATGAGCAAAACCGTGAAGGGCCACCCAAGACGGGAAGGTCATGACAGAGACGTCATACTAAATGTGATCCCTGGGGAAAGTAATGGCAACCCACCCCAGTACTCTTGCCATGAAAACTAAAGGGATCAGTACAACCGGAGATATGTCAGTATACCATCGGAAGATGAGAAAACCAGGTTGGAAGATGGTCAAAATGCTACTGGGGAGGAACAGAGGATGAGTTCAACTAGCCCCAGATGTGATGACGCAGCGAGCTCAAAGCCGAAAGAATGCCTAGCGGCCGACGGTGCTGGCGGTGAACGGCAAATCCTATGTTCTAAGGATCAACACACCATTGGAACCTGGAATGTAAGATCTATGAGCCAGGGCAAATTGGATGTGGTTATTGGTGAGATGTCAAGATTAAAGATAGATATTTTGGGCATCAGTGAACTGAAATGGACTGGAATGGGCCACTTCACATCAAATGACCACCAGATCTACTACTGTGGACAACAGGACCACAGAAGAAATGGAGTAGCCTTCATAATTAATAGTAAAGTGGCTAAAGCAGTGCTTGGATACAATCCAAAAAATGATAGAATGATCTCAATTCGAATTCAAGGCAAGCCATCTAACATCACAGTGATCCAAATATACACCCCAACTACAGATGCTGAAGAAGCTGAAGTAGAGCAGTTCTATGAGGATCTGCAGCACCTACTGGACAACACACCTAAAAGAGATGTTATTTTCATCACAGAAGACTGGAATGGTAAGGTGGACAGTCAAATGACACCTGGAATTACAGGTCAGCATGGCCTGGGAGAACAAAACGAAGCAGGACATAGGCTGATAGAATTCTGCCAAGACAACTCAATGTGCATAACGAACACTCTCTTCCAACAACCTAAGAGACGGCTTTATACATGGACTTCACCAGATGGACAACACCGAAATCAGATTGACTACATCCTTTGCAGCCAAAGGTGGCAGACATCTGTACAGTCGGTAAAAACAAGGCCTGGAGCTGACTGTAGTTCTGATCACGAACTTCTTCTTGCACAATTTAGGATCAGACTAAAGAGATTAGGGAAGACCCACAGATCAGCTAGATATGAGCTCACTAATATTCCTAAGGAATATGCAGTGGAGGTGAAGAATAGATTTAAGGGACTGGACTTAGTAGATAGGGTCCCGGAAGAACTCTGGACAGAAGTTGGCAGCATTGTTCAGGAGGCGGCAACAAAATACATCCCAAAGAAAGAGAAAACCAAGAAGGCAAAATGGCTGTCTGCTGAGACACTAGAAGTAGCCCAAGAAAGAAGGAAAGCAAAAGGCAACAGTGATAGGGGGAGATATGCCCAATTAAATGCAAAATTCCAGAGGTTAGCCAGAAGAGATAAGGAATTATTTTTAAACAAGCAATGCACGGAAGTGGAAGAAGACAATAGAATAGGAAGGACAAGAGACCTCTTCCAGAAAATTAGAAACATTGGAGGTAAATTCCAGGGAAAAATGGGTATGATCAAAAACAAAGATGGCAAGGACCTAACAGAAGAAGAAGAGATCAAGAAAAGGTGGCAAGAATATACAGAAGACCTGTATAGGAAGGATAACAATATCGGGGATAGCTTTGATGGTGTGGTAAGCGAGCTAGAGCCAGACATCCTGAAGAGTGAGGTTGAATGGGCCTTAAGAAGCATTGCTAATAACAAGGCAGCAGGAGATGACGGCATCCCAGCTGAACTGTTCAAAATCTTGCGAGATGATGCTGTCAAGGTAATGCATGCTATATGCCAGCAAATTTGGAAAAGACAAGAATGGCCATCAGATTGGAAAAAATCAACTTATATCCCCATTCCAAAAAAGGGAAACACTAAAGAATGTTCAAACTATTGAACAGTGGCACTCATTTCACATGCCAGTAAGGTAATGCTCAAGATCCTGCAAGGTAGACTTCAGCAATTCATGGAGCGAGAATTGCCAGATGTACAACCTGGGTTTAGAAAAGGCAGAGGAACTAGGGACCAAATTGCCAATATCTGCTGGATAATGGAAAAAGCCAGGAAGTTTCAGAAAAACATCTATTTCTGTTTTATTGACTATTCTAAAGCTTTTGACTGTGTGGACCATAACAAATTGTGGCAAGTTCTTAGTGGTATGGGGATACCAAGTCATCTTGTATGACTCTTGAAGAATCTGTATAACGACCAAGTAGCAACAGTAAGAACAGACCACAGAACAACGGACTGGTTTAAGATTGGGAAAGGAGTACGGCAGGGCTGTATACTCTCACCCTACCTATTCAACTTGTATGCAGAACACATCATGCAACATGCTGGGCTTGAGGAATCCAAGGCTGGAGTTAAAATTGCTGGAAGAAACATTAACAATCTCAGATATGCAGATGATACCACTTTGATGGCTGAAAGCAAAGAGGAACTGAGGAGCCTTATGATGAAGGTGAAAGAAGAAAGTCCAAAAGCTGGCTTGCAGCTAAACCTCAAAAAAACCAAGATTATGGCAACCAGCTTGAATGATAACTGGCAAATAGAGGGAGGAAATGTAGAAGCAGTGAAAGACTTTGTATTTCTAGGTGCAAAGATTACTGCAGATGCTGACTGCAGTCAGGAAATCAGAAGACGCTTAATCCTTGGGAGAAGAGCAATGACAAATCTCGATAAAATAGTTAAGAGCAGAGACATCACACTGACAACAAAGGTCTGCATAGTTGAAGCAATGGTGTTCCCCATAGTAACATGTGGCTGTGAGAGTTGGACCATAAGGAAGGCTGAGAGAAGGAAGATCGATGCTTTTGAACTGTGGTGTTGGAGGAAAATTCTGAGAGTGCCTTGGACTGCAAGAAGATCAAACCAGTCCATCCTCCAGGAAATAAAGCCAGACTGCTCACTTGAGGGAAGGATATTAAAGGCAAAACTGAAATACTTTGGCCACATAATGAGAAGACAGGACACCCTGGAGAAGATGCTGATGGTAGGGAGAGTGGAAGGCAAAAGGAAGAGGGGCCGACCAAGGGCAAGGTGGATGGATGATATTCTAGAGGTGACAGACTCGTCCCTGGTGGAGCTGGGGGTGTTGACAACCAACAGGAAGCTCTGGCGTGGGCTGGTCCATGAAGTCACGAAGAGTCGGAAGCGACTAAACGAATAAACAACAACAAAAACATTGCCTAATATACTTTCTAAACACATATACACTAATATATGTATGTTATTATCAGCATAAATCAATCTACTGCAGCGTGACAACTTCATTTATGGACTGTAATGTGACATGCTGGCCCAGTACAGGTTGGTAGATATATGCTGTTCGTTTTTCAATTTTCCAGTCTAGGACTGAGAAAGAGCAACTGGGAAATCATCAGTCACGCAGTTAGATTCTGTGCCTAAGTGAGTACTAGAATCTGGGTCTCTCTACTCCTAGTCTAGCATCTTAACCATAACCCCATACTGGCTTTCTATCCATCACATATGCATACACACATACACACAGTACAGAATATAGCTTTTCAAAATCTTTGCTCCATTTGTGTGTACACTTTCCAAATATGTATTTTGTGAGTGTAATAACAGGTACTTTAGTGGACTCTATTCAAATTGCTTATCTGTATTGTGGTGAAGTCCTTTTTGGTCCTTGCTCTAATTTGCCCCCTCTGAAATCTTCAGGGGACTGCTTTTCCATCCCTACCATTGTGGGCTAGCTCTGGAATACTCTTCCTAGGAACATTGACCTGGCACCATCATTATTAACTTCTAAGTGCAAACAACTTTTAAGTGCTACCCAGGTTTCCTAATAATGTTTTATCATGTTTAGTTCAGGGATGTTCTGGAATTTTAGTTATTCTTTAATTTTTTTTAAAAAAAACTTATTGACATTACTTATTGGTGTGCTTTTAAACTGTATTAACATAAATCCTTTTCAAGACAGTTTAAAGTAGGCAAAGATAGATAAATAAATCTTGCTCCTATCTTGTTTCCCTCTCAGAATTGTGTCCTTCAGCCCCTTATAACTGTTTCCCTTATACATATTTCCCATGGATTTTCAACCAAATTATAATTCAAACTACAAAACAGAAAACAGGGAAGATGAAGGGCAATTTTGAGTAAATTTCCCCTCACAGACCTGTTTTTCTAATAATTATTATTTTAAAAAACCTGTTTCAAAACACTGATGTCAAGTATACACTTGCTCCAACACCAACCCAAACAGATGTCACCAAGCATACAAAAATGAAGTGATAAACAAACAGATAACAACCAGTCTCGGTTTCTAGATACATTTATGGTGGGAAGTATAGAAATGAGCAGAGGTCCACCAGCCCGTAATTTAATGTACAGAAAAAGTACTTCCCAATAACATCAGAACTTAGTAGGGGTTAGAAGTTAGCCCACTGGGCAGACTTTACAATCTCTTCTTCTTAAACTTACTGACTGTCTGAATTCTCACATAAACAAATCCTAATCCCTTTGTTAGGACACTTGCTTGTAGGCTTTCTTACCCAAATCAGTGAGAGGGTAAAGCAGGGAGGAAGTATTAAAAGCTACCACAGATCAAGGAGCATAGGAAAATGCTTCATACCAAGGCAAACCATTGGCCAAGCTGAGGCTCAGTTATATTGGCAGTGGCTCTAAAGAGATTGCAGACAGGAATCTTTGACAACAAAATATGGAAATGCCAGAGACAGAATCTGGAGCCTCTTGCAGCATGTTCTCCACCACATAGCTCAATGCTATGCATATCAAAGGAAGATAATGCATGCAAAGCACTCTAAACATCTGAAAACAGCATGTAAGAACAAAGCATTGTTGTTGTCATTATTTCCATCTCCCCATGTGGCAAACGCAAATGACTTTGAGCTATCTGAAACTACTTTATTACAATTCTATCTTATTACTACTTCACAGAAATTAGTCACATTTCTTTTTTCCAGATGCCTTCATACTCTACTGTATAACTCGTTGGAGAAACTGTATTAAGAAGGAACTGAATGTGAAAATAGGTATACCGTACATACTTTTGTGATGCTATAGGACTGCCCTTGCATTAAAAAGATGGAGGAGGAGGGGGGGGGAGGAGGAGGATTTACTGCAGTCAATTACCAGTCCATAAAATACACTCCATCATTTGTAATAATCTACTTCTCACTGAGGTCTTTCCCTGTGAATATACTTACATACAGCAGAGGTGGAAAACAAAGGTTTCAGGAGTGTTTTTGGCTCCTAAAAATCTTGACTTCAACCTTATTTTACTTTAACTTAATGTGATAAAGGGGGAAAATACTATATATCCTGGAAATAACTATGTTGGCTATATTTAATAAGTGTATTATACCTAAACTAGGGGTAGGGAATTTGTGCCACTCTATAGGTTGTTGAACCACAACTTGTAGCAGCCTTCTGAAGCATAGCCAAGAGATAGAGATGCTGGGAGCTGCAGTTCATCAGTATCCTAAGCTATCCCAAATGGTGGCACCAACTTACTAATGAGTGATTTAGCACTGCTCTGCAAATTAGGGAAACAGGTCATCAGCCACCCTAGGGTTTTCATTCCAAAACAACCTGAGCAGGTACCTCATACAAAACAAAATTTAATTAAATATGTTTATTTATTTATTTAATTTATTTTTTCAAATTTCTATTACTGCCCATCTCCCCCAAAAAGGAACTCTGGGCAGTTTACAATAAAATCAACAATTAAAACCATAAAAATATAGATTACAGTATAAACAAACCGATAAATAAGAATAAAATAGATGCAAAATCTAAGGGGCGAAGATCTTATTCGTTGGGGAGGGATCTACGGTGCCAGACACCCCCAAGAAGAACTGTTACCCCTTCCACCCCAAGCGAGGTGGCAGAACCAGATTTTCAAGTTCTTCCGGAAGGCTGGGAGTGAGGGGGCCTGCCTCACCTCCATGTTCCTTGGCCGCCTCCTTTCCTGTGAGAGTGCAGCTTGTACAGCTTCATTTCCTAAGCATTTTATATTTGAAGATTGTAGAAAGCCACACAAATGAAGGTGTGTGAGGGAACGCCTGCTATGGCTATGCACTGAGATAGTTGAAATTCCAAGCTCTATAGTACATTGAATCAGTTTCTATAGCAAAGAACAGGTTAAAAGAGATGAAAGATTTTGTCTACAGGTGAACCTAAGGCTTGCAAACAGAATGCATTCTAACAGCTTTTGCATTTCTCCTTCCTTCCCTCCTCCTCATTTCTAATGGAAAAGAAACAAATGATCACAAATTCTAGTAGGTCAATTCCCCAGTCTTTTCAAGTGTGGCTGATTAAAAGCACCACCCTACGGCAGTTTATTTATTATTTATATATTCAATTTATATTCTGTCTTTCTATTCAAGCAAGTATTCAGGGTAGATTTTATTCAGGAGTGACTAGTTTAATCTCAGATAAATTGGCATATGATTATAGCTATAGGATTTATTGTGGCATTTGCAGGATTATTGATGATCTCATCAAAATTACACTGTGAAGGTATTTAAAATAGACTCACAGACCAGCAAGTGTCAGCTAGCCATAGTTTGAGACATGAATGGTGCACTGCTTCTGCCCAATCCAAATTCTGCCTGTAACCGTGGCTGCTTCCTCCTGCTCCTCCTGCTGCTCCTGCTGCTCCTGCTGCTGCTGCTGCTGCTGCTGCTCCTCCTCCTCCTCCTCTTCTTCTTCTTCTTCTTCACCTTTCAGTCATTGTTGACTCCTGGCAACTGCCTCGACAAGGCCCTGCAGTTTTCTTGGCAAGATTGCAGAAGTGGTTTGCCACTGCCTCCTTCCTAGGGCTGAGAGAGACCAGCTGGCTTCATGCCCAAGGCAGGACTAAAACTCACAGTCTTTAGCCCAGTGCCTTAACCACTATACCAAACTGGCTCTGTGGCTTCCTTTTAGGTTTGGCAAGAACATTTCTAGATTGGAAATACTAAATCCTGGGCCCAAACTGGAAATACAAGATGGCTTGGCACTGCCCATCCTGGAATATTCCTAGGCCACGGTATGTTTACTTTCCACACAAAAAAGTTATATTCCAAAGCTTCTGTTCTGAGAAGCTTGCTATTGGGGAGAAAATGTAAAGATTGTAAATAAATCAACATGAATGGAAGTATAATCTTCCCCAACCTGGATGCCCTTTATCTTCCAGGATTCCAGCAATGATAATAGTTTCAAAGTCACACGGATGTTTGGGGGTACAGAAGAATGTTAGTGCCTAGAAATAATTGGGAACAGATTCTTTGGGTTTCAGCTACATAAAGTCTCTGTGGATGGAGAGCAATGGATTACTTATCTCTTTCGGAGGCTACAGTAGAGTACAGGTTTTAACCAAGTTGTGCATTTACTCTTCTCCGCACTAAAATCTGTCTCCTGCAGTCATAATCTCTTTACAGTTTAGCAAGGACATCAGTCAACAGCCACAGGATTTATTTGTTGACAGAGTATATCTGATATGGAAATTAGAAGCAGGGGCACCAGGGATGTTGTTTAACAAAGTGGTTTTCAAAAACAGTATGCTGTTAAAATGCTCTAAGGTCTTATTATTACTTGCAGCCCTTTATAACCTCTGAATTTGGCCCAGTATCTTAATCATAAGATTAAAACTATCAGTGTACAGTCCCTATGTCATAACTTTTATCTAGTTTCAATAAAAGGTATTAAGGTTTAATTTTACTGTCATGATTAACAGAATGCTCTTGGTGACATCCCAACGGTGCTTAAACAGGCTTAGTGGAGTGAAGCTTTATTGTATCAGTGACAGGATAACTTCATACTGGCAAAATTAGCCTTTTGTGTGCAGGAGAATAGCTTGCAGAATTTGTATCTGCTTTGCCACTGATGACAAACATATATGGAGGAAATATCTGCAATTATATAAACCTGTCCCCCACCCCACCCCAAGTAACCAGAGACAGGCTTGTTTCCAATGCCTGTTAATTCATATACAGTCCATGTTAAATTCCATACAAAATAATTCAACATTACAAGCATACTTTTGATGACTACAGTATACCATCATGCAGCCACTGCACATTAATTTTGACCATTAAATGTGCCATAAACAACTGCAGTTGAATAATTACAGCCAGCCAGAGGACAGTGTCTTGCAACCAACTTAAGGGATAGTTAGCACAATATGTCATATTCAGAACCTTGTAACCTGTTCAGGTATTTTATATTTCTATTTTATTTTATTTTATTATTTTGGAAGGTGGTGAAAAATGCATAAATATTCATGCCAATAAACTTTTAGGAAATAAACCTTTAAGAAATCATAAACTTCCACACTGTAACCAGTTAACAAATATACACTGCTTACAGAATTAATTACATAGATGGGTGGGATCCATACATGTTCTGTTGCAGTAGCTTTTGAAATGTAGAAGCATAGCAGATTGGTAAGGCCATAATTAAATTTGATACACTAGTGCCTATGCCTTAATCATCAGAGAAAGTTTATGCATTGTTATTTCAAAAAATATCAAGATCAAGATATTGTTAAAGGTAGAGGTCAGCATCTGAAAAGTGCTGTTTTCTGTAAAGTGGGGTAATGACTATTTTTGTGTAATCTTGGTGTAATGAGCTAACTCTTCCTGTAGATAATTTTGTGAATTAATTGCCTGATTAGGGTTTTCTCAGATGGTTACACTCAAGTTTTATGAAAGATTCTAGCATTTTGTCAGTTAAAATTGCCACTTTAGTACACTCTCATCTTCTCTGTTATTTTTGTTGAGAATAATACTAGCATCTAGAATACCAGGCCCTGCATTGAGAAGAAAAATGTGCTAACTCAGCTGGTCACTGCCAGATTCTCAGCTTAGAGATCAACCTATAAAGGTGTACAAAGCAATTGGAGAGAGCCACAACCAGTTTTTATGTAGCAGTATCATCCAGCAGCACAACTGAGAGGACCCTTTTGCCAATTGTAAACGAGTGCAAAAAGTGGAGAAGCCAATACAAGTGGTGTGGCCCCCTCCATCACTAGCATTTGAGCTGCTCCAAAGAATGAAAAGACCAAGAAATTACTGAGGAAATTACATGAATCCTCACAACTGGATGGAGCAAAAGGTTCACCATGACCAAGCAAGAAGAGGAGCAAATACAAATACACCGTGCAGATGACCTAACCCTAACCTTGAAAGGCATACTATACATATGCACAAAAGTCCATCCCTCACTTTGCACATGTGTAAAGTAACAGAGAACAAGGCTAAAGCCTTTAGGGTTATAAAAGTTTTTACATGTATGAGAGTTTTGATATCTAATTACAAAGTACAGATATACAAAATGCCAGATAATAAGACCATGATAGTAAGGTCTTTTGTATTAAATTTGTATAAATTTTATGAATTAAAGTCTCTTTGGGCTTGTGAGATATCAGAGTGTGTGTGTGTGTAATGCAATGTGCTGTTTTAAAAAAATGCAGCACAGGAATAGAGAATTTGAGATCATATAATTCTGGGCAGAGGGTTAAGCAATACATTTATAAGGCAAAAGGATAGCATTTGAACTATATTTTTAGGTTTGCATTTATTATTACATATTTCAATTTTTAGAATTTATTCAGACTATGCAAGTCAAAGAAGTTATTATTTAGCTGATGTTTCCTCTATAAAATTCTCTATCTTCTCTGTAAAATTTTAGGAAATAACAGCCCATTCCCTAAATATTCTGTGTTTCAGCAAATAGCAGCACCTGGCTGGCTTTCTCTGGGCCTGGAAAGTTAAGTAAGGTTAGGTCAGCTTAGCATGGATGGGAGGCCATCATGGAGTACCAAGGCTGTAAGCTATAGTGACAAATAGAATCTATATCCTAGAAAAAGGCAATGGCAAGCCATTTCCATACTGTTGCCAAGAAAAGTACATATATGGTTGATGAAGCTACCAGGAATCAAGTTCAGCCTGAAAGAGACTTTACTTTTAAATATAGTATGCCACAGGAAGTGGCAGCTTCCCAGCCTTGGTGATCTCAGAAAAACTAAACAAGTTGGGTCTAGTTAGTACTTTCTAGTTAGTACTTCAAAGGAAGAATATCAGGAAATTCCAGGGCTTTAGAATAGATTGGGATGATGAAAAATATCTGGAAAAAGACCATGGCAAAACTACTTCAACAGAACAGCATGGGTGTATTGACATACTCAACATCTAATTCAAGGAAGTCTTTATTAAATATTCTGAGTACTCCCCAGTCAAGATAAATGGCAAGACTTTGCCTGCATGTCAAAAAATATGAATCCCCATTTAGTGCTAGCCAAAAGAACAGTTATATACTGAGGGCTTCATCCTGAAAACCTCACATTGTTCCATATGGATATTTGTTCTTTGGTGATACAATGACACTAAAAAAAAAATCAGTCTTGCTTCATCAAGTGCAGGTGGTAGTACAAGGAAAGTTAACTTCTTTTGGTAATGGGTGTTTTGCACTGACAAGATATATAGGTCAATGTGACCTGGGCTATCTTGTTTGTGACAACTTGACTTAGCTCAGCAAATTAGCAATTAGAAATACATGGGTCAGCTGAATGAGAACTCCAAGAGGTTATGTGACCATTTCCCCCTTCTCTTGATTTTCTGCTTAGATATGAACATTATTGTTTCTAAATTATGGCATCAACATATCACAGATAAATTTAGACACAGGTTTATATTCTAGCTTAGACAAACAGGTACCTGCATCCAGAGATTATTTTATTACAGTAATGCTTTGTGATATAAATCCCATGCTCACTTTTATGTGTGCAGAAATAGATTATATTTGTAATTATTGATCCAACCTTAATAAAGACTGCATGATTGTAATCCCCAAAGCACCAATTCAATTTTCATTCATAGTCTTCAGTAGAAGAATTCTGAAGTTAAATTAATTCAGGATCAATGCTAAGGTGTTTTAATTTGTGAACTGGCTTGTATTTATGAGTATCTGACATGTTTTTGGTCCTAACAAACTCAGTCCATACCCCCTTTCAAACCTCCTAATATATTCATTTTCTGGTCAGGTAAGATCTCCAGTATACTTACACACAGTTTGTTGATGCAAGATTACTTAATAAAAACATATAGTTTCTCTTGCTTGAATCCATGTATTAAAATGGCATTTGATATGATCAAACATAAGCTAGCACTACCTGTTAAGTGGCAACACAAAAAAATAGCAAAAAGAATAGAAATAGTGGTGAACTGAATTAGTTATGGTATGTCTCTTGTCACAAGCTTCTCTGTACAGTACGTATTTCTCCCCTGTGAATTTGCAGCCAAACAGCAACCACTAGTGGTTCAAGTATATTTGTACATTGTCAATAGAAATGGAATCTGCAAGACTGTTTGCTTGATGGGGATAAAAATCTCTCATATAGATATAGATATAGATAACATATTTCATAATGTGATGTTTCTGTCTGCTTTTGCTAATGTGCTGCTCAATGAAGGCTCTTTTGCCTTGAGTTAGTCATGTACTGCAGTGCCACTATACACACCTTTGTTAATATAAAGTGAGGTTTGGCTGCACAAATATTTAATGACATCATTCTGCTAAATGTGCTCTGTTCTCCATTAATACATGATTACCTGGATGTTTGCTTTAAAGCTTCACCAGAGAATAATACTTGAGAGGTCTCAGTGTGATAAGCAAATTCTGGCTGTAAATGAAATTAGTCCCTTTTTGGTTCCCAGTTATTTTAAGTCCCAAAGAGAGAGAGAACAAAGAAGGGCATTCATGAGTAAAAGCAGTTTGGTTGCACGTCCTTATAGCACACAAAATAACCCCCTAAAGAAAAAGCAAAACAACCTTGTGACATGGCTGTGGTTCAGTATATTTCCATTGCTAGCAGGACAAAATGAGATCCCATCCTAACCTATAAAGTGTATGTTGGAATCAACATTTAAAATGTGAGTAGTGAGCAGAAATGGAGCTTCTTCAGTCCTTCCATCTGTCAGGTAGAAAGTGTTAAAAAGGCTTAAATATATACCAACTACTCTGAAAAACTGAAACATTTCCCAGGAATTGCTTTTAAGGACCAGCCTACATAGACCTTAATAGCTACTTGTCGATTAACAGCTTAATTTATTTTCTTGCACACCCAAATGTGGGAAAAGGTGATAGAGAGGTTAAACTTTGCTTCAGAATTAACTCCCACACTTGAATTACAAGTTCTGTAAGCCAATGCTACAGGATATTTGCAATTCAAAGCAATCTAGAATCCAAGGCTGCTGCTTTTTAGTACTGCCTACCTTCAAGCTGAAATAATTTTCTGAAGATTCATTAAGCAACCTCCTGGCTGAAAACTCAATAGATTTCTTCTTGATGGGGGTAGACAGGAGACATAACGTTGAGGGTACACACTGTCAACATCTCCCCAAAGTTCTTCTTCTACTACTACTACTATTACTACTACTACCACTGCTACTACTTCTTTGCAGCAAATTATAGAAATGTAATTACAGTCACCGCCAGAGGCTCTGACAGTCAGAAATAAATGACAATTACAAAGGTGTGTCTGGATGCTTAGGTTATGAGAAGTGATGAAGCATTTGCAATATTGTCCTTGTATGGGTTGTACATTACAAAGTGGGAGACAGAGAGGGAGAGGAAAATATGTTAATGATAACTAGCTAAAATAAACAGATACATATATAACAAGCATTTCAGTCTCAGCAGGTAATAAATGAGAAAACTTGCAGGCATCAGATCTTCTTGAAGAAACTTAGCAAGATTAACAATGAACAGATGTGGTCCTCATGTGAAGGAGTATGGCTTTAGTCACTGAACTAGTCACATCTCTGTATGCCTTTGGTTGCCTTTCTTTAATTGGAAAATCTACAGGAAGACATCTAACAATTTTGGTTAGTTAAGTTATTGGGTGCGGGGAGAATCGAGCTCTCCATGTCAAACCACTATTCTGCTGAAACTCTTAATAGTAACACCATAGTCAAAAGGGACTTGAGACAAACAAAAGAGCACAGTGAAATCCCATTATCGAGTTCTGTACCTGTATTTCATAATGATAAAAAAAAACACTAACAACAAAAACACCAGAACATCTCACTAGCATTCACTTCAGCCAGCCGTTCTGTCAATAGTGAAAAGCTGTTTTGTTTTGTTTTTCTAGGCCAGGGGATTTTCCATTAATGCAATCTGATTTGCAGCCGTCTCTCTCAGAAAGTGAAGGTGAACATGAGATTGAGGAGAAAGGCTGTCAGTAAGGCTGATAAGGCAGCCTGAATGAAACTTCTCAAGCAGAGCAAGGCAGATGAATAGCTACAAATGGGAAACCTGAACAAGAAATGCTTAGAGTGCTTTATTGCTTCAGCGCACATGGGAGGATTCAGAAATGCAGATAGGTGTGTACGCTCGTCTGTGTGTGTGTGTGTGCACGCACACGCGCATGATTCTGTTTGTAATGTAAGGCAGAGAAATTATAAATTATGACAAAACAAAGTAAACAATGTTAGTCCATATGAAAAAAAAGTCCATGCTTAGATAATATCTTTATTCGACCAGAACTGCATTGCATTTTTAATTTTTAAAATGGGGAAAATCAGCTATTGCTTGCTTCTTTTTCCCAATTAACCAAGATGTAACTTGAAAAATGCACAATACTGTACATGCTAGAGCTAAGACTATACTTTTTCCCTCATACTGGAACCATTATTGTCCAACATGGATATGAGTGTCTGTAGGGGGGGACAGCAAATGAAACGTTTGTTTGTTTGTTTATTTATATTTCAAATTTCTATCACCACCCATCTCTCCCAAAAAGGGGACTCTGGGTGGAAATGTTCATGATGACGCAATCGTATTATTCCGCCACTTGCCTCAGACATCAGGAATGTAATTGCAAGTATGTAATTGCAGCATTTTCATAATGATGTCATCGCACACATATTTTTGTTTATTAATTTTAATATAGATTACAGAGAAATTTAACGAAGATAAAACTGATGCAACAATGGTAATACAATTTTATATATACACAAACACATGCATGCAATACATGTGCACACATACACACAAACACATATATTGTATATATATTCCCACACATACATGTTAGCGATTAAAATGAATTAGACTGTAAGAAGAAAGAAAAAGGAGACATTCTGATGTTATTGTGATTTGTTGTGGATGCCACTATATGGGTAGGCAAACTATACTCCTGGATTCTATGTGATTATTGTGGCTTTTGGGAGCTCACACTGATTTTGACTGTTGAAAATGGACAGTACAATTTCCCATTATTTTGAGAAAAGGAATAAATGAAAAATGAATAAATGAAAAGTATAATACGAACGCTGATATATACATTATAATAGTTAATCAAAATAGCCTCCCAAAACTCACTCGCTCCCCCAAAGCATCCTTATCTAAAGGTATGATGTAACACCCCCACCATGGTGTGGATTCCTTGTTACAAAAATAGTACTGTACCCCAATGTATACAGATGTTTGGGTGATTTAATTTATTGTTTATTCATTTAGTCGCTTCCGACTCTTCGTGACTTCATGGACCAGCCCACGCCAGAGCTTCCTGTCAGTCGTCAACACCCCCAGCTCCCCCAGGGATGAGTCCATCACCTCTAGAATATCATCCATCCATCTTGCCCTTGGTCGGCCCCTCTTCCTTTTGCCTTCCACTCTCCCTAGCATCAGCATCTTCTCCAGGGTGTCCTGTCTTCTCATTATGTGGCCAAAGTATTTCAGTTTTGCCTTTAATATCATTCCCTCAAGTGAGCAGTCTGGCTTTATTTCCTGGAGGATGGACTGGTTTGATCTTCTTGCAGTCCAAGGCACTCTCAGAATTTTCCTCCAACATCACAGTTCAAAAGCATCTATCTTCCTTCTCTCAGCCTTCCTTATGGTCCAGCTCTCGCAGCCATATGTTACTAGGGTGATTTAATATCCCATTCATTTTCTGACCTGTCACACAGACCAATGAATCAATGTTTTTCAACCCAGCAAGTTTAAGATGGTGGGCCAAGTTCCAGAATTCCTCAGTCAGCATGGTGGCTGGGGAATTCTGGGAATCAAAGCCCACCCATCTTAAACTTGCTGAAGTTGAGAAACATTGAATTAAACAATGCATAGTTTCTCCCAGATGTGAAACACCATATCGCTAGCTCAACAGTGAATTCTGAAGTAGCTGAGAGACAAAGGAGAGTGAATTCAGCCCCTTTCCCCTTCCCCTGAAAGCCAATAAGCACCTGCATTTCAGTTTCTAAAATACAGCCCTTACATTATGTGCATCCTATTTCCCACAAAATTTCTAATGGCTGTGGCTGAGGAAGAAGTGCCATTCAAATGTTTGGTACCCAGGGCCATAAAAAATGAAAAGGATTGGCATAGTAGTGTATAACCTTTTTTGGGTGTTATTTTGCCTGTGTGCAGAGCAAATATTATACTTGATATAATTTTAACTTAAATAAAGTAGAGTTAATTATTCCCCATAATAATGTACTTCTGCCATATTCAAAATTAGAATTTGAAGATTTGAAGGGGCTGCACCCATGGGCTTTCTGGGGAGGGAGTACATTCAGCCTTACAACAATCCTGATTTTAAGAGTTAGGGTTGTGCCAGTCTTGCCCACAGGTTCCCATGTATGCTCCATACTGTAAGCTGCCATGCGATCTATGTCAGTCTGAAGGGGACCCAAAGGATGGGCATACACCTTTTTCCACCTAACAGCTCTGATTCCTTAGTATCCCTGCCTCTTTAAAAAGAGAGATGCTGCATGCTATATCCATAGGTCTCTTTAACCACATGTCACTTTGGTTTGTGACTGACAGGTACTACCATCTGGGGAAGACTGACCCAGGCATACTTTGACAGTCTCCATGTTTCAGATTCATGGTACTAAATGCCTGAAAAAACTGAACAGCCCAATTTATGATCCTAAAACAGACAAACAAGCACCATCCATTTTAAAACAAGCAAAAATAAAAATAATTTTATAATTTAAAATTTCCTATTCATTAAAATTTGAAACCTCTATTGATTAACACGTTATCTGATTGATTATCCAATTCATTTAATTACTTTATATTTAGCCATGTATAATGCTAAACGCACACAAATGTAATCTATTTTAAAATTTAGCTTTACCACCAAGATTTTGAATAAAATTCCATTCTACTGCAAAAGTTACCTTAAATAGAAATAAATAGAAATATACAAGCCTAAATATATGTTCAGTTTTTAATCAGAAAAAAAATGTTTTATTAAATGCTCTTTTAATCACTGGGCTCAGGAATGAAGTCTGGTCTACAAATAAAAGGTATTAGTAGTGAACTTGAGAAATTGTGCAGTGTATTAACTGGGAAATACCTCTTAGGTCTTTTGAAATGCAAATCACTGATTGATCCTTCACAAACTCAAGCAATGTGTGTTCTTTCAAGAAAGGAGGGTTTCACAGAGTGAAGAAAACAATTCAGAGTGTATTTGAGAGGTGAATTTCAAATACCATTCAGTTGTCACAGTGAGAGTTGAATGGTGCTCTTGAAAGATGAAACAAACTGATGGATTGAGATTTAACAATCTATTCCATGCCCCAAATGCCTTGAGCAGTTTCAGATCAGTTTTAACTTTCTAGGTAGGCATGCATTACAGAAATTAACTAGATACTTTGTCAGTATCAATCACCAGCCTTGTCGGTCTGCTCTTCTGGGAATAAAGCAGCAGCTTGTCCTAAAGCTTTCACCTAGTGTTAAACTTGGCTCAGCATTTACACAGAATATTAATTTGAGATACAGACTCCTCTAAAGTAAGATGCTGTTTTCCTAAATCCCCAAATGATAAATCTGACTTGAATATGCACAGGCTTAGTTCTTTGTGGCAGTGAGCAATTTGCATTTTTATTAATCCAATTAGGATTTCACGCTGCCAGATAATAAAGCAAGGAGAGGTGAAAATCCTTCCCATCCACTTCTGAATGAGTCAAAGGTAGGAAATCAGAGCAAAAGTTCTGTTCAACCCTTTGAACAGAAATGAGCTCCTTCACCCTTAGTGTATATATTTAAAACATGCACCTTCTTCCATGCTACGGTGCATATATCTTCTTTTCATTCTATACTATGATTTAATGTCTTTTTATACTGGAATTGCAGTGACCATGCTGAAGTTAGTCAACTGCTTTTTACAATTCTGTAAGAGAAAATGGTGGTTGCAAATCCATACATATTTTACAGAGATTAAGCATCAGTGAGATTTGCTTCTCAGTGGGTAGATCCATTGATCCACTGCCTAGTTATTGAGTCACTTCAGAAGCTGTAGGATATCTCACAGCTCTAATGTAAGGGAATGGATGCACTTTTTAATGCACAGAGGGTACTTCCCTGTTCCACGTGACCTTCAGGAATCTATGATAAGAATTACAACAATATGCATGGCTTTGTTTCTACAATGGGACACTGACATTTCAGGGACTGGATGAAGGACCTTTTCCTAACTTTTTCTGGTAATTCCGTCAATATTCCTAGCAGTTGGTTCTGTATGTTTTAAAATAAACAAAACCCCAAAGCTTTATGGGCTTAAATTTAAGAAGAAAGGGAAGGAATTCAGTAGGCAAACACAGAAGATGTAATTGTGCAGTTACATATTATTTGCTCAGATTATATGTAGCATTTTAAGAAAAGGATGTGAAGCAGAACAGACTTTAGAGAAGGCTTTACAAAAGAAGTGAGCTTTGATAATGGATTCTGTGGATGAGAAGGAGAAAATGAACATATACGGTTGGAGAACATTTCTAGATATAGGGAAAAAACTGCTAGAAGTCAGCAGGTAGTGCTCTCTTCATAATGATGATAATAGCTGCCCACTGCTGTAGGGTCTCATTTATGAGAATGGAAAATTACAAAATCAAGTGTTACAAACTGGTGTGGATATAGGAATCTGTAGGAGATGCAGTTCTTTTAATCTGCTTTCTCAAATTTTTTTATTGTTTTTAGCTGGAAAACCAGAAATCCATGCCTGAAAAAGGTAATAGCAAACTGCTTCCATTTTGTTGCCAAGAAGACATATAGACATGTCCACATGGTCAGTAGGAGTTAACCCTGACTCAGAGGAGATACTACATTTCTCTTTTTCATTGATTTCAGAATCTTTGTGCCCTATTGTGGATGTTGCATGCTGTTGTTCATAAAGAGATCATCACTATCACTGACAGTGACCTCAAATGTAAGCCTTTCCAAATTTTATGGACACCCATATTCTATTTGCTATGCTCAAGACAAAAACAAAAATGAAGTATGGCAAATCTTTTATTGATGACAGCCAGAAGCTGTGCTTGTACAGCTTGGGGAAACTTGCACAGGATTTAGCAATAAATACAGATCTTCAAAACACAGATCTCTATGTATATTCTTATTAGCTGCCACGTTTTGCATATGCAAACCTCTACATCCACTTCAATTAATCAGGCTGCTCCATATAATATCTATATAACACCCAGAAAGAATTAGTAGGCTCTAGTCAGGGCAGAAACTCCATGTGTTTATCAGAGGTCTTGTGTTTAAAAAAATAACTACTAGATAGAGATACATCTTCTGATGTTTAATTACTTGCTGGAACATCTTGGGACATTAATTGTTAAGTGCCAAAAGCAAAGATATAACTTCTTGGAGTCTGTGATCATGTGATGCCACATGATATGGAAATATAAAAGGCTGCTTCTGGCCATGAAGCATTGTTAGTGGACTGAGAAGCCTGACACGGTTACTTACAAGACAGTGGGAATTCAATTACTGATTTACCTTGTTCCAAGATTATACTGTAAATAACAAATCTTCTATTTTGCACCATGGAACCAACCTTACACCCTTTTAACTGCTGTTATATTTTCTAATATCCATATGATTTTGAATCTAGCCACTACTTGATTAATGCAAATTGTAATATGGTATCTTTCTTGTATAAATATTTGGATGATCATTACAGAGTTTTAGTAATAATTTTTCAAGATAACCATCATAAATACGATGACAGATTTATAGCTATTATTTCATACCATACCACACTGCATACCCAAGCAAATTCTCCATCAGTAATAGCAGTAGTAGTAAAAGTACTTAAAAGTAGTAATAATGTGTTTTCCAAAGTAATGATAATAAAAAATTCCAGATTACAATACATGTAAGAAGCTAACTAGATAGGATTCTCATAACACAAATGATCAAGATATCTTTGGAACAGAAGAGTTTATGCTGGCAAAGGGAATGAGAGTTATATGTTGAATTAGTGTTCTGATCCTGTAGCTAAAACCAGAGTTTATTCAGAATAGAATGTATTCAGGTCCATTTATTGTGTTTAAATTTATGACATCTCCATTACTATAACAAACTAGTGACAAATGCCAGCTTTTTACAAAAAATGTGCATTGATGTGGGCAGCAAATAAAAAGTCTACAAATTTATCAAAACATATTTTGGCACATTTCACGTAGCACTTTATTTATACTCAAGTCATTTGATTGCAGCTTTATTTAACGTAAGCAGCTCACTCTTACAAGGATAGAAGTTTTCGTTACTAATTTTTTTTTTCAATACGTAGCTGTGCATTTTATATATATGGGAGTGTGTACGCATACCGTGTGTGTGTGTCACTATTTCTGAAACTGAATTCTCATGTAAAATATCAGGGTTTCTCAGATACATAATTGTGCTAAACATTAAGGCTCAACATGATGTTGCTACAGCAAAAGCCTTGTTATATTCAAGGTTTTTATTTCCTCATAAGAGTTCCAGTTTATGGAGGATAACAAAATTAAATGTTCCATTTTTTAAAATCTTTCTGTACCCCTAGATCTGTAAACAAAAGCAGGGCTAGCACCCAACAATTGATTAAAGCAAGCAAAAAATTAACACAACACATTCAGACATTGTTTATTTTAGCTATATAATTTTCACTTGATTGTTTGCTTGGTAAAGTCATTGCCACTGAACTGAATATAGCCTTGTATATCAGATCATACGTCCTTTTATGCCTGCATCACATTTCTAAGAGTAGTTGATCAAACATCTCTACAAACTTTAAAAAGTTATCATGGTTGATCAGCTCTGCTTTGTCATTTGTCCCTGCATTTGATACCCAAAAGTACACCATTTCTATAACTGGAAACAATCTTTAGTTCGCAGATCTAAGAGTCTCCACTAGACTATCTTCAAAGAATCTGCCCACTCTGTTATTAAAAGATAAGGCCACAAAGACAAACAAGATAATAGATATTACAAAACTGTTTCCTTACACCTTTTAGAGCAGCCCACTCACTCTCACATTATGGCATTGTCTTTCAACTTCCCACAATGAGCAGCTATTTTATCTCTTCTCTATCTGGGTTAATATTAAACAGGGCTGGGCAGTGTTTTTGGAATGAAAGAAAAAAGGTGCTTCTGAGCCCAAATGGGCATGCATGTAGCACCTGCTGGGAACTCTTTAAACCGAATGTGTCTTTTCTGAGAATTATGCTATAAATGGACAGGACAGTTGTACAAACCTGGGAAAAGACACTGCTGTTTAAGGAATTGTGGATAAGTCCTACATGTCCCCCTGTGTTCCAAAGCACCTTTTTCCCCTCAAAACCAAAGAACTTCCCAGCCTAAAATTAAATATTAAGAAGACAAACACAGTATCAACCTGTACACATAGTAAAATTACAGTAGGCAGCATATATAAGAGCCAGTTTGGTCTAGTGGTTAAGGCTCCAGGCTAGAAACCAGGAGACTGTGAGTTCTAGTTCCACCTTAGGCATAAAACCCAGCTGGGCGACTTCGGGCCAGTCACTCTCTCTCAGCCCAACTCACCTCACAGGTTTGTTGTTGTGGGGAAAACAGGAAAAGGAAGAAGTATTAGGTATGTTCCCCACCTTGAGTTATTAATAAAAATAATAGAGGCAGGATAAATATACATATACATATACATATACAGTATATGTATGTAGAAATGTAAAGGAAGTTGATTTGTTTTCTTGAGCTGAAGAATAAAAAGAGACAAAATATGGCTAATCCTAGAGAAGAAGACAATGACAAACTTAAATTAACCTATAACAATATTTCTATGTCAGCAAAGATCAGAATAGTTACATTAATGGTCTTTCCATCAGTAATATACAACTGTGAAACCTGAACACTGAGAAGGAGAGAAAAAAAAGGCATTTGAATTATGAAGCTAGAGATGGTTACTATCAGTACCATAGACTTCAAGAAGAACCAATCAATAATTCCCGAACAGAATAAAAGATTACTCCTTCCTTGAGGCTATGATCAGCAAGCAGAGCCTCACAAATTTTGTGCAAGTGAATTTTGAACTAGGAAAAATGATTATGTAAAGCAAAATTGAGGGAAATAGAAGGGGAAGACAAAAGATACAATGGTTGGATGGGATAAGAAAAGATAGCCAAATGTCACTCAAATTTATATTTACATGCAAATATGCCCTATTCTATTCTGTACACTTACTCTTACTCTTACAAAATAAGCATTTATCTGGCAGAAGAATCCATGGTATTTAAAGGGACTTACTTCTGAACACATGTGTTTAGGACTGCACCATAAATAATTTTCTTTCCTTTTTGCTTTGCCTGCAGTACATCTAAAGGACTGACCCAACATATTTTCAGCAATATTAAAGCCTGCAATTCTTTTTTTTAATTGAAGAGTCAAAGGAGTTTACTATCACATGTTCTAAGAAAATGTCATAACTGCTGGTTAAAGCACCTTTCCCTCTGAAATTCATTCTATTTGAAAATTTCTTCAGTATCTCTCCACAACAGGGACTCTGCCACTCCCATTGTTACTTTATACATACAAAGATATTTTTCTTCCTTTTCTAAGCCTTTGGTTTCTTTTTTACCTCTGCTGGAATTCAACCTGATTACAATAATATTTAATCCTGCAGGCCTTCTGGGATCCAAGATGCGGAAATGAGATTTTCCAAAGAACATTACAGATTATCAACTGTTTTATAACCCTCATAAAGCCATTAATGCCTTTCACAGCACAGGAAAGAATTGCAACTAATGGTTTATTTCAGGTTATAATTAGCTGCTTGCCTGGTCACCTATGGTGAGCAAGAATTATCTGCTAGTGACCAGGCAAGACCCTGTACCCACTTTGAACTTTAGTGAACTACTTACTCTTCAGGCTAGAAAGAAAGCAGACCATGTACAGCTTGTGGAACAAAGCACTTTATTTAAAGGCTTTGTTTTGCAGATTATATCTCAGCCATTTTTTCCCACTGAATATTACATGCATTTGTGATTGATGGCTTTAAGGAAGAGGCAGATTAGTAGGCAGCCAAATATTAGAAAAAAAGATTTCCACTTTTCTTTTCTATTCCTTTTCTATGCCCTCATTCTTTTTTCTTTGATAAACATGTCACAAAGAAACATGAAAAGCCAGAACTACACAGCTTGGATGGCACAAGGGATAATGACTTTAGCAGCAAGTAAGAGCAGTGCAACAGGTGTATTAGGCTTGGTATGAATAAGGAATTGGCTTCAATTCATAAACTTTAAGTTGACCAGAATTGTTTGACATAATTATTCAGATATTAAACAACTGTCCTTGTTGATTTTTCTGGCACTAAAAAAAGCCACCAACTGTATGTGATAGAGCTATTTGTTCCAGACTTTTAATTATGATTAAAACTCACTAACAATTCAATGCAGCCACACAAAACCAAGAAATTACTTTTTCGTTTATATTTTTATCGCATTTGTACATCACCAAATCAACAAGCGGACTCATCTTTGTTCTACAAGAATAGATGTTATAGTCCCATTTCAGTTTCTTTCAGATCACCTCTAGTGACTACTGGGAAACATCTGCTGGTCTCTATAGTGCTAAATTGGTAGATGCTGCAAGACTGATCATACTGTTTAATTTCAAGAAAGCTATCAGGAGAGTCATTTGGAGATTTGAGGTGATGTGCCATTCCACTCTGAATCAGGGAGACATACTACAAGGATCAAACCTGTGTATGCAGCAGTACTGTAATAGACCTGTGTATTTCAGAGAGAGAGAGAGGTAGCCAATGAGACCTGCTTCTGATAAGTCATATGAGCACTGGTGGATTAAGCACGAATGGTCTGAATGTTGAACTGGGACAAAGGTGTCATGTCCCTATCTCAACATGGAGCTAGCTCAATGAATGATTCTGACCCTGTCAATATCTCTCAGCCCAATGTACCTTGCAAAGTTAAGAGGACTCATTTGAATTTCTGATCCCCACAGACTCAGACTGATAATCCTGTATCTTCTTGGGCACATTATTAACCATTAGTTGTCTTCTGTACTGCCATTAAAATTACTGTACTGCCAGTATGTTTAAATTCTAACATGTACTACCTTCAGTAACTTTTACAAGAAAGACTATCCTGATCTGGCACTCTCTTGATAGGTTTCAATTACAGCATCCAGAATTTTTCATCATTACTATGAAGGGTTCTGATAGTTGCAAAAGTTGATACACACAGGAATTTCTGGCCTAAATGACTACAATCACATGAGTATCAACATTCTCTGGCACTCCCATAATAATATCTTCCTGATAACAGTTGAAATGCTAGTTGAACTGTTAGTAGTGGCACCAGAAATATGTGATTCTTTGTATTTTGATTATTGGAGAAGTCATGTTTGTTATTTGTCTGTATGGTGCCAAATTAAGTCCTTCTACCATCTTTTTCCACTACAGTAAGTTTTGGCAGCTACTGACAAGGAGATGAAGGACCATTTTCCTTGGGATGACTGAGTATATAAAAACTATTAAAGACTTCTTAATATTTATTTTTAAATTGGGTGATCACTATCTGGCAGTCCTGAATGCATATGATCAAATCACAGATTCTCCAGAAACATTTGTATACTAAATCAGTATACCATATAATGGTTGGAGTACACTTATAGTTTTAAGTACACCATATAATAGTGATATGAATTAGATTTGGAATCCCTTTTGGAGTGTAACATTTACCAATCCAAATTATATTCTTGAATTAGTAATAGTTTGCAAAGTTACATTTCTGAATTTCATTCTGTAAATTTCTGACATTTTATTACTGCTTCTCAAGGAGAATGTAGTTTCCATTCTTCTGTGCTCAGAAATTGTTTTTGGCTAGATTATTTCCTGATATCATTCTCTGACATTTAAATTTAAAGCATGCAATACAGATGCTATTCCAGTTTCAGACTATGCTCCTTTGAAACATTGCTTTCTTTGATAAAATACATTTTTAACTGATCCTGGAATGTATCTTTACCAAAGTAGAAAGATTTTATTAAGCAGATGGGAATGAGAAATGCAAGATTTATTTGTTTGTTTGTTTGTTTGTAGGACTGTCTGTGATATGTGATGCCACTAAAGCATTTTTCTGAGAATGAATTATAAAATGAAGCAACAGTTGGATAAAGTTACATTCTTATTAGAGAAAGTTAATATAATACCTTATATTTCCCACTTGTCTCCTAATCAATACAGATTTTTAGTCTTTGCTAAATATGAAATTAACAAGTTTTTTTACTGTACTTACAAAGCTCTCCTTCCTACTGCATGAGGTTACAATGTTAGGGAAAGACAGAAAATTCTAGCAAGTTTATTTATTTATTTATTTTTATTTTATCAAATTTTTTAACACTGCCCATCTCCCCCCACAAGGAGAAACTTGATCTCAGATTCAAACAAATTAAGCAATTTATACAATCTAGTCAGAACAGAGGCCTGTGGTTCTCAGTTTCTTGTTCTCTGCCTTTTCCTTTCTTTTAGAAGCTGTACCCTTTTGATCTTTGTGGCTTAACCTATTGTCCACATTATCTCTTCCTCTCTAGGGTAGTTTGATTTCAATTTAAGGATTTGTAAATGTTTTGTCTTCCTTTGTCCCTTGTGGTTGTTTGGCAACCCACAGGCTTGTTGGTAAGTACACAGACCTCATGATCCGTGTCCACATGTTCTTGTGTTTGAAGACTCATGTCCTGATCGTGACTGGAAATAGGCTTTGATATGTCATATCTTCCAATCTCATTCCAAGCCTGATTGTCTATTATATCTGACTTTTCAGTTCTATATCAATTTTATCAAATATGCCCACCAGGCTATATTTTACCCAGATAAAGCTATTTTTTCAACTTTTATTAAGAACTTTATTCTTTACTGATCATGTTTATTAAGGGTTATATGTTTCAAATTTACCTATGCTGCTGTGGTTTCTCTTTCCTGTAAGATGCCTAGATGAAAAGCAGAACCTTTCAGTATGTTCTTTGGATCAACATGTTCTGTTCATTTTTCCTGGAATATCATTATTAATAATTATTATCATTATTAATTTTAAATATAAATTGACCACAAGTATTGCCCAACTTGATCATGTGTGAAAGCAGGGTGGGAGCTGCAACTCACATGTGCCTTTATTAGCACATGTTCTATGGACATGCATTTTGGGATGGTAGATTTGAGGTAGGTTATTTTTTGGTCTATAACCACCCCTTTGAGACTCCATCAGGATTTTTTCCCCCTAGTCTGGGGATCCTGAGTAGATGAAGCACTCAAGGTGCCTATTAATTTTTTAACTATTTGCAACAAGGGAACATAACGATCAACCTACTACAGCATACAGTAATAGCTTTTTTATATTATCAGTCAGTATAGTTTTTACAGATTAATCTGTATTGCTTATTTCTGTTTGTATAGGTGTATGACTTGTTAAATAGATTAACATTCCTCAAAGTTTTACACTTTTAATTGATGTGTTTTAGTCAAGTCATAAATTGTGAGTTATTTTTTAATGATATACCCTCTCCTTGGTTCAGTGTAAGTTGGGGTAAATGCCAAGCGTGCCCTCTTTCTGTCTTTGTTTGAATTGGGCTTGAAAAAATAAATTGAACTGTTATAGAGAAAGAGCAGATACTACAACTATATGCAGATGACATGTTCTGTTTTAGAGCTGGATCAGAAATATCTATTCTGCACATTTTTTTTTTAATACAAGAGTTTGGTATCCTATTTGGTTAGTCTATAAATTGAAGTCAATCAGACTTGATGCCACTGAATCATAGCAATACTTTTAATAAGTAGAACTGAGGTTATAAGTTGTGATCAGACTTCTTTGTTTACCGTGACATAACAATTCCCAGGAAATTCCCTAAGCTACTGAATTTGTACTCAAGCATATTCTGAGGCATTTTTTTTAAAAATCTAGACAGATTCCTTTGAGTATTTGTGCAAAATAAATTTGATCAAGATGAATTCAAAATTGATTTATATTTTGATAGGCCTTCCAATATTCATTCTATCATATTGAAATGTATATAAATTTATAAGTTTTATAAATTGTTTTCCTTACAAGAACATCCTGTGTTATTTTCATTCCCCAAACTATAATTAGTTGTTGGGAAAAATGAATTTAATTTTCAGGCTTATTATTGGATATTTTTCTATTTTTGGTTAGTGGCAGGAATAAGGATTTATTCAGCTCCTCTTGGGTACAAATTTGCACTTGAGAGTTATTATTCATCCCCACTGTTATCCTGACAAGTCTCAGGATCCCCACCCGAGCTTGGGGAATTTCTCACATTATCTTTCAGAGATACTGTAAATACCCTGGCCAATCTGTGGATTATACAACAGCCAAGATAGCTGATACTGTTGCTTCCAAGTACCTTCTTCTCTCCTGCAAACCAAATCAGCCAATTCAATCAATGTGAGAATAATAAGTGGATGAAATGCAACCTGTAACACAAGTGAAGGAATTTCCAGGATGGATTAGCATGAGCATGGGGTGAAGCCCATCTGAAAGCACATTTAAAGGTTTATTCAAAAGTGTTAAATCTCTGTCTCCATTATACCCAAACAGAATGTCCATATTATGTGGATCTACTCTTTCAAAATGTTAGAGGGGGGGGGGGCAGGTGGCAACCAGAACAAATTTTAATTTGTTCAGACCTATTTATATCATTCTTTGCAGCCAGCGAGATCCATTTTAACTTGGATTCTAGTGCTGGATCCTTTTTGCTTGTAGATCTTCAGTATGTAAATAATGTATAGGAAGCTGCCATCTGCTTCATTGATCCCCCCCCCCTCCCTGGATTACATCAAAGAAATAGGCCACATGGCTAAGATCCATGATGATGTCTCTAGCAGGTCTTAAAACTACGTAACTAAAGTAGGGAGTTATAAGAACTTTCTGGGAGAAATTCTTTCTTAATTTAGTAAACCTGGCTAAATAGGCTAGTAAACCTTCCAGTTCTGGGAAGGGTGTAATAGTTTTGCAGCTTCAGATGAATCCAAGTTATACTGATTATGTGACCCCATTTCAATTATGTTTGTTGCCAGAATATGGAATTGAAGCTGCTTTATATTCTTGACAGGTCTGTGGTAGACACTGGATGGCCTGAGTGCAGCCCTGCTAATTCTCCTTGGAATATTAGCAGCTTTCAAGAGCAGTGACCATGGTGTGCTTTTAGACTACTTTGTTGGTCTAAGCCTCAGTGGTCTTTCCCACTGGACTGTAGTGGAACAGAAAGTGGAGCTTGGTGTTGCAAGAGTCCATAGTGTCCTTGATGATACTGAACACATACATGAAATTGTTGGGGGAGATCATTGGAGTTTTGGAGTTATATTGCCCCTTATCATACAACTCTGAAGAAGCAATTAAGTTCCCTGGAACACTGCTAAGAGAAAACAAGCTAAATTTAAATCCAAACAAAACAGAGCTGCTATTGGGAAATAATAAACTGGAGTCCAGGACTACAGTTCAGTCTGTTTTGGATAGTGTTCTTTCTCAGATTGTTCCTTACATGTCAGCTGTCTCTGGATTTGTAGGTACAACTGTGTCAAGGAGCATTTTCGCACAATATGTCTGGTGTAATTGTCGCAACTCATCCTGAGCCAGTCAGATTTGACAGTGGTTATCCATACTTTGGTCACATCATACTTTAACTATGCAAAGTGCTTTCCATGGGGTTAAGTGACTGGAAGTTACATGGGGACATAATGCAGCAGCAAGGTTGTAAGGTACAGGATCATATGATCCCCGTACTGAAAGATGTGCATTAGTTGCAAATTGATTACTTGGCACAGTTAAGTTATAGGTATTAATTCTTAAGGTCCTACATGGCTCAAAGCTTGACTATCCCAAAAATTGCCTCTCTCATTACAAACCTGCCTGACTATTAGGGTTTGCAAGACAGAGTCTACTAGCATGTGGAAACGGCCTTTTTTATGTTGCTCGCAGGCTATGGAATGGTCTTAAATGCCTTACAAAAAGTCAGAAGGCTACAGACTGTGCATACCTATGGAAAGGTCTACTTCACTAGAAAGGTCTATTGTTGTTTGTACTTTTTTAATAGTTATAACCTGCTTGAATGATGGAAGAAACAGAAAGGTATGGTATAAATACTGTTATTTAACATTATAATATATAATATAAAATTAGCATATAATAACAATAATAACATTAGTATGACATTCTATTAGTATATTAGTACAATAATAAATAATCAGCTGGTCTGATTGCTATGTATTTATAATTAATAGATCACAGTCAGTTATAGATTTCTTGAGCTGCCAAGACATTGCAGTGGAGTATAAGCCAAATAAATAAATAAATATTGACTTTTTCCATCCCTAAGCTGAACTGGCACGGGACGCGGTGGCGCTGCGGGTTAAACCGCTGAGCTGCCGATCGGAAGGTCGGCAGTTCGAAACCGCGCGGCGGGGTGAGCTCCCGTTGCTAGTCCCGGCTCCTGCTCACCTAGCAGTTCGAAAACATGCAAATGTGAGTAGATCAATAGGTACAGCTTCGGCAGGAAGGTAACAACATTCCGTGTCGTCATGCTGGCCACATGACCCGGAAGTGTCTACGGACAACGCCAGCTCTAAGGCTTAGAAACGGAGATGAGCACCGCCCCCTAGAGTCGGACACGACTGGACTTTACGTCAAGGGAAACCTTTACCTTTACCTAAGCTGAACTGGATTTTAAAAATATGAAATCTGTATCTTTTGCTATTTTCTTTTCCTCCCATCAGAACTAGGATATTTTTTTTTCTCTTTCAAGTTCTGCAACTCATCCCACATAATTACAGCCAGCTAGACTTAACTGCAGCAGAAATATCAGAAATAAGAGAAGCAGGAACATATTTTCCAAGAAAAAATACTTCCAGTTCAGGTAAAGTGCATCCAAATAAAACTATCAGTCAAACATGATTTCCCAATTAAAACACCAGGATAGTTGGGGAGTAGAAGGTCCCTGCCAGATGAGGAATACTATTCATCCTCAGGGCATTTATGCAAAGAATCCCCAATTCTGTTACTTAATGTCAGCCATGCCTGACAGATGGGAATGCAAAAACAGAAAATTTAAGTGTACTGTCTACAGCCAATGCAGCACTCAGGGTCTGAATTCTCTAGGAAGATCAAACCTCTGTCACTGAATGGCATGAGTTTGTACCATATTAGTCACCAAGAATGAAGAGTATTTTGTCACGGAAGAGTAGCTGCAGCTTTTTCATAATCACAAAACTTCTACAAGTCCACCATTAAAGCATCAAATCCTCCATTTTCTTGAAAATGTAATACAGTAAATTAATATTTATTTATTTATCCATCCATCCATCTCAACAAGTGATTCTGGGTAGTGAACAAAATTAAAATAAAATAAAAACAATTATAAACATTTATGACACTTTATTTCTTATTCCACTACACCCTGCCTTTTCTCTAAGAATTGAAGGCAGCATTTAATGGGGGGAGGGGGAGAGCTCCCCTATTTTTTTCTTCACAGCAATAACCATGTAAGATAAATTGGGCTAAGACAGAACAACTGGCCATAAGCCATCTAGTGAAGTCCATAATACTACACAGCCTCTATGTGTCACTTGATGTCACTTGATCTAAGTGGTCCTGCTAAAGCCAGGCAAGTTAACAACAGCTGGGATATTTTGGTTGTAATCTTTTTTTAATATTTAAAAAAAATATCTTTGTGAAAGAAGCAGTATTAATGAAACAATTAGGAAACTCCAGCTGTTCTCAACTAACAAAATTGCTCTAACAGTTCTACAGAGCTGCAGTTAATTTATCCATCCTGGCCTCTGAGCATTTTATAAAATGACTGGGGGTGAGGAGAGGTTATATCTACATGCCTGTAAGAAGCTCAGAGAAATCTCTTACATACTCATGCTAAATGTTACAAAATTGAGTGCTCCAACATCTAAGAAGAAGTTCAGTCAACTTCTGCCCTTGTATTGATTTCCTGTGTCTCCCTACACTTACCTTCTAATCCTCTCCATAATTACATGAACTGCCTATGCTTCCTAAACCTGTCAATTCTCCTGAATCCATTTGCAAATGACTGTACTTGAGTCTGAGCAGTGGATCAAGCAACCTTTAGTTTGACCAAGGTGCGTTCCTGTTATTCATACCACTCTTAAAACTGCCTCTTCTGCAGACATTTCTAGTGCTAGGCAATATACTTGTGCCTTGGAGAGATGGGGAGTGGAAATGGAGAAAAGGTATTGATCCATTTCCTTTAACAGGCTAATTTCCTTTTGATGGTGTCAATCACCCACAGGATAGCACTTCAAAAGGAACTGTTTCTAAGAGGAAGCATCTTCTTCAGCTACAGACAAAAAGCCACTCAAAAACAGAAAAATAAATAATTACAATATGTAGCTTAGATTAAGTAGTTTAAAAAAAAGTTTTTTAAAAGCCATCCTAGTTGAAGGGAATGGCAAATCACTTCCACATCATGCCATGAAAATACAGCCACTAGGAGCTGAGTTCCATAGGAAAACAACTTAATTTAAACAAAACAAAATCCATTGGTCATGCTGATGACTACTTTCTAAAATTGATATAAGGCTTTCCGCTTTAGGCTGCCATTTAGCAACCAGGTTACACAGGGATGCAATTGCATTATTCTATTTTCTGGGAAAGATATATTTTGTTAATTCCTTAAACTATTTTTCACTCACTCCAAGCCTGGTAGTCTGGTGACAGGGAAGGCGGAGAGGCACCATAACTTTTTAACTGCATTGGGTGATATGGAAAAATCTTCACATCATTAGAGGAAATATAATTTATATATATATATATATATATATATATATATATATAGGCTGTTTCACTAATTCTGTTGTTTCCCCCCCATGAGAAACATTGACCAGGTAGGTAACAATGGAAGCAGGTAAACTGCTAAAATAATCACCAGCCTCCCTACAACAAACACCAGCACTCTTCCTAAAAGTCCTGATTTTGAACCATCGAAAACCAATTGTTAAAATCATTCTGACCACTGCACCCAACAACATTAAGTGTAAGGACCCCACGATTAAAATATTTGGGTGGGGAATAGATGAAGGAAAAAGAAGAAGCATCTTTTGCTCATGACTTTTGTTACCAGGGTGAACTGCTCTTGAGTTCTGGAGGAATACAATGGAAGTAATGGAGACAAAGAGAAGATTTAATTAACTGCCTCAGATGGGTGAGATGCTAGATATCTATTGCACTGACAAGAAAGACAAGGGGAGGGAAATTACTGAGAAATTTAATTGCACTGTATTTTAAATCAGATTTTAAAAGTTTAACACTCAGGAAGAAGTTGGGTCCAGACTGCAGATCCTTGGCCATTTTTAAAAGAAAAGGGGAAGTAAATTTTAAAGTAGGATATTCCTTATTCTAAAATGTTTTTATTTTTCCAAACATATCACTGATTTCTAAAGCTGTCTGCTTAAGGAGAATGCATCAAACAGAAGAGCTGCTTTTTCAAAGAGACATTCAGAATCAAAGAAGAGTCAAGTAAGGAGATATAAATCTTAAAGTAAGCACATTTCTCCTGAAAAGACACCAGAAGACCAACTCTTCAGCATGAGCTGCATGCTGATCAAGCACCAATCCTGTCCATATTTACCTGCTGTCAATATTGTGGGAGGAAATCAGTGTTCTGTTTAACCTCTGACCTGCCAGAACTGAAACAAAGAAAGAACGAATCTGGAGCCAGGGGAGAGCACAGCCAACTGGCAAACAGCAGGGAGCCAATTGTTAAAGTGACATTTGGCTCTGGCACAGGCAGCCTCTTTGGGGCAAACTGTTATTCTCTCAAACAAGGCATGAAGAGATAACACCATAAAATATGAACAAAATGGAACTTGTTTCCTTGCCACTAAATTGTTAGCTTTATGGGACTTCATGCTGAACAGTATGAAAAAAAAATCCAATTTGCTTTGAAGTGCATTAGTCTGTCTAACATCCTAATTATTGTTTACATTGCCATTTGACTTCTATTAAGAATTGAATAATTACCTAGCAGTTCATAGTTTAAAAATACAAGCAAACAGGATTATCTGGATAATTAAGACACTGTACTGCAGCTTTGTACCAGTGCTATGTGAAGCATCTTCCCCATAATGTAAGTTATTATTAATGGACATTTCAAAATGATGCTGAAGTTTAAGCAGATGGTAAGATGCGGCTTGCAGTAACTTAAACAATTTTTAAAATGGACCCATATTTAAGTACCGGAAAGCTTCATTTCTTCCATTTTCCTCAGATTTCTTCATCTAAGCAGTAGCTGTTCATCTAATTTTTCACTTACATCCTGAAAACTGTATATGGCAGTCTATTGATTTAATGGACCGACTGGCGGAGGGAATGTAGATTATTCCTGATTATCCATTAAATCAGAGGGTACACCTTACATAATTATGCAAATGACTCAAACAGCATCATTTGTGTCACCTTACGTCATTCAGCAATCATGTCATTAGGAAAATGATGAAAATAACATAATTTCCTTCATTACAAAAATGATGTTTAATTTATTTATATGTTTATTTATGGGGCTTATGGATTGCTCCAATTATAGCTGACGCTAAGCAGTGAACAATTTTCCCTCCATAACTCAAGTTAAAAACAACAATACAAAGATATTCTGCCCCGTGGGCTTGTCTGAAGAACCAAGTCTTTACACACTTTCTGAATGCCAAAAGGAAAGGGGCAATTCAAACATCTGGGGGAATGCTTTTCCAAAAAAGGGGCAGCAATAAAAAGGTCGTAACTATTCAGCAAAAAATTGTCTGCTGCATTTAAAATTAACTGTACTTAAATCCACTAAATCAAAGCTTCACTATAATAATGTCATTTTAAAGATAATGATTCATTATTCTCCAATTTTTTCTCATAACAATAAGCTTATGAAATAAACTGGGCCAAGGGACAGTGACTGAAAGAACCATCCAGTAAGCTTCTAAGGCTCACAGTGGACTGGAATTTGGATCCCCTGTTTCAAGTCCAAGAAAGAGTCCAAAACACTATGTATTCCACAAAAGTGAGGCTGACCTATCATGCCATGTGATAGGCTGAGCCAACATTTCCTATTTCCCAGTTTATCACTCAACCGCCATGATTAGTATAATACCCACTACTATCTTTGAGAAAATGGAATTAAAGCTCTACAGTGGAAGCAACTATAAACTACATTTTAGTTGGCTGAGAAATGCAATAAAAAACCATGTCTAGAACTGGTTGTTAATAAGGCTGTGCAAAAATTCGAACAGACACTTTATTCTAAGTTCTGCCATCTCGCCTGGGGCGGGAAAGTGGGTAACCATTCTTGGGGGTGGCTTGCACCCTAGAGGCCCTCCCACCAGCTTGGAATTTTATACCCCCTTGGAGTTTATATTTATTTATTGCATTTTATAATAATTGTAATGGGTCTGGTTTTATGAGGTTTTAACATTTATGATTGGAGATTGATTTTATTGCAAACCGCCCAGAGTCCCACTTTTGGGGGAGATGGGCGGTAATTAAATTTCAATAATAAATAAATAAATAATAATAATAATAATAATAATAATAATAAATAAAATAAAGATTTTAGAAAAGCTTCCCTTCATAACTTCTCTACGAAAATATAGAATACGGGACAGCAAACCTTTCACTCGGTTCCGGACAAGTGTCTTTTGTGCCCAAGTCAATTCCACAAGGAAAACAGACAAACAATGTACTTTATTTTATTTTATTTTATTTATTCTTTTGCAGAGAAAGAATTACCTTTGCAAGCTACTTCACCATATCTGGTCATCACGTCCATAATACACACAAACTTCATCATTAATTCATGCCAAGGAAGAGCCGCTAATAATTAGTTCTTGAGCATACAAACATTTCCAGATACAACTAGCAGTCCAATATAAGGCAAGAAGTAGTGTTGATTGCTCCAAGTGGATGGAACATAATGTCAACTAGTGACATTAAAATAGAACTATATTGGTAAAGGAAAAAATAAGGCCATCTCTCTTCCATCATTTGCTCTCTAGTTTTAAACTCCCCCAGTACCCTCCAGACATGTCAGACCTCAATTCCCATAATTCCCAGTGAGGGAATTAGAGGACTGAATATATCTGGAGACCACCAAATTAAGAAAAGAGGAGATCTAAACAAATTCCTTCTTTCTGCCTCACTGTCAAAATCCATACCAGGCTGAGGGAAAGCTGTTTATTGCCAATGTGGATGTCCTTAAGAACTTTTAATATTGATGATGTATAAAGAAAAAGGATGGGAATCACTGCAGTGGAATATAGCAAGAGTTGGGAGGGGAAATTGGCTCAGAGCTACCCAGTGAGCTCTTTGGTTGATTGAGAATATGATCCTGGATTTCTCTATCAGTCCAATGACTTAACCATTACTGTAGAAGTTTGACAGAGTACTTTCTTCTATGCTAGTCAATGCATTTACAGTAGAGTTTGAGCAAGGGATGCCTGGTAAACTCATTGAAATCAGTTTCCACTCCGATTTTTCCACCCAGAAGATACTTTTCTACAGATATGAAGACTGAAGCAATCACAATTATTTTTGTCAAAGCCTGAATCTAAGTATCACTACCAGGGAGTGTTAGCTGCTGTAGCGAATCCACTGGAATGTGGTGGCCAAAACTCTCAAAATCCTCAGGCTGGGAAACTTGCAAGTAAATAGAGAAGGAAGCTAGGCAGGAAAGTCAGGTTCAGAATAATTTGTAACACTGAGGTTAGCCTGTATGACACTATTATTTACTTCTATAAATTGGGGAAACTGCTGCAGTGATTAAGATGTTGGTCTTAGGAGGGGGGGGGCAGATGCAAGTCCTTGAGTGACCACAGAACTCACTTCGTAACTGCAGGCTAGTTGGTCAGTCTCTTTTATTCCAGCCTACCTCACAGGGTTATTGTTGGAGTAAAATTAGGGGACAGCCCTTGAAAAGTGCCCTGAAGTCTCTGAGAAAGCCTTGATATAAATACAGAAAATAAACAAATAAACAATAACCAGAAGAGGTAAGCATGGAAGTATATACTTAAAGCAGAATTCAACATTATAACGCCTACTTTTATTTAAAATATACATTCAAGGCCGACTTTGAACTACTAAGAGAGAAGGCAGACACTGAGATGTTAGACTACACAGACTAAGTATGCTGCAAGGAAGGCAACAAGAAAGGGTTAGGAAGAACACGTATTCACTTCCATTACAAACAGATGGCCCATGAAACCATACGGCAAAGGAAGATTGTCTTACTACAAACTCACAAATTGCCTTTCACCTCTTAAATAACTCTAAGTCGTCTTGATTACCTAGAGAAAAGGAAAAATGTCATATGTATAGACACTGATGCATTTGCATGATATATTAAGCCAAGTCCAGTGCTAACTACAAGTTAAGCCACTTATCCAGAAGTTCAGTATTGACCACAGTTGTCAGTTACTCTCCATCTTGACTGCTATCTTGTTTATTTTTGCCTGTGTCTCAAGAAATGAGGACTCTCAGAAGCCCTGAATTGGTCACTCTCTTCAAAATGGCCATATCACCAGAAAAATAACCTTGAAGACTCAAGAAGATAAAAAAGGGTGACTTTTTTTTACAGTTTCTTTAATGAGGAACATTAAGGAACTAATACTTATTTTGTCATTTTTAAATCTGTCCCCCAAAAGCACCCAGCATTGGGTTAATCTATATTTCACCTTCTTATTAACAGGAAATGATACAAGTGGAAAGCAATATAAATTTAATAAACTAATAAATTCATTAAAAAATGCTAATAAAGGGGAGTAAAGATAACCACTACTACTACAATTGCTGTGAATAAGTAATTACAATTACAAGCTATAATAGTACCACTCTTCTAGAGTTGCTGTAGACTTTATGTTTTTTCAGATGAGACTGGATTGGTTAAAACTCCAGCCATTTTAAGAACTGATCTAAAAAGCAAGATCTCCAATCAAAAAAAGAGTATTATTTTATTTTCACATGTTTATTTTATGGATTTAATTTTTTTACTTATAAACTGTCCTGAAAATCTGTGTTAATTGTATGGAAAACTTAAAATGGAGTATATAAGCAAGTGGGTAGGAAAGAAGAGCCAGGAGGTATATGATGGTATCCACTATCATTCCTATTCCATCTTTCAGTGGCTTGGAAGAAAAATGTCTCACTACTTCCATTCTATCTCGGAAATGAACCAACTCCTTCTGCATGTTTCTTTGTTGTTCTAAACCTCCACTTAATTATGCCACATGGCCTGACACTCTGCAGTTTACTGCTCTGTGAAATTAACTTTGAATTAAACACTAATTGCATATCAAAACGCTTTGTGTGCATATTCACGGGATGAGGGAATCAATACTTTACTATTATTTTATAGAAAGACATGTACAGCGGATTTTGGTCCTGTGGTCATACTGTTGATATATATGACACAAAATGAAAACACTCATTTCCCCCCCCTTTTTTTAATGAAGTGTAGCATTATTGTCTAATCAATAACAAACTTTCAACTGATTTGTTCCATGAAAACTTGCTTGTTGGAACCTACAGCAAGATTCAATCACACTACAGCAAGCAAAGGATTGTATGGTGAGCAGAGGGGGCAGAGATAATAAATTATCTGAAATATCTTTACTTTTGATTGTATTTTTTAAGCAATCACACAGATTTTTCTCTTAAAAGCACTGTAAAATTTTAATTCAGTTGATTCATATTCATTTTATGTCTGCTAAAGTCAGTGCAACAGAAAGCCTTCTTGTCTGAAGACTCAGCACATCACAATTTCATTTTAATTTGAAGTAATAAATCAGGATATTTTCACCCCTCCCACCCCCTTTAACCTAAGTTGTTACTTTAGGTGACACTTTAATTTCCCAACATGGAAACTCAGGGGAAAGATCCCACCTAAAGCGCAAATGTTTCACTTCATAACCCATCCACTTTCCCCCCACAAAGAGGTCCCAAACCTGTTTTACATATACGTGGTGACAATCAAAGCACACTCATATAGCTGAAGGCCTGAGCTGTAAAGAGAAATACTGTGGAAATATCACCCTCCCTATCTCTTAAACAAAGGACTTTAAACCAAAACGGAGTTTATTTGCATGAAACCCAAGACTTCAGCATCTACATAATAGACAGAAGGAGCTTCTCCTTCACTCTTTCCAAAGGAAGCGTTTATCTCCTTTGTGAAAGTGGGAAATGGGTGGGCTACTTTGCATGAGGATGTATACAAGATATGCAAATGAGGGATCTGCTGTATGC
The DNA here is from genome assembly GCF_035149785.1 of Candoia aspera. Lineage (NCBI taxonomy): Eukaryota > Metazoa > Chordata > Lepidosauria > Squamata > Candoiidae > Candoia > Candoia aspera. The sequence goes on along the minus strand of NC_086158.1, from coordinate 33,334,572 downwards.
AAAAAGCAAACTGGCCAGACAGCTGACAATCCTCCATTCACAGGGGAAACTTCTCTGGCTTCCAATGGGAGTAATGAGAATGGGACAAACATGTTTGCTTCCCAGGGTGGGAGAAGCTGATCCTGAATATTCATAAAGTGACCATTTAGTCATGGAAGTGTTAATTATTTCCAGCTCATGAAGCTATGTGACCTCACCTGCTCCCAGAAAGTATATCAAAAGAAGGAAATAATCAGATGGAATGAGAGCAGAATTTGATCCCACAAGTTAAAAGTCGAGCAAGGAGAAGACAAAAGGCAGAGGGATTCAAAAGATATAAGAGATGGCTTGAAATCTTCCTTTCTCACATCTCATTGCAGCTATAATAAAGATCTAAAATCAGTGGACCATGCTATTAAACACAGATAAATAACCCAGCAACTGCCAGGCTGTATTTCTCAGGCTGTGGCCAAGCCTACAAATTAGAATGAATATTTTAGCTTTAGTATGCAAACTATGAACATTTCACATATAATTCATACAACCTTGATAAGGCTAGCCAGAATTTGCTGCACTTATTAAAGAAGAAAATAAAAAAAAAGCTGCAGTTATTTCAATGGAGAATATGAGGGAGGGAAGGGGCAAATTGAACAAGTAAACTACATATATTATGCATGTCACAATTTATTTATAAATAATTAGTTTATAAATATAAAAGGCAATGACTTACCTCTCTACACAAACCTGCCCAGAATCTGACACTATTTTACAATATAATCTTATAGTCAATTCAATAGGAAGCCTCACTAATTTTAATGGGACAGATCTGAAAATACATTCAAATGCTCTGAATACTTGAAAATATATAATTTACAAATTAAAAGTTACTTTTTTTTTCTGGTTACATCTGAAGGTTGCTTTCTGAAGCTACTCATGAGCAAAACATGTGGATATGAAAACAGAAACAAAAATCAAAACAAAACCCAAATCCCTACAACTGTAAAGCTGCAGGATTACATTTACGATTGCTTACATGCATATAAAATAGGCATTCATATTTAAACAATGTAATGAAAAAATAAAATAAAATAAACCATTGTAATAACAACAAAATCACTCTCCAGTTATATTGAATGGAGTTATTTAAAACCACAAAGATAAGAGCATTTATATGATTCAAATTGCTGAGTCTGAAGTATCCCATAATTAAAGACAAAAAGAAAAATCCAAAAGTAACAAAGGGAAGATGTTTCAAAATGATACTTTAAGACTTGTAAGATATTCTGATAATAAGCTTATATAAATATATATAAAATTAAGCATGTATTTAAGAATATATGATACTGAATTATTGGAACTTTTATGTATATCATAATAAATGTATCTGGATTTTTATGGTGCAAAAACATTAAACATCAAATGCAACTTTTAGTTTCACAGACAGCATGACAACAAGCTCAGAGAGCATCCTATTACTTGCTTAATATACCTTTACTTTTCCTATGTGTTCTTACATTTCTTCACTTTAATAAGGAAATTAGTTCAGTGTGTTTACTGATTTCTTGTTAGTTATTAACAAAATAACTTAAATCTTAACAATGAATTCTAGTAAAGGGAACATCACCCAGTGGCTGAATTTTATCTGAAAACCATAATCATCTTCACCTTGCTATAGACTTCAAAGCTAAGGCAATTTCATATTTCATTAATATATTTCCATCATTTTTTTTTCTTTCCAAAAGGTTTGGAACTCAAGCGCACCCCCCCCCCCCGCTTTTCTTCAATTTGAGACAAGAAATTCAGCCAGCAGAAAAGGGGGCTGGAAATGTGTAAAGTAAGCAGAACAGTATGTATAAAAAAATCTTTGGATAAATGATCTTATATTGTGGATAAAAATCTATTTTGTCACAAAATACTTTCATTTCAGAGAATGTTATTCAAGATCAAGAGGCTGTAGGAACTTGCAGCTATTTTGGGGGAGAATGCAGACATTACCAGATAAATATAAACTGTAGTCTCCACTACATGTTCTTTGTTATCATTATCATCATTGTCATCTCAATTAGCATGCATATATAAGAAGAAATGTAGATTGGTTTCCAATGTTCTAATTTTTTCAATAGATGAATAATACTATAGCTCCAAATAATAGGAGCACCTTTTGCCTTATCATCTGTCCATCAAACCTTTGTTTAGGTTTTAAGATCTTAATCAATCTTAACTCTGACCTAAGGACCACAGGAGGAAGATGGATGAGGAAGTGAATGACCTATGGCCTTCCCTTGCATTTGTATTGCCAAGTCTCTACACTGAAAAAGAGTCTGGGTAGACTGTTAACAAATATTGTTGACTTGATAGGTTTCTCATCCCTCATGTCTGTCTTCCAATTTCACAATGACATATCGGTATGATTTTCACCCCAAATGTTATAAGGACTATACAGTAGCTGATTTATAATGATAGCCAAGCTAAAGACCAAGCTAAGCTACGGTGAGAGTATTCAATCCCTGATCATCTGCTTTGTGGCATATTAATAAGAAAATACTCTGGATTCAGAGCCAATACCATTATTCAGAAATCCTACTAAAATTTGGAGTTCAGGAAATATGTACACAAAAAGGCACATCTTATCATGGAACTGGGAGATGAAACAGTGTTGTTTATTGGTTTACGTTCACTTCAAGGAACTTTAATGAGCTGGTATTAATATGGGAAAGATTCAAACATGAAAGAGAGTTGGATTTGATATTAACTTGTGGGGTGAAAGTTTTCCAAAGTGCAGTGAGGTGTGCATGTATTTTTTTTAAGATAGTGAGGTGTTCTGTTTACTGGGTTGTTTCCCCCTTTTTGAAGTTTTTTTTAACTGCTCACACTGTACTTTTTTGCTCCCAAAACATCCTAAGTGACTTCAACCACACAGGACCCCCTTTATCAGCTGATTAAATAATGTGTGGGTCACTGACTAAGGAGTGTTTTAGTTCTGCATCAGTCAGGATGAGCCAATATGCCTCAACACTCCCTTTGGTGAAATATAATCTAATCTCCTTGCAATAGCCAATACTCTAATTGTATCCATCTGTTTCCCCAATCCAAGCTCTATAAAAATTAAATTCCAAGAAGTACAAAAACTAGTAAAAATATAAATCTTTTCCTACACATCAAAGATCTCCTAATGTCATGATACCTGTATATTGGCAACAATTTATTTGTGCCAGGCATTCAAACTTTTTTAATGTTCCTGTCCATTTCCAGAGAGAAAATTACTTGCTTCTGTTATGATGTGTTGTCATTTCATTTCAGTTCTCACTCCAAAGTTATAATTATATCAAGAAGTATCAAGAAGTATCATGAAGTTATGCTCAACTCTTCTTCAATAAGCATATAAATATCTGATTAATACATGACAGCAAAGGAAAATGTTTAGGGCAATGGTTTATTTCAAATAATAATTAACTTCAAATTGTCTATAAATGATCATATGAACCTATTTCAGACAGGTGGGATGAAACTGCTATGGTATACTAACTTTACCAAATAAAATAGTGTGATGTTTGTTTTGTTCATTAATTTAAAAAGGGATTTTTAGCAAAATGCAATTAAAATACGTCAAACGCAGTACCCTAAATCTTATTACCTTAGAAATACATAAAGCCATTATTTTGAAAAAGAAAATCATTAGAGATTGATCTTGAACAGGTGGCTACAGGGGTAATCAAGTACATAATCAGTTATAGTCTGCTTATAAAATCATAATAATGTATAACTAAAAATCAAGGGAATCACGAAGGAGATTTAAAGCTCTTTTTCTTTTCTTTCCTTTAAAATAAGCTGCCTTTTATATGAAGGTTAATCCCTAATTCTGTGGAGGATAGGAAAAGGAGGGGACAAACAGATGACTTCTTGCATTTCTGACCAGTCTCCTAGCAAGATCTTTTGTAAATGAAACAATGGAGACTTTTTGAGAAATAAAAATATTTCACAAAAGCAGCCATGTCATCCATTCAAGGATTACTTAGTAGAGGAATTCTCAAGTGAGACAGTAAAGAGTTATTTTGAAAGAGACTAAAAAGAATTTTAAAACCAAAGCATTATCTTCCATCATGAAAGTAAAAACAAAAGTTTCTAGCTGTTTTTTTTTCATTATTATTCTGACTGAAATTCCCTTGCCATGATTCTTGTTAAATTTAAATTTTCAAATGACAAAAGGAAACACTTTCACTTAAATGAAATAACATGAATGTATGACAAACATTTAAACATGAGTGGCAAGATGCAAACTAGTTCTAACCTACCCTCTGATCGCTGTATTTTTTGCCTTCTGCATCTTATGGTAGCGTCTTTGTTCTATCAGAATCATGCATCCTTTAGCTCTGCCTCCTGGAACTACTGAACTTCCTCATTAGACCACTCTGTCCCTCTGCATCCCCACAGGGACTGCTAATTACTGGCTTTCTTCAATTTAGTCTCCTCTCTGATTCAATTACATACACCATCCTTTAATGAACAGTACGATGCAATAGGGCTTACCTTGGCATTCTCCATTATGCTCTTCATACCCAGCATTGCACAGGCAGTTGCCAATGGGTACCAGCCATTCACCATCTGCCCCACAGTACATTTTTGGCACATCCTTCTCTTCTGAGTTGTTGACACATGAACCACGAACCTCAACCAGAGAAGATGTATCAGCCCCTGTGATTGTATCTGGAAACTGAGCCAGATTACGGACTGTCAGGGGACATTTCTTGTAGAAGACACGAACAGACACCAAGGCAATGCAAGCACCTACATCCTGGAATGCCAGATAAAATCCCTTCTTGCTCAGTGGGCCCACATCACGTATCTCTGTGTTTAATTTCATGATCCTGTCACCAATGTCTACCTGAGTAAAACTCTCATCAGCAGCAATGGTGTCAATCTTGGCAAACTGGCTTTCTCGAATAAAACGCTCTTTGTCATTGCTTGATTCATAATAGTAGAGGTTAAAAGTCTCCTTGCAAGTTCCCATAACACCTGGCAGGCTGTTGCAGTCTCTTAGGGTGAACTTGATTTCAATGTAAACCCTCTGAGCCCCTTCACGGGGAATCCAATCAGTCCGTAACCAGTTGTTCTGACTTGGTTCCATTACATTGCAGACTTGATAAGTGCGGATTGGTGTGTTTTTCTCATCCATAATGCTGACTTCTTCCCACTGTAAATAATCAGACAGACAGGCATAAAATAAAATCATGTGAAATATACAATCAAACCTTCACCAGAGAAATTTATTTCTATTGTACTACTGGTATCATTGGCCTTTACACAACAACCATCAATGCAAACTACCAAGGATGCATCACACATCTGAATTAACTAAAGCAATAATCAAGAGGAAATTAGCTTTAAAAGCTGCACAGTTTAAGATGTTTGGGCAGTGTCATTTTTCAGATTATAAGAAATGCCAGCAATTTGCCAACAGTATTCTAGTTACCATTCTCTGTATAGCATGATTTGAATAGTTCAGGCTGCTAATAAGAGCTATATAAAAAGAAAAAGGTTTTAATTTGAACAGATATTCTATTTGTATATTAGTGTTTAGGCAAAAAACAAAAAGAAGATTAAGGAACTTGGCCTCAGATATGCATCAGAAACAGAGCAGAAATAAGAACTTAATCACTTCTTGATCGTCAACTATTCTGATATTACGTTCTTCACCATCACACAGCAAGTTACAGACTACAATAAAATACAGAACACAAAACCTACTAAAACAATATTACCAAAATCCCAAATAACCATTAAACCCGTCATTAGCAAGCTCTAAATACAATAAAATATTCATCAAGCAGAAAAATCTCCTCCTGTCACATCTAATAATCAGTCTTCAGTGTTCAGATAGAGGACGCCTGATGCTTCAGAATACTGTAATCTATATATATATTTATATATATATACACACATACATACATACACACACCACACACATACATGCACACACATTTATAAACATATATCTATACATATTGTGTGAGAAAGATAAATTTTACTATGTGCATGTTCAAAGAGATTTGCATATATTTTCTATGTCGGAAAAGCATCATATCTGAATAACGGAATACAACAGGTGTCAGGTTCAATTACCACTATCTCTGGCTAATCCTGGGAAAGAAGTTTGCCTGAAATTCTGGAGGGCTTCTGCCACTAAGTGTAGAAGAAACTGAACTGGATGGATTAATTATCTGATTCACTATAAGGAAAAGTTATATGTCATTATCTGAGTAATTCATACCAAAACCCTGAAATACAGGTCACTATTAATATCCTTCTATTACAGATACAGGTATATTTGTTTAATGGCCTAAGAAGTTTATAAAAGAGGAATTCCCCTTTCAAAATTCACACTCTCATTGTGCAACATCCTTTTTTTTTTTTTGTCTTTTCTTCAGTACTAGCCTTTCTCATTTATTCCAGCATCTTCAGTTTCACTTGGCTACAACTCACATGCTATACATTAGCTGAATGCAGGTCCCAGTCTATTAAATATATGGAAATGTTACTGGATAATGGAAGAATATTTTTAACCCACAACAAAGATTAAGGTTCAGTTCTTCAGCATCAGAAGGATTATACTGCATACGCACATCACACTGAAATAAATAGCTTCAACATAAAAAACTTTAATTTTTCTACCATGAACATGTTGGCTCATTTCAAAACAATCTATCTTCAAATACCTCAAGCAAAACAGTCTGTGTTCCTGAAGAACTCAAATAGTAATAACGACACCACAGCTTATGTCATTGGTATCTATAATGATTAACCCTTGGGTAGCTAGTGTATACATATGTCCACACAAACTTGTGTACTCAACCACAGAAAAAGTTGTTCTGAAGAGTGAATTTTATTTTATTTTGTTTGTAGTGGTCCAGCAGGAGTGAGAGAAAAGAATGATAGCAGTCAAAAAGAGCTTTGAAAAATGATAAATGTGATTATGTTAATCATATGATACAGAAAAAAGAAACTACTGCTGTGGCTTTTCCTTTCTCTTCCTTTGCAAAAAGAGGTATGGTTCTGCTGAATTCAGGATCAAAGACAAATATGCCCCTTTCCCCCACTTATACAAAATATTAACTAAATTCAACCCTGTACATTAAACCAAAACAATAGAATAGCATTATAAAGTAGTTGTGAGAGGCTTCATCACCAAGCAAAATAAATGTGCTTGTGCCAGTGGATGTTGTAAGATGCAAATTACTCTTTGATGTATTGTGTTCATAATCATTAAAGTTCATAACCATTAAAGTGCTCTTGAGTTTAAACAGAATGCTGGATAGCTGAAATCTCTTTATAGAGCTGTGGCAGCTAACCCCCAGAGTCAAGATGATAATATTTGAGTTATTGTCTAGAGATACTTGAGAATTCAAGAACAGGGAGAGAGAGAGAGAGAGAGAGAGAGGGAGAATATCCACCGTGTCAAACTGTGTCACGGATAATAGGGGAAACTAGAAAGCCATCTATCAATGTAAAATGCTAACGCACAAAGTGAGCAACAAAGTTCTTTAATTTACAACTGCCATGAAACAAGCATTGTGTTACAATTCTGCCCTTTATGATCCAATACCCTATCCTCTGGGAGAGGGCAGGGACGAAAGGGGGGAAGGAATAAAAATGGTCAATGGGATTTCCTTCTGCATGTTTACACAAAAGACAAGTCAAATTATAAGGCTGGTCCAAAGCCTGTTGAATTCTTTGAAAAGAACACAGGCCCTTTGCTGCCAAATTCCTCACAGGATTTGGTCATGACTTCTTCCCTTCCTCAACAGAACTGAATTTTTCATTTCATATTTACATCAGTAAGAGAGCCAAACATAATAAAAACTGCAGATTTCCAAATGCAATAAATTATTATTTGATAAAGTGTGTGGTCAAAGATTAATTTTGTCCTCCTCTTTGGTTTTCTCAAACAGCCTTCCTATGTTTTAATAATCAGGATAAGGCATTCCAGGATAAGGCATTCCAGGCCAACAGTTTCTTTCAACTCAAATTTTAAAAGTAAACCATTAATTATATGTATATTCTAACACATTCATTCCTCAAGGGCTGCTATAGACTTAGTAACAGACTTACTCATTTGGGTAAAGTGACCTATTTTATCTGCAATCTCTCATATTAATATATAAAATACTTCACGTTTCAGAAATGACCTGTTCTGAAATGATAAAATAGGGTTCTGCATCATACAGTAAGCTCCATACGATATAACAGGAAGGAGAGCTTATCTTTGAACACTATCTTGGGGTATTCTTGAAAAGAAAGAAAAAAAAATCTGTCCAATACCCTGAAAGAAACCTGCAGCATACGAAGCTATTAAAAATGTTTTTCAAGCTTTCCTACAGACAGATTTGAAAGCAGACTAGATCCCCTTAAGTTTTTTTTTTATCACTATCATGTATAAGCTTTAATAAAATGAGTCATATATTAGCATTAAACACTTCTCCCCAATGTTTTTAGGGGGGGGGGATCAAACAGTTATTGAGATGCCCCTTACACCAAAAGATAGACCAATGTATTGATCTTTCCAGGGTACGAGATTAACTGGAATGCCTGGCTGAGATAAAGCTGTACCTTTCCCATTGTCAAAAGATAAGGGCAATTGGCTGCAATCAGCATTGAATGTATGCTGTCTGCACCCAGAAGCTTGCCAATCATTTCCTCTTGCATGAAGGAAAGGAGGAGGGGTTCCAGGAACAGCATAGGCAAACCACAACTTGACTGCAGTCAAGTTCAGTCATAACAACAATGGGGACAGGACAATCAACTATTTTCCCATCGAAAGGCTAATTCAAAGCTTATGCATAATGCATCTCTAAATAAATAGCCTCACATCACTTCCAGTTTCACAGAGAGGGAGATACATACAAGCACACAAACACAAATGTACAAGGAATATTAAAGAATAATGTATTTCAGTAACAGGATCTGCATCTGTAGTTACATATTTGACAGTATTTGAAAGCTTCTGATTTGCCTTCAGTTGGCATGAATAGTTTGCCTTTATGCAATTAAGACAAGATTTGTCCTTAATTTTAAAGAGCTTTATGTAGCACTGGGAATACCATGCACATTGTTGTTTTTCTCTGGAAATTGTTCTCCTTATTTGCCCTGTTTATGTAATAGCAAAAGGAAAGCTATATTTCATTATTTAATAAAATCTCTGATCCTATGATATGTAGACTATTGATGGTTATCCAATAAGTCCAGTAAGAATTACAGTCTATTCAGCAGTTCCTTGGATCCATCATACCTAAGCTACATGCTATTTATCTAAAATTTCTTTTAATTAGGAATGATGGTGCAAATAACTAAGTAAGCTGAGATTCCAGTTTCTCTCTGCATCCAGATCTACAAATGTGTTCATTATTCCCATTCACTAATAGATTAGGCCAAGCTCTTGTTCTGTTTGTACAATGCTCTGATCCTTCTACCCCAAAAATAATTATTTTGACATTAAAAAAAAGAATATTTACAGCTAAATATTGACATTTTAAAAAGGAATATTGAAACATTTGCCTTTCTATTGCCTAGGAGATAAATTTATGAAATGATAGTGGCTTCACACATTAGAATATTTTCTAGTATGGCCAATGTACCCCTCATGTGAAATTCTGATGATACTTTGTTTAAACATAATCTTATTAAAATATCAAAATAATTTATTCAGTGTTATCATTGTAAAATGGAATAAAATTGTGGTTTTTGTGCATCCTTCAGAACAGTATTCATATAAAGTATTAATGTTATAAAATTACAAGAAGAAGTATGGCTTTCCCCTTGATCATCAAGAAAAATATAATTCAGTTATTTTAAAAATTGGTATTTGTGAGTGACTTTTGAAGAAGTATGTGAAAGACTGTCTTGGGACTTACAGATACATATTTAGCTCCCTAAATGGAATTGAATTCTTAAGAAACCTGCTGACTTGGTTTCCCAGGTGTTTATCTCATCAGACTCTGATTCTAAAATTCTTGTTGCTTTTTTAAAAGATTCTTTCATGACAGAGATATCCATGGGTTTATATAAGGAAATACAAGAATTTACCAACAAAGTGTAATTAACATCATAAAGGCCATAGAAAAAAAAAACCTGACCTTCTCACAATCAACTATGAAAAGGCTGTTAAGAATCACTAGAAATTTACTAATTATTTCATATATTTTTCATGATCAGATAAAGATTCAGAACTTACCCCTCCTTCTAAGGGGCTTGCTATCCAGCCAAGTTCACCCTGAACTGATCTGGAATCCAATAAGGTAACTGCAGAAAAAAAAAACATATATATATATTTATATAAATAAATATCAAGTTCCAAGCACTGAAATTCAGACTGTTTCAAAAAATATCACCTGAATGATCTAAACATGAAAAGGAAGATCCTACCCAACCAAAGAAATAAAAATCTCCCCAATATAAGCAGGGATTTTCAGTTCTAATTTACAATAAATATTATTAAAAAACATACATACAAAAACACATTTTGTGGCTCTGAGAAGAAGAAGAAGAAGAAGAAGAAGATGATGATGATGATATAGAACTGAGGCATTTTCCATTTCCTCATTGAAAACAATCATTAAAAAAAAAAGCTAAGGAGACCTCAGTTATTTATAACTAAAGCTAAAGTCCACTTCAAATCCAGCATGATACCCAGTGACTTCATGGACACATCCATGTCATTTTCTTTATTATAATTATAATTATAAGGAATAGTTTGCCCTGGGCTTCTGTTAAGAATTTATTTATTTTTACTTCCCAGTCTAATTTACGGCCCTAAAATTTCCTAGTAGTCTCCCATCCAAGTACTGATCAGGTCTAACCCCGCTTTTCCTTAAGCACATTTTTCATGGATTTGGACTCAAATCCACTCTGCATTTCCAAATTCACAAATATCAGCAATTATTACAACAGTCCTCTAGGATAAACCAATATAACCATTTTTAGACTGCAGCCAACATAAATAAGACACCAAGCCACAGACACATACACTATCCCACTGAGCCACATGTTGATTCTGTGGCTAGGGTGAGATTTGCATTTAGGACCTCTTAATTCACAGCTCAAAGGTAATCTTCAATAAGGATTAACACGCCCAAATTGGATTGTTTTGGATTTCTTAAAAAACTAAGATAAAATGTTCTGAGATATTACTCAGTCTTTGAATGCTACGTGCAGTGTAATTCTATGTGTGTTTAATCAGAAAGGAAGTCCAATAGAGCTCATCAAGATTTGCTCTCACAGAAATGTGTACAGAATGCACCTATTCCTCGTAATTCATCTTTATTACATGAATGTCTGAGACAATGCTATATTTGATAGATGAACCTTCCAAGAGGAAATAAAATGGTAATTTCACTAACTTTAACGAGAATTGTTTACATCATTTGCCACTTCTCTTTATGAATTGTACATCTCATAGGAAAATGTCAGTGAATTCAGAGGCAGGTTCAATAGATAACTTAATCTACTGTCACTATAAACAAGGAATGCAACATATTGTGTTGGTCATGCCATCTTCTGGGTATTTAATGGCACTTGCAAGAAAAGCAGAATGATTTAAAAATATATTTCTAGGTACCATATAAGGGAATAATGAAAAGTGGGGTCTGTGATATAGGAAAAATTTCTAGCAGGGTATGAGCAATCGTGGGGGTGGGGGTGGGGGGGTGTCCTATAGGAAACAAAGAGGGAACCAAAATCTGAGCAGCTTCAGCACTGCATTTTTTGTACCTCTGGAGGCTCCTGTTAAAAATGGAGCAAGAGTTGGGGGTCTGTTAAGAGTGAAAAATGGCTCCCGAGTGCAGATATAACTTAAAAGATGCTGAGACGGACTAAATGAAATCTCAGCTGCTCAGCATGCACCCCACTCCAGTAAGCCTTCAAAACCACAGATTCCGTATAAATCATAAATAAGGTTTTAAGGCGACATTTTCAAATAGGACCTAGGCATTATCCTATTCGAACAGGATAGGCGCATTGTTCTGGTTAAGCCCATTTATGATTCGTGTACAAACGGTCCCTCCTTTCTTCAGCAGATGAAGAACTATCAAATTGCTGATGATAAAGAAGATAATAGAAAGCAAGCAGAAGGGGACCGAAAAAAATTCACGGTGTGATGGGGACAATCATCGGAAAATTGTTCTGCAAAATCCTTCGCTTGCTCGCTTTCAAGTCTGAACAACTCATTGACTCTATTTGTCTTACGCGCCAAGTGATTTTCCAGGCATCTCATATCATAAAAGCAGGTTGCATTTGAAGTTACAGGTATCTGACTCCCAGTGGCCGGAGCCGGACTGAAATAAGTAAGGACATCTCTTATGGAGGAAGAAAGTGCGGGAACGCGCATAGAAAAACGCGCGCACCCCCCACGCACTTTCCTGTCAAGCAGGTTCATGAACACGTAAGTCACCTCGATGCGCGCAGTCGAGTGAAGCCCGCGCCGCCGCGCGCGTTTGTGTGTGGGGACGCGCGTCCACGGTTATGTAACATCAGACTCGGGGAAAAAAAACCCAAACCCTGAATGGTTCTTTCTTTTGCTCAAGTGCTGCCTCTCCAAGACGTTAAATCAGCAAGAAAATAACCCCACGGCCGCAGCAAAGAAGGTGCTGAAAGGAAGAATGCGGGCAGACAGAGAAACCCAGTCCTGTTTCGGAGAAAGGCTGCTTTGAACTTAAGGCGCCGGTCTAGAATAAATTAAAACCCTAACCAGATCTGTGTAACTCGCTTGCCTTGGCTGTTTAGCAAAGAGGACTTTCTCTCAGAGAGCGAAGAGGTCTGGCGGCGTGTTTGCACCAGACTGGCTGGCTGAAAGCAGCTCGCGCTAGAAATCCAGGTCAAGCTCCCACGCGGGTTTGCGCCGCCGGCGCAACGCTGTCACGTCTGCGGCAAATTCGGCTACGGAAGGCGACGATCCAAGCCGACCGGCCGGTCACAAAGCCGGCAGCCAGCAGCCAGCAGCCAGCAGCCGGGACTCTCCAAACTTTCACCTCTCTATGGAGCGGCCAGGGAACGGAGAGGAGAGAGGGCGAAGGGCAGACTGGCAAGGGGGCGACGCTTCTGAAAGACACCCCCGCGGAGCGCTCTCCGCTGGCTTTCCGCCACCAGCCTAAGTTTGCGACGAGCCAACCGCGGGGTTGTCCGTCCCTTCTTCTGCAGGCGAAAGGTCGAACTTTAGGTTGCCTGCCCTTTCAAGTTGGCCAGTGTTTGGCCCGCGGGAGCTGGTCCTGCAAGAGACGAGACCCTCGCGCGACCCAAATCCCTCCCCATACAAGCCAGTCGAGAGAGAGGGCAAAGTCGCGGCTCGGCCCGGGACCCTTTTTCCCTCACTCACCTTCATTGGCCGGATATATCCGAGAGCCGGTGACCCCCTCGCAAATCCCAAAGAAAAGCGAAAAGACGGTGAAATATACAATCCCAGCCATGGTTTTTTGGTGCCAGCGCTGCTCTAGACTCCTCTATCCCAGTGGAATAAATGCTTAAATTGGGAGTGCAGCAGGCTGTAGACATTGCCAAGGGGGCGGGGGAGGAATCGTGACGTCCCACCGTCCATCAACGCCATTCGCCTGTCGGAGGAGCTTCCTGAGAGCAAAGCCAGCCCCAGACACGCCCTCTTCCTAAAACCACGCCCTCCAAGCTCGGAGGGACCCCCCACCTCCTCCTGGTTCCCCTAGTATTCAGAGCTTCCTCGAAAGATGCAGAAGTGGCTGGCAGACGGTCTGTGCCTTTTCGCTGGCTTTCTCCTTCCTCCAGTCCGCATTTACTGTTGTGCTTTCCTGCTTCCAAGCTTGGTTCAGTCAACGCTCCTTTCTCGTATTCTCATGTGCACATACCTGCGAGCAGCTCGCACTGAACTCACTTGGGTTTCCGTCTAAGGGGACGTCTCTCGGATTCCCTTATTCTCCCCTGAAATTCCTGGAGCGATGTCCTGAATTTAAATGTCCAGCAGGGAACCGATATGCGAGTTTCTTTGACAGAAAGGAAATAGTCCCCGCCCGCATTAGGAAAAAACGCTTTATAAAAGCTGGTTATATTGGGGTTTACTGTAATTATGTTCTTATTTCTTCTTTGAATGGCAGACGTTACGAGGAAAGAAGACTGCAGGATAATTTCAAGAGGGACGCCTGCATTGTGTGCGAACGTTTCACTAGAACTGAAGCAGGTTAGACCGCACTCCAGTTTCAGGGACAAGGCTTGATAAAAGATGCTTCAGGGATAATGGAATAAAATCTGGGGAAAGAGGGATGAGAAGCGTTTCATGAATTTGGATTTCCAAGGAGCTTTCCGTCTGGTCCAGCCAATTCTAACCACCTTTAAAGGTGGTCGTTCGTAAGACACACACACACACACACGGATTTTTCCGTAGAGTCGACGGTTTTCATCGACTCCTCGCCTAACCCAACTGAAATAAATACATAAATAAGCACGTAACCTGGCATTCACAGGCACTGCGCGATTTAGATGGTGCTCCCCAAAAACTAGGGGAGAACTTTCCGCAAACAGGACAATGGGTTATAAAAAACAAACTGCTCTTCGAAAATATCTCACCCCTTTGGCGTGTGACTGTATATCTGGGAGAAAAATGCGAAATGGTGATCTCTTCCTTACGCGAATTCTCACCAGCCTGGCAGCTCCCTTCGGAGGGCATTCCTCCGAGATCACCAAATCCGCCTGCTGATAGCTGACTTTTTGATAAGCAGGATATCGGGACGGCGAGCGATTTCCTCCCACTGGGAATGCTTAGTTCTTAGAAAGCAACTACTTTATGGCTCTGTCCCCGAGGTCTTTTACGCGCACCCGCAGTTTTCATCCCAAGGCAGAGCGCACATGCCGGCGAAGATACCAGCAGGCAACCTAGTGTCTTTCAAGAACACCTTTATTCGCTTGCTTGCTTTTCCCCGAGCAAATTGGGAAGTGGACTTTCCTTTTCTCGGCTGTGCGTTTAAGGGCTGGGCCCATAAACCCCAAAAGGCGGGAGAGGGGGGAAAGAGGGACAGAATCTCAGAGCGTTTCATTTCCCCGGTGCGTGTTTCCAACATAAACCAACAGCGCCACCACGTGGTTTGTGGCTTAGAGAAGAGGAGGTCGGCGAAGTTGGCAATGTGGCAAAGGGTGCCCCCGAGTCTTCTCCCCCTTTCTTGTCACCTAAATCGAATACGTTTCAGTGCCGCCAAATATTAAGTCAAGGAGTATTTGTGAAAACATTGAAAAAGTAACCATTTGGGCTATGAAAGGAAAAGTGAAAAATCCGAATTAATTAGGTCAATTACAAAGCAGTGTATAAACTTTCAAATTCCCCCAAACTGTTCATCTGGGAAGATGATTAAAATGCAGGGGAGGAAGAGGGAACCAAAAAAGTGGTGGATGCTAGAGCTTACATCTGAAGATTACATTCTTAAGAAAAATGCAAATTGAGGATGGTGATAAATTGCACCAGGAATTTCTCAAACTTGTTGGAAAGAAGATATGCACAAATAATTGCTGGACCCACATTAAATTCTTACTGATTTACGCCTCTACTCTCTTAAGCTCTGTTCCACCCACTTAATAAATTCAACTGGACTTACTTTTAATAGAAGACCTATAATAAATGGGAACACATTGAAAATCAAACTAGCAAGCTGCAAAGACAGAAAAGAATCCCTTACACTTGCTCCATCTCAAACCCCCCTGAGAAGCTCTATCACATTTGCGAAATCTTACATCCACTGTTCCAAATGACTTTTGTTTTGTTTTGTTTCTGGTTATCTAATGTAGGCTTATGATTAGAATTGTAAGATCTAAAAATAAAGCAGATTCTCCTTATGGTCTTTCTACATCCCCAGTAAGAAACAAACCATCCAACTGGTTGTGTAAAATCCTTTAGTAAAAAGCAAGTTCATTTGGCTGATGGTAATTAACAAAGATATGGTTGAAAAGCAGTCCTAAATATGGAACTGTAGGACAGGCAGGCTAGTGATGACTTTACAATGTAATTGACATTATTAGATTCAGTAAGGGATCTGCCACACCATCCATCTTTACGTTTGCCAGTCTTCTGCAGCATACTTTAAAATATACTTGCATTTTCTCCACATTGTCTTTACTACCTGCAAATCTCAAACATTCCAAGTACAATATGTGAATCTGGTGCTTTAAGAGAAAACTTTCAGCCAACCATTCTTCAGTGACCTAGCTAATGGCTGAAAGTAGACTGCCAGCCAATCAGTGTTCATTTTTCTGTTTGAAACCACCTACCAGAACCTCCAATGAATTAAAAGCAGTCCTTCTTTTTTTTCACAAGAGACTCAAATGTTTCTAGCACACCCATAAATAAATGTATCCATTTATATTTCACATAAACTTGTATAAAATTGTATGGTCATTTGTAAAACACTCTTTGTAATAGGCTATTATGAGAATGTTTGCAAGAAGAGACTGTGTTTTAAACTACAGTATTAAATGAATGGAGAAGCCTTAAAAATTTTCTGTTCATCATGGTCCTGATCTGTATTGCAGAGCATATCACATGAAGGTGGGATTCTAGCACGTCCTGTGAAATACAGCACATCATGGGACTGTGGCATGGCAGCAAACTCTGATAATAGCATGACACATGGTGAATCTGAAAGCTTTTTTCCCCAATAACAAAGAACACTGGAGCATGTTATGAAACTGGGCTAAATGCTAAGCTAAGGGAAGTGTAGAAGGTAGCCTGTGCAGTAGAAAAATAGAAACCTACAGATACAGGATAAACTTACTAGATAGTAATTTATTTCACTTATTTTCAAAATAAGGCAGGAAAAATGTGAACATGTTTTCTAAGGATCTGTAACTGGCACTTCTGGAAATTTACTTCACATCAATACTATCTTGTAACTGATGGCGGGGAGGCTGTCTAAGAGCTGGCTGGGGGAGGATCACCATCTACAATGCTCACAGTGTTGACAGAGTGGTTAAAGAAACTAAGCACAGAAGGGTGAGGTGGGACATGCTTCCTCAGTACAGATCTATATCAGAAATGGTTTTAGCTGGTTGGGGAAGCCACTAGGTTTCTTTATTGTGTCTTTGCCTTGGACAAGTAGCAGATTTCTGCAGTTTGAACAGGGGACCTGGAAACCCATAACTCTTCTTCCCCCATGTTGGCCAGGCAGGAAAAGATGATCTATTAAAATTAACTGATCCCACACTTTTCATTATTAAATAACACCCAAATAAGATATAGTATACTGAAAACCATAAAAGTTCATCCCTTGCAAAGAACATAAAACAGGACAGTGAGGAGGGGGAAGGGAGAAGAGAGAGAGCATGAAATGAAGCAGCAGAAATTCAATTCAAAGCCTGAACAAACAGATAGATCTTTGCTTGGTGCCAAACACTTACAGAACGGATGTATGTGCAATTTCAATTCTACATTTGGGTCATGTGTTTCAAGAATATCCTCTCTAGGATTGCTGCACAGTAAATCTCTGGCCTTGAATCTTAATCACCGAGCAGATACATAATGGCAGCTGTTATCATGCTGATTTATAACTTTGTGGCCTGGAGAACACAGTGCAAAATTATGAGCTGTGTGAAAATATGCACATAGGATTGCTGTGTGCATGAGTGGTACAGGGAAGGATAAGTCATATACAGCATCCTCCTGTGTTTTTTCCCCTACATTTCTCCTTCTCATGTTGCTAGGAGAGACACTGTTCACATCCTGATATTCCTTGAAGGGGGTGGTACTATTCCAAATTGAGAGGAAGTGTAAAAGCAACACGGAGCAAGAACAACTGCTGCTCCCTGAGTGATTACATGCAAAACTGGGTCAACAGCTTGTCTGTCAGGAAGGAACCCCAATTATTAATAAAATAAAGCAGAGAGATGGAGAGACAGAAGAAACTGTTTTAAATTTTGGCTTTATTATTTTTAAAATAACTACAGTATGTTTTAATTGTACTGTTTTTGGAATTCATTTTCCTTTTTTTTTTACCTTTGTGCAATAAGCCACCATGATTGTCAGAAAAGTAGGCTAATAATAATAACAGCAGCAACCACCAAATAAAATCAGGGCAATCTTCCCCATAAGGTTTGCTTTGGCAAACCATCATTTTAAGGATGAGTTTTAATTAAGGCCTGCAATCTTTAGCTAAGATTTTATGACTGAAGATATTGTTAGATTTAAGCATGATTAATCCTTGCAAATTTGGGGTTGTTGATCACTGCATAACAATTACATCTCCTCTATTCTGTGATGTGTGCTGGGGTGGTGGATTGCTCACACCAGGAACAGTTTGTGACAAAATTGAGATTCCATCAATTTTGATGATTCTGATGATGATTTACATGCTGAGATTTGCACCACTGCCTGTATGCTTTTGGCTTAGGTATAGATCAGTCCTGGCAACCTAACTATTCTATTAACTTTTTTTTTTCTTTCTACCTATGCCATTAATTACTTAAAAATGTGGATTCCTCAATTTAAAGATCACAAGCCTGGAACAAGAACACAGTCCTCTGTGTTAAATGTGGAGTAGGGCAGTTAATGGTTTGGTTTTTTTCTTGCCATCCTTGACATATAAGTTATTCTTCTTAGATGTCCTCTGAAAGCATCCGTGAAGCACCTTAATTTTTCCTTGGCTCCTAAAGGCCTTTTACTACCTCTTTTGGAATGTACATGATTGCACCAAATGGTGGGTATTTTCTGAACTGCTCTAAAGCTCCTAGCTTGTTTTTTCCTCCTACTCAAAATTGCTCACATGAAATGAATGTAAAACGAAGAAGTGAGGTAGTTTCTGAACACTATGTTTGATCAATGGACATCTTGGGCCCTTGTTTTTTTGTAGTATGCAAATGAAATCATTATTTTCTCTGCTCTGTGGGTAGGAAGTTCTGCTGTAACATGACTTTCCTTTTTAAAGGGACACCACCTCCAATATTAGCAGCCTTTGCCTTCAAGGGAGTACATCTCAGTTATTATGTTTGCAGAGGTGGTGGTTGTTGATGTTTTTAATTAAGGCCCTGCAATGGATTATCCACAAAGCTGAGTGTCTGTAAAATACTCACTGGAGAAAGTGAGCAGTTTTTTGAATATGGTTGGTCATGAAGACCTACATAAAGATTTTATATCTTATTTGAACATCAGTGTGCACTACTGAGAAATGCTTCCATGGCTTTTTTAAAAATTTGATTTAAAGAGAAAAACACTGCAATTCATAGCCTGCCAAGATTAAAATTGCTGAATTGAATCTGTAATTTTTAATAGAAAAAGCTTTGTGTGTTTATGATATGTAAGTGGGCAGAGGGGAAAACAAAATAAGAACTAGTGGATGTAACTTCTGAATGTCCTTGTTTAGAAATAAACCTGATTTTCTCCATGTGCAATACAATCCAGCTCAGATGTTATTCCTATTGTTCAGTGAGAATTATTCCCAAGTAAATATGTACAGGCTTGCTCCTTATTTAGTGTTTTGGGCTCCTTTATACAAGACATTTATGTAAGATTATACAACATTAAATACAGATATATGCCAGGGATCTCTTAGTGAAGTGCTTAAACTAGAAATTGAGAGCCAGTTTGGTCTAGTGGTTAAGGTGCTGGGCTAGAAACCAGGAGTCTGTGAGTTCTAGTCCCATCTTAGGCATGAAAGCCGGCTGGGTGACCTAGGGCCAGTCACTCTCTCTCAGCCCAACTCGGTGCAATGTAGACTAGCCTCCTCGTGATGCACCCCAGGCAACATGACTTGTCATCGCGAAATAGTCTACACATCTGGCTGCTGGACCTCACAAGGACTTCCCAGCAAGAAAAAGCAGCATAAACACCAAACTCTTATGCCATAGAATTTAAAACAAAAACAAAAAACTAGAAATTAGAAAATTTGCAGTCCATATCTCATCACAGCCACAGTTCCAGTAATTCTGTTATTCTTATTTTAT
Source organism: Candoia aspera (assembly GCF_035149785.1). Taxonomy (NCBI): domain Eukaryota; kingdom Metazoa; phylum Chordata; class Lepidosauria; order Squamata; family Candoiidae; genus Candoia; species Candoia aspera. Next base: position 33,314,667 of record NC_086158.1, on the reverse strand, counting down.
TCTTACTGACAGTACTAGCTTATCATCTCTACATCCCAAACTAAGATACTATTACATAGTGAGTTGCAGAATGGCCAGAAATGAGGAATGCCACAAACTGTGGTTTAGCAAAATCTGAAGCCACAGGTTCTCCATTCCTGCTTAAGTCACTGACCTGGTTCAAATTTTAGGTTAAAAAATTATTAGTTTAATAAACACAATTGGTTTATTGCATAAACCATAACTCACTGGCTCATACAACATGGTAAGCTATAAACTATTATCTGCACATCAAAATGGTTGAGTTTGCATGGTACATTAAGCCAAAACCAATGAAACAGAAAAATTTTGCCTCCATGCAACATGCAAAGCCAACCACAGTTACAAGCAGTTTGGATTTAGACATATAAATTATATATATGTATGTATGTATATTTGAAAACAGAAGCAAAAGTTTCTGGTCTCATCATCATGGTCATATGATGACTGGAGAAGGAAAAGGGCAATACTTGTAACATTAAACTGCAATTTAGCATCAAGTTTCAGAATCAGATATGTGTTTCAGAAAAAGAATGTTTTAAAAGCCAAACGTGATATTGTTCACATAATTAACATCTGTGTGAATATTTGATTTATAAAGAAATAAATAACCCACCACTCCTGTTCAAAGAACAGGCAGCAGCCGTGGCTGGGGGGAGGGGCCAGGGAGGCAGGGCTTTGCGCACCTTTGTCTTGTGTGCCAGTTGTGCTTGTTCCTGTATTGGGAGGCTCTACTCTTAGTCATTCATGCCTTGGTTATCTCCCAAATGGATTATTGTAATGCACTGTACATGGGGCTTCCCCATGAAGAGCATCCAGATGCTACAGCTGGTGCAGAATGTGGCCATGCGGGCAGTTACATGCATTCCTTGATTAGCACACATTCCACCTCTGCTCTGTGAGCTGCATTGATTCAAGGTACTGGTGATGACCTATAAAACACTATATGGCATTGGATCAGGTTATTTGAGGGAGAGCATCTCCCTGGTTACATCTACCCATCCCATTAGATCCAGCTAAAAAGGCATGTTCCTGCTCCCTCCTCCTAATAAGTGTCATCTGATTGGGCCCCAGAACACAGTCTTTTCTGTCATGGCAACCCCCTTGGAACATCATCTCCCCAGAGATTAGATTGGCCCCAACCCTACTGGCCTTTCATAAGGCTCTGAAGAACTGATGGTGTTGTAGAGCCTGTTAAATGGCTATACTGAATATTGCTGAATATTTTTATAACTTGCCCACTGATTATGTTTTTAACATGATTTTAAAAAAAATCTGTGTTTTAATATTGTATTTTTTCTCTGTTTTCTGTTCTGTTTTAACTGCTATGAGCTGCCCAGAGTCATATACTTGAGATGGACAGCTATACAAATTGAATGAATGGATGGATGGATGGATGGATGGATGGATGGATGGATGGATGGATGAATGAATGAATGAATGAATGAATGAATGAATAAATAAATAAATAAATAAAAGATATGGAATATTGATTAAATTGTATTAAGTATTATTAGTAGGAATGTGTAGTTACAGTATTCCAAGGAAATTACATTTTTAATTTGTTGGATTGTGTTTCAGTTGGCTGCAGGTAATCTGAGATGTACTTTGCTAGATCTGGACATGGTTTTCTCCTTTCTGCACTAGCAGCCATTTAAAAATAATACTGTAATTATAATTAGTGTACATGTACATATTTGTCAAATAAAATAAATAGTAGTTTAGATTAAAGAACTGAAAATTCAAAACAAGAGAGAGAGGGAAGAAAAAGTATATATTCTTGTCTTACTTATCTACAAGATTGTTGGTTTAATGGTGGAAGAATCTATTTGGTCTATTTATATAGCAATGTTCAGAATGTTATTGTTCTTATTTACATACATACATACATATATATATTACTTGCTATTGTAATTTTTGCCAGTTTACTTCGGATTGTACTGTGGATTTATTATTGCAAATTACTAACTATAACCCTTTCATTCCCAAGAGTCAACTAATTATGCTGAACTAAAATGGATTAATTAAAATAAATAAGTAAATGTTAGATTAAATACATTCAGGTATTTCTAGCTTATAAATTTTAGATACTACAGAAAATCCATTTTAACATAAAAAACTTTCTTGGAAAGTTTATATTCTGGAAGACAGGAAAGGGCTTGCATTGGTCTTAGTTCAACTTATCCACCTTGAAAAGAAGTAGTGTAGCTGCTTAAAATGAAGAAATAATAATAATAATAGTAATCGTAATAATAGTAATAATAATAATAATACTATATTCATAGCAAACTCAGTTCTTATCGTCTAATTCACCATCACACTTGGCCATGTCATCCATTTGGTTTTGCTTAACATTTTGTGTTCATCCAGTGTTGTGACCAGAGATATCTGCAGCTAGCCACAATGGCATCAAAATGAAGTGATGTCATGATGCAGCTTCCACCCTTTTGTACTTGTGTCATAATGCCAATTCAAGTATGTAAATGGCAGAATTTGCATTGTGATGCCATATCACACATTTATCACTTCTTCCCTTAAGCATCCCCCAGATGTCTATGATAGTAACTCACAGTTTATTATGCAAAGCAGCCCACTGTGAGTTTTTTCAATAATTTTTAGTTAATAAACAGCAGCTTAGTGGAATGTTTTATTATTTATTTATTCATTCATTCATTTGATAAACAACCTGCCTTTCTGCTCTGACAAGCATTCAGTTTTGTTCCCCACTTTCTGCTTTCTTCCCTTCCAAGTTTCTTTTCCTTTTCCTTTTTTTTCCCTTTTTTGTAGGAAAGAGGAAGCGGAATGTACAGTGTGTGTGTGTGTGTGTGTTTCTGTGTGTGAGAATGGTTTATGTGCATTACTTCTCTGCTCTTATCACATCTGCAGATAGCTGGCCAGCAGCACTGTTTCAGATGACCAGGTCCCTCCTGGGGAAGGAGGAGCCAGGGGAGTCCTTTTAGGGTCACTGTGAAGAATATTCTCAGCATCTGCCAGGCAAAGTTGTTCGACTTCACTCAGAGTTAGACACTGGCTGGGCAGGTCCTTTGGAAGTCAGTGAGACAGATCTGAGCTCAGTTATCTCAGAGGAGTTTCAGCTGGTTGATTCTGAGGAAATGATAGGATCTTTGTGACTATGCTTTGGACCCATGGCCCTTCTGGCTGGTCAAGACCTATTGGGAAAGGGTATGTAATCAGGCCCAGGTGGTGGTTAATGCCTCTTTGAAGCAGGTGGTGGTGTGCCTTCTTCTCAGGAGGCCATCCTTGGATTTAACCATCTTGGAAAACTTTTGTCTAGAAAGGGAAGGTTATTGAGAGGATGGATAGTTTGCAGCTGCAGAGGGCCCAGATGAAGCAGATTATTTGGATCTTTTTCAGTCTGGGTTCAGGCCAGGGTATAGTATAGAAATGGTCACACTTGTGGATGACCTATGAAGTGTTTGGATGGAAGTGGTGCCGCTGTCCTGGTCCTCCTGGAGCTCTTGGCAGCTTTCAGTACCATCAGCCATGGTATCCTTCTGGACTGGCTGAGGGACTGCCAGTGGGAGGCACTGTCTTGAAGTGGTATCCCTCCATCCTCTGTGTCTGTCACTGTTGATATGCAGTTATATATCACCACCCTTGGCCAAGCAGGTGATGCCATTTCAGTGCTGACCAGTGACTGGAGGCTTGATAGGAAGGAAGTGGCTCCAGCTTAACCCTAGCAAGATGGAGTGGCTTTGGGATCTTGCACCCCCACCCCAGGGTCCAGTGATGTGTTATTTTTGACTCTAGATGGGGTAGTACTTCCCCAGATATCTAAGGGCAATCTGGAGGTCCTCCTGGACTCCTGACTCAAGGATCTAGTGGCAGCCATGGCTAGGGGAGCCTTGCACAGCTATGTCTTGTGCACCAATTGCACCCATTCCTGGACTGGAGGGCCTTACTCATGGTCACATACACCTTTAAAGGGTACAAAATGTTTAAGCAAACTGGACTATAGTTGGACTGTTGCAAGACCACACAGAAATTACAACTGGTCCAGAACATAGCAGCTTGCATAGTATTGGGCACTTTTCAGTTTGCCCATGTTACACTACTGCTGCATGAGCTGCACTGGTTCCCAGTTTTTTGTTTTTTGTTTAGATACAATCCAGGGTGCTGGTTATCACCTTGAAAGCCTGACATGGCACAGGGCCAGATTAATTTCAGGATAACTGAGGGTATCTGCTTCTTCCTCTAGGTAGGATAGAAATAGGATAAAGATAGGATAGGATAGAGTGGCATACTCCAGGTCCCTTCCTTTAAGTGTTGCCATCTAGTGTGACCTAGGAAGTGTGCCTTTTCCATAGCAGCTCCTGTATCTTTTAGCCTTATTTATATATTAATCATAACTAATTTTATATTACAGGAATGTTGTCCATTTGTAACTAACAAAGGACATGGTCTAGTTAACCTTCTACATGCTGAAGTCCTCCAGACATGCTGAGCTAACATTCCCATACTGTCTAATTAGCATAGCCATGGGTGGCTAACACAACTGGAGGATTTTAAGTAGAGTGGAAAAATGTTTGTGTAAATATTTGCTTTATAGCAAATCCTGTTGATTTCAGTGGGATGTATTCGCAGGTAAATAGGCATAGGATATCCTATAGAGTGATTTAACTCTGATCAGACTTGCTTTAAAAGGTATGAAATTTTAAAGCAAATTTAGTTATCCCACTGAAATCAACCAGACTTTAAGCTGGAGCCTAGGTTAAGTGATTATTTACACTGGCTTATTATTTTAAAAGAAAAGCTTATCAGTAAGCTTGGATTGTGAAGGGCAATCAAATCATTGCTCTGGCCCATTTTATTTGGTCTTTTCAAGCCAGTATTTTCCCATGTCTACCTATACACATTGCTCCATCTTCCCAAAGCTTTTTGCTGTCAGTCTAACAACAGCTTAGTAACAGCCATTGTGAGTTCTTGGGCCTCCAGAGGCCTTGTGCTACATTTAGATGAGGGCGAGAAGGAAACACAAGATTTTCCTTTAGTATTCAGCCCCACAGGGCAAGGGGAAGGGATGATTTCAGCTTCTTCAAAAACTGCTTTCTCAAAAAATGCAGGTTCTCTTATAAAACTCTCACATGACTCTAGTCCTAAATAGCTATTTTGAAAGTGATTTTTTTAAAAAAAAGAATCATATCTGGACATTCCATAATCATGTTAATTTTGCATCAAGAGAGATGCAAACAGAGCATTGTAAGCTGGAAAAGCTAACACAGAATAGCTGTAGTCTACTGTCAAATCCAAAGATCTTCAACTTGCTAGGTTTTCCTCACTTGCATTTCAATTTACTAATAAATTAGTTGCGGATTCCACTTGGAAGCAATTCAAGAATAATTTTGGCTTTCTTTCTTTCTTTCTTTCTTTCTTTCTTTCTTTCTTTCTTTCTTTCATCATTTCTCATTCTTTTTTCTTTTTTTTATTGTAATGAAATATTTTTTTTCAATGTCTTTGTCTAGCTTTCCATTGGCATAATAACACTGCCAACAAAAAAGGCATGCTTCAAGATTTCAAGGAAATTAATGACCCCAGAAATGAAACCACCATCCAAATGTAGCATGAAGACAAAACTGATAAAAGAATTAAGGTACAGACTATTATTTAGAATGAACATCTTAGCTTTTAAAATTGTATAAATGGTTCCCAAGCTGCCTTTCATCCAAAGGCTTGGTTACATGATGTAATAATGGCATCAAGATGGGTGGCTTTAAAAAATCTTACACAAATTTACAGAAAAGCTAACAACAGTTACTGGGTGGGCACTGTAGGAAATGGGAATCTGTTCAGATAGATGTGGTCTGATCTAGTATGAGTCTACTTATATTGTGATGGCTTCCTTATGTTTTCTGTTACTATCTTTCAAGATGAAGTCTGCCTAGCTTCTACAAGTTTTTAAGTAGTGTTTTCACATTAAGCACTGGTAGCCATACAGATGCAATGGGGCATCAGATGTTGTGACTACTGTAATATATGATTATGCTGGTACAGATGATTACACTGGGCACAATGTGGAGAAAGTTACATACTTCTTTGTGATTGAAATTGACAAATTAGCAGGATGCATATGTCTTGTTAATTTCCTGTGCATATAACTCTATAATAAAAGTAGAATTTTGTTTGTTTGAGTCACTGGGAGTCATATGGTATAAACATTTAGAGTACTCTATATATCAGTGAGTTTAGGATTACATTCTTATTTCTGAAACCCAGTACCTGCTTGCTCTGAAACATGCTAATTGGACAATTTGAGTTTTGCTTCTGAGAAAGTAGAAATGTGCTTCATGTCATTATTCTCTTCCTGAAGATTTTTAAGGAACTCTGTTTTAATTGCAAAATAAAGCCTTAAGCATATCATATAAACACTACTAGGAAATAACTTGTTTTTTTCTTTTCAATGTAGTAATCAAATGAATCAGCTTAGTGAAATATAAAGTGGGGAAACATCCTGTATTCAAGAAGAAGGATGAGATGTAACTACTTGAATTTCAAAATGAACACATAAATATTAATATATAATTATGGACTCATTTTGTAACTTGGAAAGAAAAGTATATCAACCAAAAATATCTCTGGTGACAGCAGTTTCTGCTGTGACTGATTCTTTAAAAAATGCCAGCAAGCTGAATGCTGGTAAAATATCAAAAGAAGAAGAAATTTATTCATTTTTATTACATATTTCTATTTTGCTCCTCATCTTCCAGAACAATTGAAATGAAACCTATAAACGCCTACCAATGACATAAGTGAGAAGTGCAGAAAAAGTGAAAAGCTTCTTAAGTTTCCAATTTTCCTGTTTCTACTTTCCATTTTCAGTTTTCCCATAGCGCAGAAGGGCAACATTATGTAAACCATGATGTTTTATTATTGAACATACCCAGGCAGTCCTGATTGTACATAGAACATTTCCAGGAAACATTACAAAGAAAAGCAGCTTCTGCAGAGGGCCCTGTGCATGTGTGTAGCATTTTTGAAAGAGTGAAGAGCCCTGGCCACCTCATATATTTTCAAAAGTAGGTATCCCTGAACTCTTCTCTTTAATGGACCAGCTATTTTATGTCTAGATGTTTTTATTAAAAGCCTGAACATAAATCTTCTAGAACACAAATCTGTCCTACAAAGTAGACAATAAAAAACAATCAGATTTGCACCAAGCCACACATCTCAAAACCAAATCTGAGTTCAGCTGTGTCTGGACAGGCAGGGAAATTGTCCATAAGTGGGATGGGCAATATATCAACAGAATCTTATCACCTCTGCCTAAACATCTGAAATAGTCTAGCTCTGATTCCACCCTCTGTATGTAGTGGTAACACCCAAAACATAAATGTTTCTTTGCTTCTAAACCATATTTTTTTAAGACACACATCAACACTGCTTTAGATTAGATTATTCTATAACTTCCTCTGTTTAGTGGATCAAGTTATGGTTCTTCAATAGCCCTACTGCAATTTCAGATCATGCTCCCGTGACTCTAACTTTGAAAATTAATAACTATAAATCAGCTTATTCCAGATGGTACTTGAATATCTCTCTCCTTAGAGACTCTCCTCTTTTTTTTTGAATATATTAAGAGAGAAATTTGTTCCTTTTCTGAAATTAATCAGAGTTCGACTAATACTTTAACTCTCTGGGACACATTTAAAGCATTCATTAGGGAATCCATTATTGCTTTTGCATCAGCAAAAAAGAGACTTAGGGACTCTAATTTTATACAGTTGGAACAGATGGTTAAAGACTCACTTTTGTTATATGCTGGAAACCCCGTAGACAAATCATACCAAGCCTTTACAATGGCAGAGTTTAAATTGGGGCCTTCACATTCAGAACAATTTGAAATGTATTAACCAGAAATATCTGAAATTGGGAGAGAAAGCTGGAAAGTTATTGGTTAACATTTGAAACAACAGAAACAATTAAACTTTATATCTCGAGTTCAGACTAATGATACAGTTACTTAACAAAGCAGAATCTATTAATCAGCAGTTTTATTACTTTTAAGCTAAGTTATAGCAATTAGAGACTTCTATAACTGAACAGTGAATTATTAATTTCCTGGGACATATTGAAATGGGAGAGATTTATCTGGAACATAAAGCTATGCTGGCACAACTATTGACATTACAGGAGATAGATACATTGCAATTGATGAAATTGGGGAAAGTCCCCAGACAGTATGGATTTCCAGTTGAATGGTTATAGAATTTGATCAATCTATTGGCACCTATATTGTCTATAATCAGTCATTTAATCTCTCTGTTTTTCCTTCATCATTCTATGAGGATTATATTACAATAATATTAAAGCCTGAGAAATATCTGACAAGCTGTAGAAGCTATAGATTAGTATCTTTCCTTAATGCAAAGGATCAAATATTAACAGTACAGGTAGTCCTCACTTAGCAATCACAATCGGGACCGGCAACTCCATCACTAAGTGATGCAGTCGCTAAGCAAAACATAACGTGACCACGACAGACTTGTGTCACCTCCCCTGGCTTCTCCATTGACTCTGCTTGTCAGAAGCCAGTTGTGAAGCACGCAGATTGTGATCACATGACTGCAGGATGCTGTGACAGTCATAAACACTGCCAGTTGCGAAGTGCCCGAACGTCAATCACATGGCCGTGAGGACACTGCAACAGTTGTAAATGTGCAGACTGGTCGTAAAGTTACTTTTTCAGCACCATTGTAACTTTAAATGGTCACAAACAGGGCAATCATTAAGCAAGGTCTACCTATAACATTAAGTAGGAGACCACATAAAGTAATACCATCTATAATACACCTATCTCAATCTGGATTTATTACAAATAGACAAGTATCCTGCAGTATTTGTCTAGTGACTAACATGATGGATATAGTTGCAGATAAACTGGGATCTGTTGTTGTAATTCTGGAAAGACCTTGGTACAGTCCAAACTGAATTTATGAACTGTGTTTTAAGAAGATATGAGTTTCCTTTAATTTTTATTTACAATTTGGTATATTCATCTTGTGGCTAGGGTTATCATCAATGGATTTGTCTCTCAACCCATTAAATTACAGTGGTGCTTAAAAGTTTGTGAACTCTTTTGAATTTTCAATATTTCTAGATAAATATGACCTAAAATATGATCTGTTATTCATATAACTCCAAAAACTAGATAAAGAGGACCCAGTTAAATATATAAGGCAAAAACATTATACTTGTTCACTTATTTATTTCATGATCCAAAGCTGCATATTTGGTTATTAATAGGTAAGCATTTACATTTTTATCCTGACTCTCATGGGAAATTGACACTATGGTATGACTCATATTTTAAACTAGTGAGGAAAATGTTCTGTTGGTATCCTTGGGCTAAACAAAGGATTAATACTTTAAACCAATTGATTTTTTAATGGTTGTTTTAAAGATTTTGAGAAATTGTGTCTTGATTTATCTGCAATCTATGATTGGTAATATATACAATTCAAGTGTTCAAATAAACAGTATGACCCAGATGCTTTAGCAGACCTAGAGATACCTGCAATTCTAGCTTCTTTAAGAGATGCTGCACTTGAACAGAAACCAACAATTCAATTTTGTAAGAAATTAAAAGGTAAAATGAGGATTAGTAGCAGTTATGTATCTGATCTGTGGAAGAAAGAATTTGAATATTCAATTTTAGAAAATCAGTGGATCCTGGCATCAAAAATGTGAACTACTTTACCAATGCCAAAATTTGAAATTTTGAGAACTTCCCAAAATGTTCTCTGAGGGCTTGCTATTCATAAAACATTTGCAGTGGAAAACATAAATGGATACAAATCAGTGATTTTTCAGAACAGTGCATGTCATTACCCTCCATGTCACAGGCTAAGCCATGTTACCTATTTTTCTATTTTCTGTCTTCTTGTCAGCAGGCACATTTCCAAATAAAACACTTGAATTCAATTACTCATCATTTTTATTTTTAATCAAAATTTATGGGCCATTCTGAGGGCACATAAAGATATTTAGAGATAAAAATGATGCTGTAGGTTAGAACTTTGCTCTACAGCAGTGGTTCTTAAACATCTTGGTCTCAGGACCCCTTTACATTCTTTATGGCACCACACCATACATTTGTACACACACACACATACACATACGCACATATATACACACAGTATATCTGAAACATTTTATTAACAATTTTGATAATTACCTGATGAATGTCAGTGTCACTTTTACAACACTTTAAAAGAGTATGTATGTATGTATGTATGTAGGTAGGTAGATAGATAGATAGATAGATAGATAGATAGATAGATAGATAGATAGATAGATAGATCTGCTCCAATAGTTCTTATAAAGTATCAATAATGAAAGTTCTTAATGGCTAACAAATTTTTGCAGCCTAATAATGCCATTCTTACCTACAATAGTAAAGGTAAAGGTTTCCCTTGACGTAAAGTCCAGTCGTGTCCGACTCTAGGGGGCGGTGCTCATCTCCGTTTCTAAGCCTTTAGAGCCGGCGTTGTCCATAGGACACTTCCGGGTCATGTGGCCAGCATGACTCACGGAACGCCGTTACCTTCCCGCCGAAGCGGTACCTATTGATCTACTCACATTTGCATGTTTTCGAACTGCTAGGTGAGCAGGAGCTGGGACGAGCAACGGGAGCTCACCCCGCCGCGCGGTTTCGAACTGCCGACCTTCCGATCGGCAGCTCAGCGGTTTAACCCGCAGCGCCACCGCGTCCCACCTTACCTACAATAGGTTATGTCAAAATATCATAATATGGTCTGTTCTCCATATAAGTCCTAAAGCTAGATAAAGAGAACCCAGTTAAACAAATGAGCCAAAAAATTACACTTGTTCAAAGTATCAAATTTAATAGGTTAAATTTTTGATTCAGCAAGACTATGTTTTTTACTTTGCAAACTCGATATACTTGCAACATGCTATTCTTGCTGTTTTTTTTAAACCTTATATAGGAAACAGGTAATTTGGGAGCCAGTATGTTATAGTTGTTAAGGTGCTGGAATTGAAGCAGGGAGACCCAGGTTCTGGTCCCAGGCATAAAAGCCAGCTGGGTGATCTTCAGAGAGTCACTCCCTTTTAGCCCTAAATAGCATCTAGCCTAATTTATGAGTAGTTGGCTGAAAAATAAAACTCCTTGTTGCACCATGCATTAAAACAAATAGACCTGAAACCAAGCAGTACAAATGCTAGGAACAAGAACAACATTGGAAACAGGCTGTTTGTACAGATCAGGCCAGAAGGATCAACAAAATTTACCTTCTATTGAGTCATAATATTGGTCCATCAAGCTGGAACTGTTAATACTGACTGGCAGTGATTAAAGCATTCCGATATCTAACTGTGCATGCAATCGCTGCAGTTCAAGGAAGGTGATCTGACTGATTTATTCTTAATGATGAATGTTGTAGAAATGTTTGTGATGAAAACACCCTCACTTCTTAGAAGTGGCCTCAGTCCAGCAACAGCAGTCTGTAGGCACAAACAGTACCTGACATGTAGATCTGCTGTTGCTTGAGAACCAAGCCATTCTTAGGAATGGAAAATCCCCTTTGCCCTCTCAATTATATATGTTCCTCGTGTATTCAGCTGCTCTTTCCTTGGCCTATATCTAACTATTAAAATCAGATAGCATCCATCTGCTCTGCTTAAGGAGCCATTGCGCAGAAGTAGATTCCATCCTGCTGTGCAAAAGGTCTCTGATAAGGGCATTGCCTTTAGCACTGGGATATGAAGAGGCTTTTCAGAAATGGAATCATAACAAAGGTCTTTTGTATCTTTGGGTCAAATCCTGATTGCCTTGCCCATCTTGAACAGCCATCAACTCCTAGGCTACTCAATTGTTAATATGGTAAAGCTACCAACGTCTCTCCACACCATCAACTCATGATAGTGTCTGTGATGAAAGAACTTTTCAACAAATTGCCTTTTTGGCAAACTCATTTAAAAACCAGAATGACAGATGTGAAATCTGTGGAGCTTTCATTTGTGTTTACTCTATGTGTTTGGAGACAGAAATTCTCTGAAAATTATTTATGCAATGATAGCTCAAATCAAACCACATCCAAGCCAAGTCTCTCTATGAAATATTGAACATTTCTTTCAATCCAAGAGAATCCACATCCTAATTCTCTTTTTTTTTTTATTACCTCAATTAAGCTATTTTTGACAAGCCTGTTCCAAGATTAAGATCACTTTTGTGATCATATGGATGGAAATTATTCTCAATAGCAATTAATTCGTTTGCATACAGCCAGAGTATTTAAAATAATCAGAAAAAAACCTTATAGAAGCAAACAAGCAAACAAACAAACAATATACAGAAGAATTATGAGGGTTAGAAAATAAGGTAGTGGAAGAAACCCATGCCTGTTATCTATATGCACATACAGTATATTGAAGCTGAATGAAGACATGTATGAAACTATATCATGAAAATATATTCTGCCAAAATAGTCAGATGTGGTTGCTGCTGCAGCCAGGGGTGAAATCTATGGGCATGCAGACTCAAGAACTTTAATATGGTCATCTGACTATGCACATTGTTTCTAAAAAGGTAAGTGGGCCATGTAGAGAATAATGTATAACAGATTATGAGTCAAATCTCAGAAGCTGGTTGCTCTTTGGCAATGTACGGTAGAGTACTAACATAATGACCTACAGGTACACACATGCACCACACACACACTCACACACACAAACACACACACAAATGTATACCTAAGCAAGACATTAAATTGATGTAATATAGTAGTTGTCTTCTATCAATGTGCAAATATTGTATACCCTCTTTTCTGGATATAGTCGTTTTTGCAGAACTAAAATGTTTCCCAGTTGGGTAAAATTCCTTCAAGGTACTTTTCAGTAGCAAAAGCAAATCAGCATTTAAACAAACAGTAAGGTATCTATAATCATTTGTATGACAACTCCAACAAAACACTCTGGAAATGAACTTTAAAATAAATTGTCCTTCCCACAGATTTATCACCTAAATAGAAAATAGATATAGGATGGAAGTAGTGATGGGCAATTTCTCCCAGCTAAGTTTGTCACTGACTCAGCATTTCCAGGAATTCAGGAACAAATCAGGAGAAAATTAGTATAGATCAGGTTATGGGGGAAAGTGGTGTTTTTGGGTGGTAAATATACAAGGTAAAAGGTGTTCAGACTTATTGCTAGAAATATCTTTCTAAGATTCTCTCAGAGTCAAAATTTTCCCAAGCAGAATATGGGTTTAAGGACGGCTGTGAACTATTACTCATATGTTTTCAGCAGATTTAGAAACTGCTGCATTTTCTGTAACTTGAATTCTTTCCCTTATGTCTGAGCTGTGATAGATTAAGGACAAGAAGTCAATGAAACAGCATTTGAAATCAGTACTAACTGCTTGGCCTATGTGAATTAGGTCTGGTACAATTCAAATTGACAATATGATTTAGATTGTTGAGTCAATGCAATTCTAATCATTGATGTGAGTTGGAAAACCTATCCAATTTGATTTAGATGTCCAAATAGATTTGAATGAATTCATATATTAAAAACACATGTTCATGTACATGAAAGGCTTCCTAGCTGCCTGTATCAAATCTCTTTGGTGGTGCCCAATTCAATATGATAATTCAAACTGAATCACTGTTATTATTCAAAAACCCAATCTGATTTAGAGATCCAATCAAATTGCCCTGGAATTACTTTTCTAAATCAAATATTCAAGCACTAACTGCCCATTCTTGCTTTGTACAACAGAGATAAATATTTTCATTCTTGCATTTATGAATCTTTTGGCTGGCACCACAAAAACAATGTTAAGGCAATCTTTTTTCCCACTTTTAGCATGCAAAAACATTTTTGCTTGTTGGCTTGTCTTATTTTGGTTTATTTTAATACTGTCAAAACTGTATTTTCTTTGGAATAATTTATTGGAAGTCTCATGTCAAATGTAGCTATGACAGGATCAGGCTGTCAAATTTTTGCATTGCTTGCTCACAGGCTAATAGTTGCATGAACTTAGGCCAAGGGCTATAAGTGACTTGAGGGTCAAAAATTGACCCTTATAGTATATGCATATGCAATAAAATTCCAATACCAATACCTGGGGGTGGGGAATAATGTAATTGTATGATTTGATCTATGTACTTTGGACTTCATAGGTGTGCCAGCAGCAGAGGCACAGTATGTGGGAAGGATTGTTGCATGCTCAGTTCCATGGAAAGGTTTGGTCAGATCTGCTGAAAGGTGCAGAACTTAGTTCGGACTTTATATTGCAAGGAGGAAGAGGAAGAGTTTATAAAACCAAAAGATATAAAAGATAATTCTGACAAAGTTCAATTGTCATTTCATAGAGTTTTGGAGTATGTTCAGAGAAAAGAGATCTGGATGAAAAGGAATATGGAAACCAAGTTCTATTAGGGTCATTAAGAGCAAAGCAAAACAAACAAACAAAAAAACAGTAGATGTTTAGCTTGCAAAAGAAAAGAAGATTCATGAAAGACGTGTCAGCATTAATATCTAAAGGACTGCCACACAGAATTTGGAATTCTTTGTTCTTTGTTGCTACAAAAAAGCAGAACTAGAATTAATGTGTGGATATTGCAAGAGATCAAATTTCCACTAAACTTAAGAAATGTCCTAAAATTACAAAATGTTCAGTGGTGAAACAGACTGCCATGTAACATAGTAGACTCTCCTTGCTGGACAAACTAAACAAATGCTGAATGCCATCTGTCAGGTGTGTGGTAATTGCATTGACTGGGTGCCAGTCTGCTTAAGGGTCCAATTCAAGGTGTTGGTTATGACCTTTAAAGCCCTACATGGCACAGGACCAGGTTACCTGAGGGATTGTCTTATCCCCATAACATCAACCCGTCCCACCCGGTCATGCAGAGAAGGCATGCTATGGATCCTGTCAGCAAGGGAATTCCACCTGGCAGGATCCAGGAAGCGAACCTTCTCTGCAATAGCACCTGCCCTTTGGAACATTCTGCCCCCGGAGGTGAGGCGGGCCCCCTCGCTCCCGGCCTTCCGGAAGGTCCTGAAGACCTGGTTCTGTTGCCTCGCTTGGGATGAGAAGGGCAATAGCTCTTCCTGGGGGTGGCTGGTGTTGTAGAGTCCTCCCTGCCGAATGTAATCTCCCCCACTTGGATTTTATATTTATATTTATTATTTTACTATCTCAGTTGCTTACATTGTAATTTTATAAGTTCATGTTGTAAATGGTTAATTTTCTTGTAAACCACCCAGAGTCCCCCTTTTTAGGGGGAGATGGGCAGTGATAGAAATTGGAATAATAAATAAAAATAAATAAATAAATTCTGCTTTACAGATTCTGAATTGAGCAGGAAATTTGGGTAGATAGCTCCCAAGGTCTCTTTTAACTTCATGATTCTATTATTATGAATGTGTTTTCACCTTTCTTCATCATGAGAATTTAGCAATTAACTAGAATAAAATTTCATTTTCCTCTAACTTAATATGGTACTATCTCCAAACATAATTTTCTATATTATGTAGGAAATCCTCACAGCTGATGAAGTTAAGATCTAGAAAGTTTCTAAAGACTTTTGGTTGGAAATCAGGAGCAAAGTCTATCTTTTAAAAAACAGCCAAATATTTCTAAGCCTGAGTTTTGTAGTAAATGTGATCCTCCCACTGAAACCCTTTTGCATTACTAATAGAAAACCAAAATGACACTTTCATCTAACAGCTAAAGGATTAAGAAAGCCAGCAATACATTTTTGGGGGGTGGGCGGGCAATACTACTAAGTTAAAGTACTGGAACAGAAATTTCTAAAAGTTGTGTTCAGTCACATCAGTAGCAAATGGACATGTATGATTATCAAGATAAAGCTGGTAAATGTGAGCTGACCAGACAGATTAGGAAGCCAAGATTTGAAGACTTATTGTATTATAACCTATGAATCCAAATGGACTTAGTTGTAGATAAATGTGCAAAGCATTGCACTGCAGTCTTAAACATGCTGCATATCAGCTCTTCCTAGTCAGTTTTTGATAGTTTGACAAGCTAAAGGATAATGTAGAAGTAGCAATTTACATATAGTTATTTTATTGTGAAGATTGAAAGGCTTGTCATTCAAGCTGTCTATAGTTAACTTTAATGTAGAACCATTGTTCCAACATGGAATATCAAATCTGATTTAAAGACTCTTCTTAGATGAATTATTACTGTTGCCTTAGCATAGAGTAGAGTCATGATGATTTATAGATTTCTTGTCATAAACCATAACACACTCAAGTTAAAATATACATTAGTTAATTTGATAATTCAGTAGTGTTTTGGACTTCATTTCATCTGAAAATTAAAAATTTCTAGCATTTTAATCCTGTAAATCACTTTGACATTAGTGTATCTTACTCCTGAGTAAACATTTAAGTTTTCTTTGTAAGTCCACTTTAGTTCTGTTTGTTCCTCTTAATTCAGGTCATAGATATTTCAGAACAGTGTTCTTACTTAATGTAAATCTTGTATTAATATCTTCAATAGACATTTCATAATATTGACATGATTTTATGATTCTTTATCGGAAACAGTGTATGTGTCTCTCTGTGTGTATGTGAAATATATATATATATATATATATATATGACTTTTTCTTATTGATTAATGATTGTTTGTCTTTTGTTTTCCAATCACCCTATTTTTATTTAATTTTGTTATTTAAATTTTGTTATTTAATGTCCAGAAAATTTGATTTACAGTCAAGAAGCTGAGCTCCCATTTGAGAATGAAATTATTTAAAAGGTCAGCCATAGATCAGGTGGGCCTGGAGACTTTTTATACTCTTGGCCAGCTTATATTGCCCCAAGGTCATTAGGCAACCAGAATAGCGCTAACCTAATTATGAGACAGAGCAACATCTGGCAAATTCAGCGCCCAGCTCAAGATCTTTTGTTTATCAGAGTCAAAGGATGAATGTACCATGAGTGTATGTTAGGGTGCGCAATCATAAAGACCGCATTAGTGAGCACTGATCACTATGGCAGTCTTGGATAACTTCATCCAATGAAATTAATGCCTCTCCAAAAAACAGGGGCAGAAGGCACAAAAGTGCTGATGCCAATGAGACAAACACCCTGCAGGCAATGTCTGACACCAAAGCCGTGGGCTGTTGTGTGTTGTGATTTATGTCAGTGGTGTGATGGATGACTTTTTGATAATTCCCTTTCCATAATATCTTTGAGAAATTCCCTCTTCTTCAAACACCTTTTTTGTTCAACTCTAGGCTGCAGATGGCATCAACCCACACACCCTATTGTGTGGAGCCCAAAGGGAACATCACCATTCTTTCAGATGGTTGAGATTTTAGCATCCAATTAAGGCTTGAAAATCTGACTTGGGGCACTTTAACCTCTGCCATTGGGTTCCTTTCACAATTTCCATAGGTTCTACTAACACTATTCAATAGTGCCATAAAAAGTCTATGAATGAGAAAGCTAAGGGGAGAGGAATGAAAAAGGAATAGCATCACATTCAGTTGAGATTGTGTGTGAATATGGTATGTGGATGCTACTTTGATTCAGGCCTACATTTCAAACATAAGCATACTTCTTGGAAGTTTCAGCCATGTAAGTAAGGACTGAGGTGTCAGACACTTCTGTTTAATTCAATTTAATTTAATGCAATGTAATACAATGTAATTTAACATAAGCTTGCCTTTACACTTTTATCTGAATGCCAATTTACTTCTGCTGGCAGTGTGCAAAAATCAGATACAGAAAATAATCTCTGAACATCAAGATTCAGCTTGCTATTGTCATAATTTTGATTATACAAAAGTTAAGTATAGTTTTAAATGAAAGGCTAAACTTGAGTATTCTGTTGGCTTACTGGCACCTTTTAACACATTAATTTATGAACTTCTTTTTAAAAAATTCTTTGTTATAGAACTCTATTTTCCTGTTTCCCTATGATGGAAATGTTACTATTTTTTTATGCAACAAAAATTCATCAGACAGATTCTTTGTTCCATTATCATCTTTTGCATCTTTGCTGATGTCCTTCTGTAATTCTATTTCAGGAAATGTTATTACCTTTTTCTGGAATATTATTTACAATCCAGAGTGAAGGCAAGTGGCAAAATCTTTCACATCATTCAAAATGTCAGGATGCTTCCCAGACTGCCTTCAAGATGTTCACACAAATTCTATCACTGCTTATACCAGCTGTCTGAAAACCTAAACAACCCTTTTCCAGTATCATAAGGAGGATTTTTTGGTTTGGTTTTGATTTTGGATGTAAAATGGGAAGATTGCATGACCTTCAGCCCTTTCCTATTTCATTCAGTGATTATACTGAGAAAAAAAATGTTCTCCTAAAGCCATTTCTATCACAATTCAATACATTTAGATCTTTATTAACACTTTAGCTAAAAAGAAAGATACAGTCCTCTGGATTCATATAGTTCATAAATAAGGTTAAATTATTATTTGGAATAGATAGTTAAAATTAGCTAAGCAGAAAAATTCTTTGCAATTTTTTCTATCCATTTTGATTCAGTTTGATGAAAGATACTTGGTATAGAAATTCTTTCAATGCAGAAAGTATTTTCTATGAAATTCTCATGGGAACAGTGCAGTTTTCTTGCACATATTTATGAGTATGAATGTCATGTCTTTCACTGTATAATAAGTCATTTCTCCATCAGTCTGCAGCCTCCCTGGCTTTCCATGCTTCAATTAAATCCCAAGGATTCCTCCAATTGGGCTTTCCAGTAGTGATGTTAGGGTTAATAGTAAGGGGGGATTGTACTTTTAGGAAATTGTTGGATAGTTTCACTTTTCTGTAGGGAGAAAAAATGGCAAAATCACTCATCTGATTTCACTGCCTACAACTTAGGTGCAAATATGAAATGCCATTTATGACCAACTCTAAAATGCCCATGTGTGTCTGGGTCTGGGTGTGGATATAATGTGGGTGTGAGTATGGGTACAGAGGTGTGTTCTTAGTCTCTTAAATATAGAACTATGTGGTTAAGTCTAATATATTTATATATTACACATATCCATGGTCTCAGTGTTACTAAGGTATTAGAAAAATACTAACCCTTCTGAAGGAGTATATGCACAAGTGAATATGTCTATTTTTTTTTATCAAGCTTCATTGGTACTCTCTATTTTTAATGTAGCTGATGGTTTACTATTGCTTTGTGGTATATCTCTTTATTAGGCTTTATTTATTTATTAGGTGTTCTAAAAATTAAGCTGTTTTGCATATCTAAGATAAAAAGAATACATTGTTAATAGTATATATGCTGTAATTTATAATTTTTATACAAGTTATATTTGTAAAGGATGATGTTTTTTGTAGATACTTTATCATTTTTAGGCCCACAGAAGTGAGAGATGGATAAAATGGTCAAGTCTTAATTTTGATATAAAGATATTATAATCATACTTGCAAAATTTGTACGAGACACAGAATGACCATGCAAGCCCAAATTTGCACTTCAATATTTTCGATATGATTCAGAATTTAAAAATCTACCCCTAAAAAAATGCATAAAATGGATATACTAGGGAAAATTGCTTGAAATCATACCCAGAAAAATGCATACAAAAATGCAAATATTCAAAGAGGCAGTCCTAAAATACATACAAACTTTTGTACAGATACTTTCTGTCTGTTTTTTTTTTTAACAGAGGCAAATAAAACTTCAATAACATGAAAAAATGAGCCAAATCAAAATTGGCAGATATACTCAACTCTACCACAAACAGGAACCTACCCTTTGTTTTACCTCCACCCTACCTTAAAGGTCCCTGAGATAATATGGAACAAAAACAATTGAGAGTGTTGTGGTTAGTCTTTAGGATGCCACAATATTCTTTTGTTATTACTGCTGCAGCAGACTAACTTGTTAATTCTCTAGGATCATGGAATGGTATGCATCTATATACCTTTTTTTCCATTCAGAAAAACAGAACTGAATTTTGTATCTTGTAAGTTTTAAATTATGCTTCATTCTCATTTCCATTCCTGCTCATTTATCTATTGCCTTTGTTTGTTTAATTTCCTGGGTAGAATTACTTTGCATGTGAGCTGTCTATAGCCCAGAGACCAGCTCTGTACTATGATGATTGGAAAGCTTGTATATGTCTTCCCAAACCACAGAATAATTCTTATTGGAATATTTTATGTAAGTAGGTCAAAAGAAAACAAAAGAAACAAGGGCTGTCCTTAGCCATGTATACAGACAACTTTTCTACAGGAACTTTATATGTAAACACATATGCACATGCGCAGGGTTGGTTTGTTTGTGTGTCTGAGAATGGAAAAGAAATATATGTCCTGTTGCAAAGCCTTATTTTATTTTATTCTGATTGCATCTGTATGACATTGGGAGTTTGAGATGAATTAACTATGACAATGAACATGTTACCAGCAAATAGTAATCTCATGTCACAGTTCCTCTGCTTTCCCCTCTCTCCTGAAATGTGTGTGGAGGCAAGTAGAATCAGCCTTGCTAACTGCGTGACCAGAATGCTGGTATGTAAGCCGGAGTCAGAAGACAGCAACAGCAAACCATTTCCAAACTGTTGTCAAGAAATATATATGGATGTTTCCATGAAATCACTAGGAGTCAAACTCAATTCAAAAGAGCCCTTTCCACAGTAATAATAAAATACAGTTTTGCTTTATCTACAATATGAAACATCTGGATGATGATGTTATTTTTATTGTTACTGTTATTTATTATGGTCACCCACTCCAAAAGATGTATACTGGATGGATGGATGGATGGATACTAGAGTTGGGCATGCTCTGAAAATAATTTTGAGGAAGAGCTTTGGGACACATGGGATTCACCATTCTTCATTTAAAATGTGTTTTATTAAGTATTAATTGATTGTTGTAAACCGCCCAGAGTCCCCCAACAGGAGGAGATGGGCAGGGATAAATTAGATAGACAGATAGATAGATAGATAGATAGATAGATAGATAGATAGATAGATAGATAGATAGATAGATAGATAGATAGATTGCATGGAACATAAAAACCGTGGTGGTGAATATTGTTATGCATATTATTTATTTATTTGCCAAATTTATACAGCCACCCATCTCATACAAATTGACTCTGGGCAGTGTACAATAAAACCTACTATTAAAATCTACTACAAAACCAATTAAAAACAATTAAAACAGTAAACTTAGATAAAAACAAAACCACATGCAGGAGAATATCACGAATAATACAGCCAACACATAGGGTCCCTATTACCAGGGGATCCCCAGGCTTGTTGAAAAAAAAAAAAAAACACTTTCCAGAAGGCAATAAGGCAATAAGGGTTGGGGCAGGAGGGATGATGTTCCAGAGGGCAGGTGCCATGGCAGAAAGGCTTGCCTCCTAGGTCCATTTCAGATGGAACTCTTTCACAGATGGGACCCATAGAATGCCTCTCCTGCCAGACCTGACGGGACGGGTAGATTTAATTGGGAAGAGGCAGTCCCTCAGATAACCTAGCCCCATGCCATGTAGGGCATTAAAGGTCAAAAGCAACACCTTGAATTGGACCTGGTAGCAAACTGGTAACCAATGAAGCCCACAAAGCAGAGATGTAACATGTGTCCTCTTAGGGACACACATAACTGCCTGTGCCACTGCATACCCATTACGTATGAACATAGAATTCCAGATGCATGATAGGGAAGAACTGTCATAATTTAGCTTTTTATGTAATGTTTAGAAATATGAATTGCAAATAAATTAGACCCATAATGGACATTATAGCTCATTCTCCAACCAAGGATCTATATAAACATTTGTTTTCTCCAAAATAATGCAAGCATTTATGCAAAAAGAGACCATGGTATCCTATTTGACACTGAATATCTCAACCTGCTTGGTTTTTTTGAGATTACTCATTATTTGTCTTCATGCCCTGGGCAAAAGTAACAAGTATTATAGCAACAGAAGGTGCTTTTCTGTGCTTTTGGCTATTTAGGGAAACTGTTCCATGAAAGAAAATAGGATATTCCATGCTATTTCAATGAATTGTCAACGTAAGACCTTCTCTCTCTCTGTCTGTGTGTGTGTGTGTCTTTTGTGCATGTTCACATCAGTCTTGACTTCTGGCAACTGCCTGAACAAGTCCATGCAGTTTTCTTGGTAACGTTTTTGGCAGTGGTTACCAGTGCCTTCTTCCTAAGGCTGAGAGTGACTAGCTCAAAGTCTCCTGTTTTCTAGCCTGGTACTTTTAACAACTACAGCAAACTGGCTGTCACCAATTTTGTTATGCTTATGTTGTTATACTTATGTTATGGTTGGACAGCATTGAAAAGGTGCCTAATTTTGGCAAACATTTATACAAAGCACACCTTTGAAGCTGCTTAGCAAAGAAGTGCACCTCTGCTTCTAAAAGCAAAATTCTGAGCCCCTCCTGGGGTAATTTGGCTAACTTCACTGGACTCTTCCAGCAAGCTTTGGTACACATGTTCGGTCCATGCCAAAGACTTGTCCAACTACTGCAACTCTGCCAGAGGCCTCAGTATAATCCAAGGTGCCTTGATGAGGAGAATTGCATCTACACTGTGCATGAGATGAAGCATAACTACCTGGTACAAGCTTATTATTTAATGGTTCCTGCAATACCCTTTCGCTCTTGTGATAAGGAACCCTCCTCAGTTTTGCTGAGTATTGGAGCACACATCCTGCAAAAGGTAAATAAAAATTAAAATAAACAAACAAACAAACTTCCCCACATGTTCCCAAAGCACTGGGCGGTTCAGGTGAACTCTCCCTGTGCCACTATGTATAGTCTCTGTTATAAGGATATAGGGATCCTTGATACAGCACTGGTCATATAGGAATTCTTATGTACCATTTTCTATGCAGTTTGGAGTTATCCATAAAAGATGCCGTAATAAAATACAGCATGCAACAGGGCAGTGTTTCTCAAACTTGGCAACTTTAAGATGCATGGGCCTCAACTCCCAGAATTCCCCCACCAGCTGTTGAAGTCCACGCATCTTAAAGTTGCCAAGTTTGAGAAACATTGCTACAGGGAAATGAGACTGTTACTTTTTTGCTACAAGGAATGGTAAAAAATGATAAAGCATTTAAAGTAGAAATTATTTTTTTAAGTAGGACTACAAGGACAATGCCCACAAGAACTTCTGCCTTGCCTCCCCCTTTACCGCAGCAGTCACTGAAAATGGTTCTAAGTGCAGGATGGAATTCGGAGAAGTCTGCTTTGTTAGTGAGCAGCAAGTCTTGTATAAGCCTATTCACCTATTCTTTATTGCATATATTAAACCTTTTGAAGTTATACTCTGTAGTAATGTAGAGGTCTTATCAGATTTACAGGCATATTTGGCTAAATATGTGTTGGAGAGTATAATTTATTTGAAACCTCCATTACAGCTGCATTCTTCTTGTTGTGATTATCCAGTAAGTATACAGTCATATTTTAGTTGTTAGGAGTAAAGCCACAACAGAGAGCATGTGAAAGCTACATGATTGTCTGGAAGTAATACTTCTTACCAGCAGCATGATTAGTTTATTTATTTTATAAACCATTGTACTGCTTTTCAGTCCTAACAAGTAGTTTATGTAACAAATTAAATAAAACACTATAAAATCAGGGAGATAGATTCATTTAGTTACTTATCCAATCAACTGTTTATACCAATAGCCACAATAATTGTGTTTAGATTGAGGAGTTTTCAAAACTAAAAACATTACATCCAGTAATTACCTTTCTTTTCTTTCTTTTTTCTCTTTTTGGAATGGGTGCACCACACTTTGTTTTAAGCAGCATCATACAACTATGTGTGCATATTCAAGGTGCTGGCTATTACCTGTAAATCCCTACATGGCATGGGGCCCAGTTATTTGAGGAATTGCATGTCTCCTGGGGTTCTGCACAGCCAGTAAGTGCTGACAGATTGGCTGTGCTCTGTCCAGGTCTCCTCAATCAAACAGTGACATCTTTCAAGCCCCAGGAAGCAGTTTAACATTGAGCAAGGAGTAAGATAAGAATGTCTGATGTCCCCTTAATTAATTATTTAATGTATTTATGGGTAAATGTACAAGGAATATTTATGGTAACATCAGAAATACGTTGGTTGGCTATTGTGAATACAGAGGATACCATGGTTTTTGACTGGGAATCCAAATGATTTACAGTGAATGTTACATAGACGGCATGGCCAAACTATTTCAGGTATAAATCCAGTGTTCAGCACTTCATGATTTTCTCATCATAAAGGGGCAATGTGGTATAGGTAAAGAATTAAGGACTTTTTCTGTGTCCTCTTTGTTTATCACTCTTCCTGCTGGTTGTCGAAGAGACAGCTAACCTCAGGTAGTTTCTTTCTGCCTTTCTTCCTAGGCAGCTTTGCACAAAGCACAAGCTCTTGGAATCTCCTCCAAGCTAGCTAGGTTGTTTTCCCTTTGGTCATTTCTGGTTCTTCCACTATCACCATTCACTAGAGCAGTGTTTCTCAACCTCAGCAACTTTAAGCTGTGTGGACTTCAACTCCCAGAATTCCCCACCCAGCGTGTTGACTGGTGAATTCTGGGAGTTGAAGTCCACACATCTTAAAGTTGCTAAGGTTGAAAAACACTGCTAAAGAGCATAAGATGACCTGTCAGCAACCAATGAATTTCTACCTTCATACACAACTACAACAATCTATATGACACCAATCCATGGCTTCTGACATACATTTTATCTCTTTCATTCGGTTAAACCTACACCTTCATTTTCCTACATGTATTCATAGATTCCACTCTACAAGCTCAGACCACATTCATTCAGATCTCTAATATCATTCCCCCTTACTCTTAGTTTCATAGGAACACAACATGTCTAGTTTTTTTTTTAAAAGTCAATTCATGTCTTTTACAATCTAGTCGGCTTAAATTTCAAATTGCAATCTTCCATATACCATAGTCATCATCAGATGGGCCCATATATATTGACCCGTGCTGCCCATCATGGTTTCAAGGCTTTCATATAATGCCTTTCTGTAAGATAGCAAAGGTTTAAACTAAATCACCAGCTTTAGTTGTATCCATACAACATGCTAATGGTAAGGATACAACTAGTCAGTTTTGGTACATTTTAGCCACAAGTGTAACCAAAGACCAGTTTTACTCAAGCATGGTCAATTATGCAAGTAAGATCTCTACTTGACAGATTATTTTGCAAGCCAACATATTATTGCCTACCTTCACCAATTAGGAGAAATATGCAGTGTACTGACACACAAGATGTATAGAGTTTGATGATGATCTGGGGAAAGCAAAGCCATTATTTGTAGTCTGAAAATCAGTGTGGCAAAAAGACGATATAAAGAAAATATCTGCCTTCCTTCCTACACCTCTGGCTAGAGATGTAAGACACAGAGGATAAATTATTAAAGCCTTATTTTGAATTCTTCTGTGACTAAGAGTTGTCTGAAAATAGTGGCATTTAAAGCATATGTATTTTATTCAGCATGCCTGCTGAAGTGATTAAAATGTTCAACGTGAAGTCAACAGCCCCTTATTCCCTGGCAGCTGTCATAGCCACTGAATGCAGGTATAACAGACCAAGAAAGCTTTCTTACTTCACCTGTTATGTAGTGCCACAAAAGCAAGCCCTCCATTTTGTATAAGCATGTTATCTTATTTTTCAGCTTTTATTCCTTCCATACCTAGCTCAGATGAAGTTCTTGATACTATGTGCATATCCCCGTTTCATTGCTCTAATATCATCTCTGTGTTGGCATCAAGTTGGTAAATGTAGAAAAAGAGAATTGGGGAAAAATTAAAGACAGCTTCTATATAATGCAAGAGCTTTCTTATGTGAAAATAGCATGGATTACTCCCTGTCAAATAAAGAATCTGCCTTAGATAAGACTTGGGGAATTCAGACTGTACTCACCTTTGCATAAATAAGGAGCTAATTGTGGTAGTGGTAATTCTCTATTATCCTAATAATGAATCCTAAGGATAAACTATTATATAACACTTTTTCAGAAGTTTATAGAAGATAGCACTGAAACAATCATTCTGAACATTTTAAGGTCTCCTTCATTTGCATTTAGATCAATAAGTGGTGAATTTCATATCTGTGTGCCTTTGACTATAACAAATGTAAATAAACAGGTTGAGTAGATTTAATTTAGGGTCGGATGAGTAAGGAAAATGCAAACCGCAAGGAGATGCTGTTTTTTCCTAGTTTAAAAAAATAGCAGAAACTGACTGCTTCTCATTGTCGGTCACAAGCCAATGTGCTGAAGCCATGCTCCTTCCTATTCAGAACTTCTGAACAATTTTGGTGCCACGCCCAGATTTGAAAGGCTGGAAAATGTTGTTTTCTCTGAAGATTTCAGAAAGCTAAACTTTCTAAACTTCTTTTTTAAATAGCCATCAAATGAAGGTAATATTCTTCTATAAACTTCTGAAAAAGTTTTATATAATAGTTTATCCTTAGGATTCATTATTAGGATAATAGAGAATTACCACTACCACAATTAGCTCCTTATTTATGCAAAGGTGAGTACAGTCTGAATTCCCCAAGTCTTATCTAAGGCAGCTTCTTTATTGACAGAGAGTAATCCATGCTATTTTCATGTAAGAAAGCTCTTGCATTATATAGAAGCTGTCTTTAATTTTTCCCCAATTCTCTTTTTCTACATTTACCAACTTGATGCCAACACAGAGATGATATTAGAGCAATGAAATGGGAACAATATTCCCACATTACACCATTGGTCTGTGAACTGCACTGGTTGCTGGTGAACTTCCAGGTGCAAATCAAGCTGCTGATGATCACCATGAATGCTGGTACTAATCAACAGGGCCTTTGTGGCATTGGGCCAGGTTATTTGAGGGACAACCTATTTACCATGGTTTCCGCCTGTCTGGTTCGATTGGGCAGACTCCATGTGCTTCAGGTCCCTTCAGTCAAACATCTATCAGGAACCAGGAAGCATGCCTTTTCTGTCATGTTGTCTGCCCCTTGGAATGACAACCCCCCTAGAAATCCATATACTTCTAATGCTTGTAATATTAAGTTTAGGATTATTTACCCATCCAATCAACTGGAAGTGGTAGTGGTAGAGATGTGTATGTGTCTGTATGTGTGGAAAAGCATCCAGGTTTGTAATTGTGCCCCATTTTTGGTCCTCATCTAAGTAGTATTTTTAGTATGACAGGGAGACAGCTTACAGTTATAAGCCTTGCTGGTAAGAAGCACAATTTTATTTCAGAAACAAAACAAAATAAAAAAAGTAAAAAGATTAAAGTGAGCAGTTGTAACTATGTACAGTCAGCTGCCGTGACTATTAAATAGGGCTGTGCATGCTTTGAAAATGGCTTGGAAAAAGTGCTTCAGACCTCTGCTACTCAGTAAAGCAGTGTTTCTCAACCTTGGCAACTTTAAGATGTGTGGTTATAATTTAAGGTGTTGATACCAACTTGAAAGCCACAAACAACTAAGGACTTAATGGTTGGGGGGCATTTCTTTCAGTATGAACCTAACCATCTGTTAAGATCTGACATAAGCCTTTTTGAAGATGCTTCTATTGTCAGAGGCTCATTTATCTGGCAAAGGGGAATGAATCACTCCCATATTTCAGACTATATTTCCTTTAGAAAATCATTCCTTTCATCAAGCGTTTCATTGTTAAATAATGTTTGCTGAATTTTTTTGGATTCTGATTTTTTAAAATTACTTTGATAGGCACCATGATTTACGTAACACAAATAAATAAATAAACATTATGTATCAAACTATCATTTGATACAATCTCAGCAATTGGCATAAAATGGTAATACGAGAGAGATAATATAAATAATGTTGTCCAACTTACCATTTTGAAACACTCAAGGAATTTACAGAACCATGTTTTTCACTTGAAAATACAACTTTTAGCAAGGCAGCTTCATTCTTGCCCCATAATATTTTTTTTTTTAACATGAACATGGGATAATTACAGACAAAACAAAAATTGTGATGAATTCATCACAATATGTTTAGGTCATTTATTAACCGCTCCAAGTGATATAGTAATAAAATCATTTGGATGTGAGGTTGATTTATTTTAATGAGCAGGGCTTTGTATATTTTAGTTTTTCCAATAAAAAAAGTAAAGTAATGATAATTCAAAATTACTCTGCAGCATCTCTCATCTCCTTCCTCTACTTAACTCCCACACTTTGCAACAGCTTTGTATGTTAAAGAATTTGCAACTAACTCTTCATAATCAAAGAACTCTTCTGTCTCCCATCAGTGTGTAAGTTTGGTAAAATTTATCTCCTCTCTCTTTTGAAGACAGGCCTCAGTAATCTCACAGAAGTGCCATCAGCCAACTGTATAGCCACTTCCACATTTGGCTGGGGACCCTTCAAAGGCAAAATCTGTACAAGATACAAAATAGGATGCCATTGTCTTTAAGTGAAGGAAATTATGTGTGTATGGGGAAAGGTGTGTGTGATAGTTCACTCCAATTTTTCCCAACTTGGAACCTCCAGATGTGCTAGGCTACAATTCCTGTGTTGACTAGTGTTCAGCTAAAGATTAAGAGGGAACCACTTAAAAGAGAAACAAAAATAAAAACATAGCTATTGAAGGAGCCAGTGTAATTTCAGTGTAATTTGGGTCAGAAATAAATTCTAGCTTCTATCAGCAAGGATAGCCATTCTCCTATTTAAAGCTTTAACAAAAATAATTTAGAACACATTCAGAGACCAAATAATATATATGTTCTTGTATAATGAAAACTGGATACACTGAAATTAAATATGCAAATCCCCATCTCTTTTATAATTACAATTCTGATTTTAGATTGATGCTCTTGGGTGATATTAAGACCTTTATTTTGACCTGAAATACTTTGGGTAGTATTTGGTTGCTTTGGCTTTTGCTTTGGTTTTACATTTTTATCATGTTCATTTTATGATGTGGTTGTTTTATATTTGTTTGTAATGTATTGTTTTAATTTAGTGCTAGGAAATACATTTTTAAGCATCTTATACATACAATAAATACATTTCCAAAATTGGTTCTTCAAAAATGGCTGAGAATACCTAATCTGGAACTGATTATTTACCCCATACTGATTTATACCATTATGAAATAGCCAAATATGAACTTTAGAGCTTGAAAAGTTTCTTTCAAAAAGCTTTTCTTTGTAGAAAATGCCACACACATGGACACACATGAGTGTGCATGCATGCACACACACACACACCACACAGTCTCCAATTTACAGAGCATATTTGTTCTAAGGAGTTCCCAGTCACTCCTTAGAATAAAAGAAGGATCAGTTGTATAGTTTTTGTTAATACAAAATTATAACTAGCATATATTACTGCCTGTAAAAAGATCTGGCTAAATAGTATGCTCTCAGACTGAGAAAGAAGGAATGGGTTGAGGTGGGGGTGGGAAGAGCTAATTAGACTAGAAGCAACCGTGAACAAACATGTTAGCGGAATCAATACCTGGAACTGATCAGCTATTTCTTTAATTGTGCCAGCTGGACAGTAGTGATGTGCTTGGCAGAACATAATTACCCATTTTAGTTATACAACAGCAGAGATGTTTTCTGCATTCCTTCCCTTTTTTCCACTCTCTGTGGCTTATGCTCCTCCACCCCAACTTTTCCCATTTCTTTAGTCATTGAGTGTACATTCTTTGAAGAAAGGCTAGTTTCAATAAATGATGTATGAACTGAAGTTTCACAAATAATTAGAAATTTTGAATAGTTAAGCTGTATTGTGACCTAATCAGAAAGTGAGCCACTGAGGAATTCACCCCTCTCAATTTTAAGAGACTTTATGCAGTGTGCAAAGCAGCAGTGTGAAAAATCAGAAAATCTCATTCATATTGGTAAACTAATCTGTAAAAATGTGATCCAGCTACAGAGTTAAAGAGCTACAGCTGATACTATACAACTACTTTCATAACAGAAGACTTAAAGAGGAGCAAAATAAAGGTACAGTAATATGTAAGGTACTAAATAATTATAGGTGAAAACAAGAGGTTATTCATATTTGTAAGTGTATGTGGTTTCAGATGGAAGACAATTTAATGCAAGAGTTTTGTAGGCCATTAATGCAACTGTTTCAAAGGAATCCAGCTGTAATATAGCTTGGATATAACTAGCTGTGTAATACAACCTTATCATTTAAGTAATGGCCAAAGCTGTCTTCTTCAGGTTAGCACCTCTTTAACAACACCTGTTTAATGGTTATCAGTGGCTCATGGTTTGCAAAAAGGTTAGAGGGGACACCCAAAATTGTCCCATAAGGACAGTACCTACTTAATGGTCATGCAATAACAGCTAATTTTTAGGAGAGAGTGCAGAATACAAAGAAGAACAAGACTACATTAAGTTAGCAAACAGCCCAGCTAGCTGGCTAGAATATAGAACAGAAATATTCCTCACCATGGTATTATGTGGCAGGTCTCACATGCATGTATAATATTTTAGTTTCTCATTGTAGTTAGGATTTGCTCCTTGTTGCCTCTTTCATTAACTAGCCTAGGACAAAATATTACTTAAGATGATCATGGAAATTTTGAATGCTTTAAGAGCAATACATGATTATAACTGCACTGAAATCAAGAAAAAAATTAAAAATGTTCTTATGTTATGCAGAGACTGCTAGTATGATCTGAGTATCTAATTTCTTGTCTTTCAATTCTATACCATTTTTAAACAGCAGAAATTTGGAAACAAGTTTGACAACATTTTTAATGTACTTGACCATTTGAACTCTGAAAATGTTTGTATGAGGGAGTGGAATGATATATAGAAATTTGGGGACTCTTATTTATGAATTAGAAAAATCTTTTTGATGAGAGAAATGTGCTAATGTTATGAGCTTTATTTTTGTATATTGGCACAGAATACTGTTAGACCACATAGAAATGATTTGTGGCTACAGAATGAACCTTTTCCTCTTTTAACAAGAAATGTCCACCTATCTTCTTTTGTCAGACTTGAAAAGTTTATTGTAAAGGATTCAAATTATTTTAAAATGTTGCTTAGGTCTGAGGGACAATAAGACAACATTTCTATATAAAATTCAGATATATGGGAGATGATAGCAATAAAGTTATAGGAGTAGTTCATCCTTTGCTCTTTCTATATCTTTTAAAGAATAGAAAAGGCAAATTATGTAGTTAGTGATCAGTCATCATGATCAGGTACCATGAAAAGCAGAGTTCTCAGCTGATGTAGAGAAGAGACTTACATATGTATAATTCTATGCATGTATGGAGTCCAAAATTTAAATTAAACATGCACAGTTGGGGAACTATGTATGGACAATTCAGCACAAACCAGGGGGAAAATAATTGTACATATTATCCCACAAACTATTTCATTTAGGCATGAATAAGGGATTCAACCACCAGAAAGTAGTTGTGCTGGAAATCTACCATGATTACCCAATAAAGTGCTATCTAGCATTCTGAAGTTAAAAGAATCTGATAATTATTATTCTCCTCTATTTAGTTTGTAGCATAGATATTTTTCATTGGATTGTGGTTAAGGATGGGTTACAATATTATAAAGATCTCTAGTGATGTATCAGGTCTACTCAGCCTTCCATCCTTCTGAGGTCAGTAAAACGAATAGCCAGCTTGCTGGGGAAGGTGACGACTGGGGAAGGCAATGGCAAACCACCCCACTATAGTCTGCCAAGAAAACGTTGTGAAAGCGGCATCCACCCAAAGGGTAAGGCATGACTCGGTGCTTGCACAGGGGACCTTTCACCTTTCGCAGTGATGTATCTATACTTTTCCTGCCAAACACAACCTAAAAAGGCATACTTTTTGTAGAAGATATTTGCAGCAACAGAGAATTTGGGAGATTTGTGTCAATGGTACCTTCTACTGGTAACTTGGTCATTACCCAAAGAAACAAAGTTCCAGTGGTTAAGCATAACCTGACTTCATTTGTTTGACAGGTGTTACATTTCTTTTTTTATCTGGAAGTCAGACAGAAAGGAGTAAAAATCAGAGTGAATTTATACAGAGATATATGAAATGGTAAATCTAGTCTTTGATTATACTCCTTTATGCTTGAGATGGACAGAGAATGAGTGAGCTAATTTTCCATAAATATCTATATATGCTTCCTGATAGGCTATAATTTTTTTATAAAGAAAGCTGTAGTAATAACTAGACCTGCACTCTAAAAAAATTGTCACTATATTTCTATATTTGTAAAATTGAATTGATTTTAGCATACATTTTTAAAATATGATCTCATGTCATTGATATTCCAACAAGTGACAAACCATTTAACTGATTTTTTTTTTAATATACTAAGGCTATCAGGTCTGGGCTACAATCACCTAGGCTACTAAAGGCCAATGAAATAGAAAACACACCCTTCTTTTCCCATCTATTGGTCATCCAGATCTTTGCATCTGACATCTATTAGTCCTGACTATACTGTTTAGGACCCAATGTACAGTAACAGCCTGAACAGAAATCATGGCTCAGGAAGGAAGGCAGAGGGGGAGGAAGGAAGGAGGGGAGGAAGGAAGGAGAATTGTTAGACAAAAGATGCCATCAGAAATTACTGGTTTCTGTGGAAAGAGATTTTCTTCTTGTAGTATGATTGTACAAACAGAAGCTGAGTAGAACAGTGACTGTGAGGTAATCAGTTTAATGGTTGTCTAATAGCTGAATCAGTAGATTGACTGACTCTTAATCATGCAGTATGATGCCTATAAAGTAATACAGAAACCCAAGTGGAAAGAAATGCACTTTGATTACAGTTTACAGCTTTCAAGCCTGAGTGCCTTTTAAAAAAAGTTTTACTTAAAAGAAAAGGCAACATGCAGAGTTCTAAAAAACACATTATATGCCATTTCTCATTTAAAAATAGGAAAAGACTATGTGTGGATTTATAAAGAATGTGCTTTATCACCACAGTTCTCTCTACATGGACTGGAATTCAGTTCCCATAATTCCCAGCTGGCACATCAGCTTAGATTTGAATCTAACACATCTGGAAAGGATCAGAATGGGAAACGTGATATAATTGCATCTGTTGCAACAAAGATTTTAAAAGAGTCTTGTGTCATTTTAAGGATTTACACATTTATTAGGATTTATGATTTCTTGACCTACAGTTCAAGAATATAATATAATAATATAATATAATACTGTATATAATATAATAATATAAATTAACTTAAGCATTTTATTATGAAAGTGTGCTAGTCTTTAAGATACTACACAATTTGATGACAGTTTGTTAAAATCTAGAAACCATGGCCATCCTGATCCCAGGCATAATACAGAATGTACTGGATGTTCTACCATCCTGGTGTTCTGAAATCTATGCAGGGATAACATGGTTCTAAATCAGTGTTTTTCAAACTTGGCAACTTTAAGATGTGTGGACTTCAACTCCCAGAGTTCATGCTGGCTGGGGAACTCTGGGAGTTGAAGTCCACACATCTTAAAGTTGCCAAGTTTGAAAAACACTGTTCTAAATAGTCTTGGACAGCAAATGGCAAAGAATACTTTGGAGACAATTTAAATTTTATTGCATGAAATCACCGTGCTATTGTTATTGTTTTCAGAAGTAATAGTTCTGTTGTTTTAATCTTTTTACATACAGGGAAGTCGATGAATAGCTCTTTTTAAAATTACATGTGAAGTACTTTGAGTGGCAGGGTAGAAACAGTTTAAATTAACATGTAAGAAACATTTCCTTAAATGAAGTTTCTCTCAGCTCAGCAAGTATTCATATTCTTAAGTAAATATGCATTGAATTGCAGCCTGACATTTATATTTATTCCAAGTTCATGCTAATATTTGCATTAATTTCTCTCTGTTTAAATAAATAAATAAATCACTCATGCAGAATTGCAGTGCTTGCACTCTGTAACACAGTCTCCTATGCATCTCTCTAATGGGCATTAAATTAATTTGCTTCCAAAAAAAAGAGTAATGTTGAGATGGATAACTATGGTAAAGTTCATATATATAATAAAAACCCAGCAGGGTAGATAAATTGAACAAATATGATTTCTCCACTGGACCCTATCATATTTAATCAGCTATGCTCTATCATTCTTATTAGAAGTGGGCTCCATTGAATTAATAATGGTTTTCAATTCTTTGTGACAAGTCTACTGAATTTATCTCAGTTAAATAAGAAAACTGAAAAAGTTAAGGAGAAACATTCTAGTCTCAAATCTGATTTGTTTAAAGCCAGTGTATTCTGTCTTTGATAGTTTATATAGAAACTAAGCATGTTAAGGCCTCCCTTCCTTTTCAAGGCAGGAATTAAATATTACTCTATTTTTTCTCATAGCAAACCATGGAATTTAAAGGTTCTAGTGTATGGATAAAAGAAGTCTGTGGTTTAAAAATCTGAAGTGAGGAATGGTGGAGTCACATGTGCTGCTAAATTACAACTCCAAGCGTCCCTAATCAGCCATGCCTGTAGTGAAGAGCTGAAGCCCAACAACATCTAGAAACCTGAATGCTGTGCACCTGAAGCTCTCACATACTCTTTTTCTCTAAGCAATTTTTTAAAAAATTATTGGGCAATACTGACATAGAATAAAATGAAATGAGCCCAATTTTATCAATTCATAGAGTCCTGTAGCAAATAATTAGTGAGTGTGGTGGCATCTTATGTATGACATGGTTAAACATGCTTCTGATCTGAATTCAGGTGTGCATCAGGCCAAGGACCATTTAGTCCAGCATTCTGTGTTCTGGCAGCCAACCAAATGCTTTTGGGAAACTCAGAAGCAGCAGCATCCACAGGAAGCAAAGAGGTAAGATGGTGGTCATGGCAGCAGGATCCAAGCTCTACCCTTTGGTAGATATGTAGTTGTTGCACACATGTTCCCAGAGCTTAAATCACATGGCAACAACTTGCCTGTTTTGATTCTCCCTTCCTCCCCCAAGGAGGCAACGGTGACTCAAAAGAATTAGGAAATAGCTGTCTTTCATTCTTGATCCCCAGTAGCTGGTATTTAAGACAAACTGTCTGTGATTCCAGACTTTCCTTTCATTGGCATCCTCATCTCTGAATAGAGAAATGAAGTACAACAAAGGAAAAAATAACATGATTAGCAAGATGTTGTACAAATACTTCAGTTGAACTTATTACTAATGTTACTCAGATATTCAAAATTTATAGACTAAAGGTTGTTACAGAGTTCTGCTCTGGTGCTATCCCTTCCAGTCTCAATCTCTCCTTGTTTGCCTGGAAGATCTGAAGTGCAAATGTAACTGCATCCAGTCAAATTCATTGACAGAACTCTGTGTCTGGGAACAGTGCCTTGTCAAGGTTCAGAATCCCCTGGAGGTTCATAATCATGTTCAAATGAATTGGGCAAGATTTCCATTACAGACTTTTCAGGTAAACAGAGAAGTTACAAGTATAGGAAACAAGCCTACAACTGCCCTCTTACAGAATCTGATGTCTCATCAACAACCTTTGGCCAGTTTCATTGAACAAGGACACTTAAATGGATACCAAGGCCTAATTCAGAAGTTACATTGTACCTGTTCCAAAAGAGTATAGCAGTTGGAGCATTGGACAATCCTTCAACATTTCAGTCACTAGTGGCTGTACTCCAGATACCTTTGCATTATGAATAGAAGGTAGGACAAAAGAATTTCTGGGCATATGGCTGAACAGTAACCAGGAATATTTTCCCCTTATTTTTGTTTGGTTTTGCTTTAAAGGAATTTGGATCTTTGAAACTGATTCCTCAAAAACATTGTACATTTTAAAAAGTCCATGTATAACATACAAATCATATAATAATTATAACCTGTTTACCTTTTTATATGCTTATGTAATGTTTTACCTGGACTTCTGCCTCAAATCATTCAGAACCCTAACAGTGCTTGTTATTTTAAGTGAATGAACAGTCTGCTGTTCCTATAGTGATGTATACTAGGCAATAAATTCATACTTAGTATCTATTATTAGAGTGAGTCAGTGAGTCAGTCTTGTGCCAAAAGTATTTTGGGAATGTCTAATATTAATGAATAAACATTGTTCAGAGTCAGCCAAGAATTCTAAATAAGTTTGACAATCATTCCATAATAATATTTCAGTTCATAATAAATTAGCCACTTTACTAACCTGGTTCCATTGGCTCAAGTAAATAAGGAAGATTGAATTGATACCTGTGCCATGATGTATTCCTTTAGAGTGGATTGAAAGAAATATGAAAGATGATAACAAAGACTGAAGGCAGTGCTGTTGGAAACTAGGCATGCCACTGGCAAGCCTTCACATAATAATAAGCAATACAAGCTCTCTTTGCTCTGGTAAGGACAGTTTTGCTTGTAGCTAGAATGAAATAACCATGTCCCCTGAAGTTATTCTTTCTGGATACATGAAAGCAAGCATATCCATAAGTCCTGTTAAATGCAGGAAAAAGAGAACTCATGTATATATTCCTTCAAACATCATCTATGGTCCTCTGCCCATGGTTAAGCTGCAATTCCCTGAACCCTTGCCTTTTTTCCATACTGGCTGGAGGTGTAGTTCAGGAACACCCTGACAGCCTCAGATTCTCTTTTCCTGTTCTGTGCCCTGATTTTAAACTTTTAGTTGCATGTTGTTGGCCATTATGGGGATCAATTGCCCCTGCAGGTACAATTCTTGGAACTGCTTACTACTCCAAAGAAGAAGACATGTTTTTCTTTCTCATCTTCATGGTGCAGGCAATGATACTGTTTTGAAAGCAACCCATGTTAAATACATACATACATAAATACATCTACTGCTATTTTCATCAATATAACCTTTCAGGACTATATACAGCTCAGAACTGTAACGTCATTCTGAGAAGACCTGGTTAGCTCTGCACATGCCACATATTTCTTTTTCTTTATCCCTTTAGCTCAGATGTTGCAGGAATTCCAGGGCCTCTTTATAGCTACATGGCCAAAATTCCTGTAGTGCAGACTGCAATAATGGAAAAAATAAGTATGCTGTAATGGCAGCAGGGAAGAGCTGGGTTCAGATTTTACCTAGTCAAGAAACTATTGTACAACTCACTATCTCTCTGCATTTTTTTTTAATTATCTCATACTGGTTGTTTCCAAAACCTTAGCGTAGAAGAGGATAACAAATAAAATTCATAAGAAACTGCTATTGTTTAGAATATGGAAAAGTAGGATTCTGGTAACCACAGCTGGTTTAAGATACAAACTATACCCTACATTTATGGCAGGTAATGAAATTTCCAGCACACAGCATAATACAGAATGCCCTGGCAATGAAGTTTATTTCTTTTCTTTTTCCTGGCAGAGAGAAGGCAAAGGCAAGCATTTGTTACTAGAGCTGATTGAAGATCCAGTTCAGAGACTAGATTCAAAGGTGATTCAATCAAATCTTTTAATCAAATTACTTTCAAACTTTGATGCCTTTGAATTGATTCAATGATACAGGAGGTCATTTGTACATGAAGAGATACTTTTTTAAAAAGTAACTTCAGAAAATTGAATCAAACCTACCAGATTTGATACTCTGAACTGAAATATTGAATCAAGCCAACTGTATTCTAAATAGAATCAGAGATGAGCCCCATACCATATTATTTACCCTTAGTGTCATATAATACATAGTCAAATCTCATTAGATATAATCAATGAAAGAAGGAGAAATACCTTTTAAAACCCAAATAGCATCTTATAGTTCTGAACAAACATGGTCACCCCTTGGAAACCAGTTTTGTGTCAAATCCAAATCTCAGAAAACTTTTGTGCAACATAAGTTATCAATACATTACTTTGATGTTTCAGAAAGTAAAATTACAAAGATAATTCTGATTTCAGAATGCCATTGAACATGGAGTTTAATGTATTCCTGTAACCACCAATACATATGCTTTTCTCTTTCTCTGAATGCAAACAGAATGAAATTCTTCTCCATTTTTACTATTAACTGTAAGCCTCAGTCTGTGTATATGCAGTTGGAGCCTTGATAACACAGAGCTGCCTATGCCCACTTATGAGTAGTTGCATTAATGTGGGACCCACTGTTCTGAATACGTGAAGGGGAGAATCAGTCACAAACCCACACTCCTCTCCTGCTTCTTCATTAAATGCATATTTGCAATTCTAGGCTTCCCAGCTAGCATGGGGAAAGCTAGTTTAGAAGGTTATCCAAGAAAAACTCTCCCTAATAAATCTCAGCTCCAAATTTCTAATAATAATAGATTTGCCCAAGGGAAGCAGCATCTAAAGATGGTAATGGTTTTTCAGGAATAGCAGCACAGTTGCTAGTTTAGGCACTACTTTTGACTAGATGCAATTCTGAGACCTTCCTAACTAGGCAACGATAATTGCCATTTTGCCATTTTTCTTTTCCTTTTTTAAAGGGAAGGTGTTTGTTTGTTTGTTCATTTTGTTTTTTTGAGTACTGCTTCACCTATTGTCAGGATAGAGATAGAGAACTATGTTCAGGAGGTTCAAAATGAATTTCTCCCTGCTGTGAGTCATACAGGTATGAAAAGAAAACTATACAAACATATATCAGGGAGCACAATTAGCTGAATAAGGAATTCAGAACAAGTTGGCTTTTCATTTTGGATTTGTACATCAATACAAATGCCTATCCTAGAAGTAAATTGAAAAAGTATGGTTTAAAATGGTGTTTTACCAGGAACGTTCTCCCCACAGTTTTTATCAGTGGGCCTCAACTGATGTAAATTTCTTTGGCTCTGCTGAAATGAAACAAAAGCTGGATTTATACAATATTCTGTATTATAATTGGCTTAGTGTGTTGTGGTTTGTAAACCACAGTGAATAATTAAAGTACAATTGCATGAAATTTAGTTCTTTAGTCTTTTTTACACCATGTTCTGCTTACCATGTGAAATAGTGATACTATGTTGTGATGGCACACTTATATTCTCAAAAGTTCATGTTTGGACTATTTCATTATTATTTATTTTTATTGCTTTTATATACAAAAGAGAGAGAGAGAGAAAGGAAAAATGAAAAGGGCAAAACAAAAAGCAAGCAGATAAACCCCAAAAGAAAAATATTAGACATCAGTATCATTAATCAATCTTTATTTATAACTGTATTTAGGAAAAATGGGATAAAGAATAAACTGACACAAATGCAAGGCCTTATCCCTTTCATTTTTACCAAGGTTTTGTGAGTATTTTAGTACAACCATTTAACTTATCTGTTAAATAAATTAACTTATTTCACTTTAATACTTATCAAATACTTATTTGAAGTATTTTCCCTATTTCAAGGAGGTTGAAAAATTATGCAGTTGGGCCACTATAATAATATCTAGCTTCATACAGTTTCATTTGGGCAGTCCTTCAGACTTGATAAACCATGGATTAGAATGATGGAAATTAGCAATGGGGCCAAGGAGCTCCTCCTTTGTCCTTCTTTCCTCCACCAAGCAATTCTATCCTGGCTTATTTTCATAGTTTATTCATTGATATAATGGAAAACTCTGGTTTAGCATAAACCAGGATCTTATTTCTGAAATGAAGCACAGAAATACAAAGGAGAGGAACATCTGCTATCTACAAAATGCTGGTTTCTTTAAACTAGCATTTAATATTTTAAAATATTAAATGCTAGTTTAAAATCAAATATTTAAAGATTATATGGTAATCGGAGCTACTGTACAGTCATACCTGCTACAGTAGCCAAAGCTTAGTGAAAAAAGAAAATAAAATCTAATTACAATTAAAAATACAAGATAAAAGTTTTTTTGTGATAGTAAAATGAATGTATATTTATTAATTAGTGTAGCAATCAAGTGAAATAACTTTGGTTTTACTAAATATGTATTATTGTTTGGGTATACATAAAACTATTAGAAAACATTTACTAGAAATTAGAATAAAATATTAAATTAGTATCATAATGGCATTTCTAAACTGAATATTTAAAAAGTCCAGTATCTAAATTCTTTCCACAGTAGTGTTCTTTTGTTCTTCTTTTCATTTCCATAATACTATTGACTAGTGATCCTCAGCTTTTGACAATGGGCTTCTCAACATTTGGCTGTTTGTTTGTTTTTCCTACAGCTTTCTAAATGCCTCCTTTCTTGACTCTTTTACTCTTGGCTCAGTCACACCTACTTTTAAAGCTAAATTGCTTTATATTTCACTTAATGACCATTGGGCCAAATTGTGTCCTTGAAGATACACTTACATGCAGCTCTCAGTATCATAAATACATCAGTGGTGGACACTCAACTGACACCACTTTAAGAGTAGCCTTGTTTCAGTTCCCACTCTCATAGCATGCCAGTTTATGTTGACAATAAAGGAGAGCTAAACTTAAACCCCTCCTAGTAAATCCAAAGCCTTTGAAGATTATTTATGTTATATTAAAAAGTTCTTAGTGTAATTTGATTTGAGTATACAATATATGCCACTTAAAAATCAAGATTTGTTGGCAGATGGAAATGCTTTACTTCCTTGACATTGCTTTGATTCTGTTTATACTGCTTATAATGGTCCCAATTATTGTCATAACTTTATTGCCCATTAAATGACTAACTCAGTTAAAGCTTTTTTCTCTGTGATAATATAGTGGAAATTTTTGATATCAATAATTGGGAAGAGCTTTAGTTAAAAACCACCTTGCTTTTAAGCCAAAAGTGGGGAAAACTGAGGTGCAACTAAGACACAGTTAGATGGGATGGCTTGGGAGCTGTTGGGGTGATTTTGAAAAAACAGTAATTCCATTTTGTATAGAGAGAAAAAGGAGAGGATGGACAAACCAATATTTCATGGATAGGTATAATGAAAGAATGCTGCTTCCTAGCTAAGGATGTTGCTATAATAGGCTTGTAATCTCCATGGAAGCCTTTTTGCCAGACTTCACTTTCTACTTTGGCTAAATTCCAAGTGAGATCTCTCCCAATATAAATATTATATTGATGAAAAAATTATTATATATGTTCACACAGAGCATATTCATTTGTGTGCATATATTTTTATTAAAATGCATGTGTGCACATTTTAATAAAAGGAAGAATAGATTCTTTCCTCTTTAGATATTAATGATCCAAGTTAATGCAAACTTAACAAATAGAGTATAGTCTTGATACATACTTACTTGGAAGTAAGGTCTCCTCAGTAAATAGAATAGCATGTTTAGAAGATTTTTTAGGAAAAAAACTGTCTGGAACACCCTGATTCCAAATTCCAATATCTGGTCCAGCATTTAAAAAAAAAATACCCATCTTGCTTTCTGCACAGAGCCTACAGTAATGGAATTACTGGTCATAGGGTAGAGTATCAAAATTCTTCTTTCATAATACTTCATTGCAAACTAATTCATGGAAGAAAGGGCTATCTTGATCACAAGCAGTATAGTTTA
Organism: Candoia aspera; assembly: GCF_035149785.1. NCBI lineage: Eukaryota > Metazoa > Chordata > Lepidosauria > Squamata > Candoiidae > Candoia > Candoia aspera. The sequence goes on along the minus strand of NC_086158.1, from coordinate 33,273,312 downwards.
CATTATCAGCTGTAAGGATCAATGATGAAAAATTTTCTCTGAGCTTGTGAATTATCTGAATGAGTGCAGTTGGCCAACACTGACCTAGAAGATCCTTTGGTTTGATTCAGCAGACCGTTCTTATGTTTTTATATTTCAGGTAATTTATCTGTGAACATCCTCAGCTTTAAAAAGTTTTTGCAATTTCAATACTAATTTTGGCAATGTAGCAATTAGATTTAAGAAAAAGCATACTTTTCAAAGCCTCTACTGCTTTGCATTCCCTTTTAAAAGCATTTATTCTTCCAACCATTTAAATGTTTGCTGATAAACCTTCCATTTTCACAGCCTGACTGGGGACATGAAAGCATAGAGGCATGTTTGGCTTCTTTCTCATAAATGTTCCTTGTTGTCCAGCATTATATTTCTGTTTTATAGAGAAAGGGTGTCAAGAAAAGCAAAGCTCAGAATGAGCTAAGGATGGTAAAGATTGTGAGCAATAATAAAAAAGCCTTCTTTAAAAATGATCGAATAATAAAGGGATAAAAGGAAGAGAAAAAAATGGAACACCAGCTGCTCAGTGAAGATGGTAAAATGTTAAGACCTCACATAGATAAGGCAACACTGTCCTTTTTATCATAGTATTCTCAAAAAAAGAAAAAGGTGTTCCACAAGGAAATCGCAAGAGTAGAATAAAGGGGCAGGATTAAAGCTTGGACTAATTTTAAGAACATGATAAGAGAATATTATTTTGAATTTAAGCCTTCAAGGGCCAAATGAATAACATCTTAATGTACTGAAGGAACTGCCTATTAGTTTGGCTAAACCTCTTAATATACAAAAACGTTTCTGAGAAATCTGGAGAAAGGCTGAAGAAGGTTAATGTTGCCCCTGCTTCAAAAAGGAGGACCCATGGAACTACAGCCCAGTACATAAAAACCAGGTACAGCATGTCATAAATAGTCTCGTATTGTTATTTGTTTTGTTATTTTTATTGTTTCTATTACTGTTTTAATTCTAACATGTAAACCACCTTGAGTTACTTTGGCAACTGAAACAGCATGCAGAAATCTTATTTATTTATTTAATAAAATATGTGATATTCTAATTAGCAAGCTAGTTAAGTATGGGTTAGATGGCAAAGAAATTAAGGAGATACATAAGTGCCTTGAAAATTGTATTCAGAAAGTTACTATCAGTGGTTCCCATCAAACTGGGTGAAGCAGTGACTGGGTGCCATGCGATTCAGTTCTGGATCTTATAGTCAGTGTTTTAATGGTCTGGATTAAGAATTTGAAAGAATATTGATCAAATTTGCAGATCAGCCAAAATTGGGAAGGATAATTGATAATCTGAATATGTGTCATATTCAATTTTAGATTGTATAAATAGATATTGATATACTTATAAGATGAAGTATCATTCCCAAATTACTTCCAAATTAGGAACTAATAGTTCCACTTTATTCTGCCTTGTTCATATCCTACCTTGAGTACTATGTCCAGTTTAGGACATCACATATTCAGAGAAATCAGGGGAGTGAGGATGGTCAGGTACTAGTAATTAATTCCTGTTGATTGAAGAAACTGAGTATATATTCAACGGAGAAGAGACTTCAAATCCTACAAATACCTGAAAAGATAAAGGCCAGAGGCCAGGACATGAAATAATGGATATGAATTACAGGAAAGCAGATCCAGCTGAATGTTAGAAAAATATTCCTAACTATAAGAACAGTTCAGCATCAAACCAATTCCAACAGAAGCTACATGACCATATCTGAGGGATGCTTTAATTTAGATTTCTGCACTGAGAAGGAGGTTGCACTTGATGGTCTGAATGCCCCTTCCAACTGTGCTTTGATGATTTATGTTGCATGTAATTTAAACTTCACTTATGCAATTGCTTCCCTATCCCCATAATTAAATGATTTGATTTTTAAAAAATCAAGCATGAAACATTCAATTAAAATGGAGACTGTGAAGTAATCACATATAATTTCTATCTTATGCGTGTTTAGATTGTTGCACTATACTAATCAGATCTAGTTGCCTCTTCATTTTTTAATCATTTGACAGCTCTTTTTTTGTGGTGATATTCCTAGTGCAGCAAATACACTTTGCACTAATGCAGGTTCTGAAACTGTAGCATAATTTCAGATTCAGTAAGCTGTTGCTAAGACAAAATAATTTTAATAATTAGGATTTATTAATGGTTGATATACACAGAATCTCTAAGGACATTACTGTTGATTTTAAGCAATTTCTGTTGAGATAGTTAATTAGAAAATAAATCCTTCCTTCCCACATTGATGTCAAATCAAAACTTTACCACCTGAACAAAAGGTGGCAGAGGGAAGAAGACAAACTTAGGTAATTATCAGCTCACGAAAGGAAAAACTGTTTCAGGATTTGCTTTCCAGTACTATATTATACACCATGTCCAAACTGAACAAATTAAATTAGCCTGCTTTTAAATTAGACCTCTTGCAGATTTTTTTAAAAGTATAAACATGTGGAAATATCTATCTTTATTGTTTATAACCTGCTTTCATTATTTTAGCTGTGGTTCACTTGCAGTTGCTAACACAGTTTTCAGTAGAAAATCTTCATAGTGCATTTAGCATTTCCTGGTGAAGTCCAAAATTTCCCCCTTAAGAGCAGCATCCCTAATGGATTTAGGAGATTTGAAAATGTCCTCCAGATCACCTGCTACCTGTACCTTTTATAGGAATATCAAGGATTTAGCCTGGGATCTTTTGCATGCATAACATGGTTTGCTACTAAGCTAGGGATCACCACCAGCAACTCTGAAGCAGTAACTTGTCAAGCATTGGACTCTTGGATAGCAAAGGAAAAAAAAGGAGTTGTTGAGATCACCATATTATAGCACATTGATACATAGGTGTACTACATTGGATCCCTAAAGGGTTATTTAATTCTTTGCTAGAGGAACATGAAAACTTGACCCTTAACAAATGCTTTGAAAATCAGGTTCAACATTAAATTTCTTTGGGATCTGAAAGAGCAGTTGAAGGAGAATTGTTTTGAGAGAAGAAATTGGGCAAGGTTGAAAAGGTTGCTTTTAAAAAATTAGAAATACACATGACTGTCTTTTCAGAATTTACCCTATGGTTCTGCTCACTTGTCACTGAAAGAACATATAGATTACTGAGTTATCACAAGCGTTATTAGCACTGTTGTCTGATAAAATTCTAAATAGCAATGCTTCAGCTATAAAGCTGCAGTAACTATGACAGAACAAATCCACATTTTATCTTTATGTGCTTGTTTGCTTATTTATTTAGTGTGTGTTTGTGTATGTCAAAGCTTGCTACATATTATTTTCCTTTTTTTAAAAAAATGTAAAAGTCCCTTTCATTATTATAAATAAACTATATTAATGCTTAGTGATAAACACAAATGAATAAATAAAGCTAAGACTGCAGTAGCATAGATCCCTGAGAGTCAATACAAGTGAACTTACTTTTTTTCTGAAAGGAAATACTTAGGATTGTATTGTAAATACAGTAAAATAACTGTAAAAAAATAACTTGGCTTCTTAAATTTTGTCAGTAGTTCACACCCATTAAAATATCAAGAGGAAATATTGAATGGATATTATTTATGTGAGGTTATTTATTTTAAAAAGTAACAGGTCATGTAATGGAAAATGATCCAGTACTTTTTCATCATCTTTTAGAATTAGTCATTTATCTTTTAACCCATATAGTAAATCATGAAGACATCCAAAGATACATTTTGTCTATTTTTACTGTCAAACTAAAACTCAGCCAAGCTCCAAATTACCAGAAATTTAAGAGAAGAGCTTCCTGTTCCACAATTCTGAGATGAAAATATAAGAGACTGACAAGATGATATTAACCCACAATGTTTTACTCCTATGGTACCTTATCTGAAATGAAAAATGGCATGGACAAAGAGTGAAGTGCTTGCTCTAACCTAATTCCACTGGCTTTAAGTGTTACAACAAAATGAGAACATTTGTAACATTTTCTATATCTTTATTTACCCTTTTACCGTTTCACATAAAGCATGTCCATTTCTTAAGCATCTTCAGCAGTCTGAGCCATCTTTTTTAAAGCATAGTAATTTTGTTTCATTATGCTTTGTAACTGCAGCCAGTTTTCCTCCATGTTGCACACTTAAAACATAGTTTGACTTTAAAAGCATAAGTGAAATTGGCATGTATATATCATGTTTATGGCCACCAAATGGAAAATTCTCACTTGGAATCAGTTTTAGCTGCCTTGTTAACTTCTCACACCCTTTTAAGGCATTGAACCATTGCTTGAACTCTGCAAAACAAAAGACCACCCTACAGTGTAATGTGTGTGATGATTTTTCACTTCCTCCTCCCTCCCCTTCCCCCCTTTTTCACCTTTGCAATAAGACTGTCAGTGAATATATACATGCATGTTTTACTATTAGGTCAACCCAATTCCAGATGACATGTGCATGCACAGGAAAGGCAAAATATAAGAGGTTGGCCAGAAGAAAAATCCAGAATCTATATTAGGGCAATGTTTTTATCTGGACATACATACACCCCCACAACCCACAAAAATGTGTGCAAGATTTTGAAAGTTTCCAATGTCTTTATCAGGAGATACACAAATTGTGGGGCATGTACATATGAGGAGGAAGAGGGTGACTTGGTCTAGGAATATACACTTAGGAGAGAATACATATGATTGCACTGCCCATTTCCTGAGAAAGAAGTCTATACTAGAAAAGGAGTAATATCTGGAAAGTCTTAAGAACTTTTATCGCCAAAGCTGTTTCAAATTCAATACTCAGAAATAGTAGATAGCAAATAGCAAAAAAGAGACACTTCAGAAGCAGCTCAAGAAAGACTGGACTCAAAGCTCTTCCTTTCTCTTGAAAGAATAGAATATTGGAGCACAATCAATGCCCCATAGGCCACATGCAGCATGGAAACTCAAGCATAGCCCCAAGTGCTCCTCAACTTCCTACACATTCAAAATCTACTTAGCTTCCTTTCACACATGAAAATCACTCTCTCACACACAAATACAGAGCTACATACACAGACAAATATGCAAAGTCTTACAGTCCTCTCCTTTCTTCCAGTATTGATTGATTGCGTGCCATCAAGTTGCTGTTGACTCTTAGCAACCATATAGATAGATTTTCCCCATGCAGATCTGTCCCTAACCTGGTCCTTCACTGTTCTTCCAATGGTGCCCCCATTGCCACTGTAACTGAGTCTGTCCACCTGCCGGTCACCATCTTCTTCTGTTCCCTTTCACTTTTCCCAGCATTAGAGTCTCTGGAGACCTAGGTCTTTGCATAATGTGTCAGAAATAAGGTATTTTGAGCCTTGTCATTTATACATCAAGTGAAAAATCTGGGTTAATTTGTTTGATGATCCATTTGTTTGTTTTCTTGGCTGTCTGAAGTATTTTCAGAAGTCTTCTCTAACACCAAAGTTCATTTATGCCTCAAGTGAGAACTCTGGGTTGATTTGTTTGATGATCCATTTGTTTGTTTGATTTTTTTTTTTTTGCTGTCCACAGTATTCTCAGGAGTCTTCTCCAATACCAAAGTTCAAAAGAGTCAATTCTCTTCCTATCTTGCTTCTTCAAAGTCCAACTTTTGCTTCCAAAGAGTATCACAGGGAATATGATGGCTTGCACTATTCTGATCTTTGTAGGTATAGACACATGATGGCATTTGAATATTTTTTCGATGGCATTATGGATGTTATACCAAGTGCTAGTCTATGGCATATTTCTTTTTTTAATAAAGCTTTATTAATTTTTTCAACATATACATAAAATACATACAAACTAAAAAGAATGAAACAAAGAATACTACAAGAAAAAAGAAAATTTAATAAATTAATTAATTTAAAAAAACTAAAAAAGTGCAAAAATACAGAAAAGTGGTAGCTTCCAACTTTCTACAATAAAGATATATGTAACTCATTATCAATCTCTTACTCTAATTTAAACTAAGATAAACATTATTTCTATAAAGCATTTCCATCTCTATATGACGTTCTCTCATATAAACCATCTCTCCCTCTTAAAAAAATAAAAAAAACCTTTTCTAACATAATTATTCACCTAATAAGCAAATACTCAAATATTATCCCACTTCACTAAAATTTTATTCCTCTCTGCCTACTAAAATAACAAAAAATAAATTATGTACATTTGATTAATGTCCTTTTTCCCAAGGTAAAATCACCAAAATGAAAACATCAGTCTAAACCTTTAAGAGACCATCCTAATATACACATTTAAACAATTATCCAACTTCAAAATAGACTAAGGCATTTACATATCTCAGTATTACACCCAAAGCTTTCCCTTACAAGTCTCAAATTCAGCAGCCAGCCTTGATTCTTGGTCTCGATTTTCCAGAAACACAGCCAACTGTACCTCTCCCTTTGTGCCCAAAACTCTTCTTTTGTCAGAATCAAAGTTAACTCTCCACGGTCCAATTTTTCTCCCTTCAGTTTTTGACTTAGAAACGTTAATCCTCATTTTTTTTTCCTTTAAAGAAGGAACACTACTCTCAAAGTAGTTTTCACTCTTGTCTTTTTCAAATTTTTGGTAGGCTTTAGACTCCACAAGTTCTAGGAGACGATCCAGGGCTTGGGTGACGTCAAAGCAGAGTTCTTTAAAGATCGCTTTCATTTCTTCCATGTCTCTCCACAATGTGTTATCAAGAGAAAAAAGATGTAAACAAGAGCCTCACAGGAAAGCAGAGGCAGATATCTCAAAATTCAACTCCACAGATTCAACGAAATAGATAAATCTTTTATCATCCTCAAAACATTAAGAAAATGGCAACAAAACAGCAAAAATCTTTAAATCCCAATATTAGAATTTCAATATTAAAAAAGCCAACTTTCCAAATTAATAAATTCCAACAATAATGAAATTCACCAAGAGCTTTGCATTTCTTTATTACAAAAGGGCTCTCTTCAGTAACAAATAACAACAACAACAACAACAAAAACCCTTCGGTGTTTTAGAAATGGGGTGGCAAGATTTAGTGTCCATTTTATGGCTTCGGTGCAGCCCCAAACTTGATGGCATCTGAGGCTCTCAGCATTCTCAATCACGGATTGATTGCAGGGACTCCATTCTGCAACCTCCACCCCACCCCCTGCAAGAAAATGCTGTCCAGAGAACAAAAGGGATAATTTCCTGGATTCTCCTTACCCAGAGAATTCTTCAGGCTGTAGGGACCCAGCCTGCACCCAGAAATGCTACACTGTCAGCACTGCTTAAAAAAGCAGTACCGTTCAGTCTGCCATTCCCCAGAGGAAGTTGTCTATGGCATGTTTCTTGACTGCTTGTTCCTTTACTGTTAATGGTTGATCCTAAAAGGCAGAAGCTCTCCACCACTTTGATATCTTCATTGACAATTCTAAGGCAGGCTGTTCTACCTGTTGTTATCAGTTCGGTCTTCTTTATATTTAATTTTAATCCCATTTTAGTCCCTTCTTTCCAGGAGTTACAGAAAACAAACCCAGAATGGAAATATGCAAGAAGAAGGGATTCTTTTACTGGGAAGGGAAAGAAAGAAAAAAAAGGAGAAAAACAGTTGCAAAAGATAGGACAAACAGTACAGGAAAAGAAAGTGGAGGGTTAAAATTCAGCAGACTAACATCATCTCCTAAGTGATGAATAATCTTCAAAGACATTCAGGATCCAAATCATTCATATTCCAGCAATTGTGCCTTCTGCCCATTCATTTGTTTTAAACAGCATCTTCTATTCTTCTCAATAAATGGAAGATATCACCCCAAACTCAGAGTTAATTTGAAGGGGAGGGGAATTTACTTCCTATTAAATAACTAAATTATAAATATGGCAAACAAAAGAAAAATGGTTTTATTATCTGAGGAAAATAGACCTCAGCATCATCTGAGAAACAGAATCCAGAATCCAGAAGGCCAAGACAGAAGAAGCACACTTTGAAAACAAATATTCCTATAATATAATTAAGAAGTAACTATAAATTCGGATATTCAGTTAACTTTGGCCCACAGAGCTAAGAAAGCAGACATAATATAATTTGAAATACACTGGAAATTAAATTACTAGGGCTATGAAGTGACCAACTTGCATTATTAGCCTGTAATGTTCTACACATTTTCCTAGAAGTAAGGCTCATTGATTCAACATTCAGAATAGATATGTTTAAACTGCACATCTGATTAGCTATACTATCATATAGGACACTGTGGGGCCTCTAGTGTGGAGGCTACTAATGTATAGAAATAAGACAGATAATTTCTGTATTTGCCAGCTTATAAGGTTGCACAGTAATGCTCATCAATATCCCCCTCTCCTTCTTTCACTGTATTTTCTTGCTCTTGTCCTTTGTCCCTCCTTTCTGGTTTCTCCTTCCTTATTCCAATATCTAGATAGATGCAACAGTAACAGCATAGACTAAAGGATGCTTGGAAAACATAATTTACTCTCTATAGCTCCTGAGCCCATGGAGTCCCAGTACCCTTTATGCCTGGGATACTGTTGCTCCAATATTGAAAGGACATTTCCACAAAACACCAATTCCAGTTCTCAGACCTTCCAAAGCAGGTTTGTTTGTATATTCATTGTCACATTGGCCAATCTCAAAACACTGGAAAAGTCCGTAGCTGATCAATGAATTTAAAGTCTCCTTCAGGTCAAATTCAACTTCCTGGAGACTGCATGAGCTTAATCCATGTAGGTTTCATGGCAAAAATACAAAGTGGTTTGAAATTGTCTTCTTCCATGATTTCTTTTTTTAAAACTTTCCACTCTAGCCTTCAGCTAAGAGATTTCCTGATGGTTTCACATCCAATTCAGATCCAACCTTGCTTAGTATTTCAAGATCAGCCTAGTTGGCTAGGTGCTGCCATCTACTGTAGTTTGGCCAGCTGGCCAATAGGAAAGTAAAAAAAAAAAAATCATCTAGTCGCATCCTCCTCCCTGAGCTACTACAGCTCCTGGAAGTGAAAAAAGTCCCCATACTCTATGGTAGCCAGTTCTACAATGTCAGAATTGAAAAGCCTGAAATCCCAGTAGTCCATTAGCCAAAGAAAGAACAGGTAGAACCTGTCTCTCCTGCCCAGAAGTGAGCAGCTTCAAGTCCATTACATGATTCAGGCAGGAGAAAAGGCACAAAACTTTAGATCTTGATTTCACTGTCAGTAGGGCTTACATCTGATACATAACAGTCACTGGAATATTTTGCCACACAGCTTTATTAGCTTAATAGCAACAAACTGTTGCGTCCTTGATGCCTTTTTACACCTGCTTCCAGTCTAGTCTATTTCCAGAGAAGCCTGACATCCTCTCTGCCACACAAAATAGAGATGACATAAACTGCTAGTATACCCCCATTCACATGTTTAGTTGCACTGTGTGCAACTGTCTGATCATCTGCAAAAAAAAAAAAACCCTGAACTTTTGAAGTATAAAGTTATCTTCCCTCCTACATTTAGAATCTTCTTACAGATGGTGAAGGTGAAAGGCTACTAGATCAATATTTAGCAACCGGTTTTCCCAATACCAATAACCATACTGCATAATGCTATAGCTATGGGAGAGGGGAAGTTATATTCTAAACAGTACTTACTGACAGACTCTAAGAATTGGACACTGAAGTTCAGAACCAGGAAGCAGAATAAGGTAGTTTGTGCCAGTGAGAAAACAAACCACCCACAAGCTTTGCAGAGCTGCAGCATCATAAAAGAAAAGGGATGAGGTTTACCGGTTTCAGATGTGGTGTGAAAGAGAAGAGAAGAGGTAAGAGCTCACTGGAGAAGGGAAAAAGACTGAGTGATTGCAATAACTAAAAAAAATGTAAAATCGAATGATGAACAAGGTAAGCAACAAGGGTTTTACCCAACATTACTTCACCTATGCAACCATATTAGTAGAATAATTCATCAACATCGCTTAATTTCCTCTTTTTTTACCAGTATCCAGGTCCAGGGGAAAAAAAAAAAACAGACTGTTACCAGATTTCTAAAAACAAAGGAACAAAGGGTGGGGGATGAGTCTGTACACCTACGCAGACACAGATGCTACAGTTGTGAAATTTGTTGCCTCCATTGCAGATCCCTAACCTATTCTATTTCAAGTTAGCTTAGTCATCTGAGTTCCCTCCAAGGTAGGTCTGACTTAAACCTCATATTCGAGGGCTGGGGATGTAATGAAGGAAACCTCAAGAGTCACAACAGAAAAACAGTATTGTCACTGTATGTTTATGTCATGTTTAGGTGAAAATGAGGAAAGGACCTTAAGAAGACAAAGGGCAACTTTCAAGGAAGAAGCTGAAGAAAGGCCCTGCCTGTCAAGCTTCCCCAGCCAGGATGGAACAATGCCACAAATCTGCTACTACTCACCATTCATAGTTCAGCTTTGTAGCCTGATTTAGCAGTAGACTCACAGATTCTAGGTTAGAATGCTTACTGCAGATTAAAATGAAACCATGCAAACCTGTAAATCATTGCCCACTTCTAGTGAGAATGCACAAATAACTTTTAAACTCTCAGTAGCTTAAACCTATTTTTTCCTGCCACCTCTCTCATGAATTAACAGATTCTTTCCATGGTGCTTGGTAGCCTTGAAGTCTCAAGCTAGATGCTTTCATAGTTGTCATCTCTGATTCCTGGCTCAACTCTCTCACTACTCCACGGGTCAAATCAAAGAAAGATGCAAAGAAGGGCATTTCATCTTTATTTTTAAAAACTGTATTTATTAATTAGAAATGTCTGTATATGTGCTTAATTTAATTAATTAATTAAATGTCGTTGTAGATCTCAGATCTTTCTGCTGATGCATGAGCTGCATCTTTCTGCTGCAGCTGCTCCACTACATTTTTTTCTTGTAGGTGTGTATGTGTGTGCCTTCAGGTCACTGGTGACTGGTGACTGCCTGCAGTTTTCTTGGCAAGATTTTCAGAAGTGGTTTGCCATTGCCTCCTCCCTAGGGCTGAGACAGAGTGACTGGCCCAAGGTCACCCAGCTGGTTTTGCGCCTAAGGCAGGACTAGAACTCACAGTCTCCTGGTTTCCAGCCTGATGCCATAACCACTACTACAAACTGGCTCTCCTCCAAAACATTTACCAGCATCTAAATTCATTGCATGATGGTATACACACTAGCCCTGCTTCTTGCATAGAAAAAGGTTATATACTGACATGTAAACTACTTTTGATCTTAAGTGAAATTCCTAATAACTGCAATCTATTTCTTTATGAGGATAATGATATTAATAGCCTGCCTTCATATAAACAATAGGAATAAGGCAGCCAGATATAAGAATATAGCTGTCTTTCCTCCAGCTCCGGTAAGCACAGCATTGGAATTTAAATATGTACAGTTCCTTACTCAAGCATATGACATGAGGAGACTTGTTAATTTCATAACTATGACTGTATATAAACACAAAAGAAATCTAATCTGGTTCAAAGGGGAAAAATCTGCTCCCCTAAAATAGAGAAAATCAGCTTTTAGATAACAAACTTGTTTTCACAGACAACTAGATTATAGCTGCCACTGCTGGACAACGGAAATCCAGGAAATGTATTACACTGTCCAGAAATAGGAATGGTTTAAACAGCAGAGATTTGGATGTATATTTGTTTGCAAAGAAATAAGAAAAGTAAATAAGCTACTCCATTCTCCTGCCAATAAAAGCAGAAGTGAAACCTATTTCTCTTGTTAACTTGTTTTTCAGTCTCTAACAGCCAATGACAACTAGAACTATCTCTATTATAAAATCTCATGGTAGCTTTTTTTCCATTTTTCACCTTAGGCTTGTATCGTTAATCAATGTGGAATGTGAGAAATGCCAACATGTTACAGTATCTTTATGTGCATCTTATAGAGTTACATTTCCCCATGAAAATGCTGCACTCCTCAAAGCCAATGAGTTTGATCTAGAATCAATTTTATCTTTTACTAAGCAGATGAAATCAGATATATATTCCTAGCTCTGGTCACAAATCCCCCTCTTTCCTTTGATGAGTACACAAAGGATGGAACAATGCTCACCTTCCATGTAGCTGTCCCTTCTGCATCCACTTTCCTCTTCCACCATATTTTCAACTGTACAATTAAACTAAGTATGTAGTGGTCAAGAGAATGGTAATGCATGTAGTCACAGAAGGCAAGTCAAGGAAGCATTTGGAAAGAGCTGTTTAGAGCCAACCAGCGTGTCTATTGACAAGTTTGGTAGTTATTTTTAAAGTGAATTCCCCTGAACAGTTATACATTGGAACAAGACGGGATACATGTCTTCAGCACTTTTTTTTTTTTTTTGCAATCCTATTTTCCAGAAGAAGCTGCCTATACATTAATTTCTTTCTAGTCAAGTTGGGTCTTGTGGAATTCACATTTGGAAAGTTTGGCATAGAGTTTGGCATTTCTAAGCTTGCGTAACACCTGTTTGAGGAGGTGTTCGTGTTCCTCCTCAGTTTCAGTGTAAATGAGAACATCTGTCCTAACAGTCAGAAATCACGCTGAGACAAGGAGTAGGTCTCTAGTGTTTATTACTGCTACAATAAACAGAATCCTAACAAACTGAAGAAGCATGGGAAAAACCCAGACAGATGAACCCCGAAAGTTAAGGCGGGTCTGATCTGTGTCTCTTTGAATGGCTGCTTAATTCCTCAGTACTACGCATGCATTTTCCCCCCTGGATAGGGGCCCCCTCCTGCTCGCCATCAGTACTCATGACAACATCATCTAAATAAGCCAGGACCCCTTTAAACAAATGATCATGTAATACTTCATTAATCAATTGCATGAAGACTCCAGGCACCCCTGCCAACCCAAAAGGGAGCGCTTTGTACTGAAATGAACCCAATGGGCAATTAAAAGCAGTTTTCCACTCATCTCCAGCACGTATGCGGATGTGGAAATAGGCTTCACGAAGATCAAGCTTGGAGAAAATCTTGCCCTTAGACAAATGAGCTAAGTTGTCCTTCATGAGTGGAAGAGGGTACTTGTTGAAAATTGAGACAGAATTTAACCCTTGATAGTCCGTACAGAGTCGAAGCGTGCCATCTTTCTTTTCCTGGAATAGCACAGGGGCCCCAACTGGGGAATTTGCAGGTTCAATAAACCCCCTTGACAGATTTTTATCAATAAAGTCCCGTAATGCCTCAAGCTCCTTCTGAGTCATTGGATAAATTTTTGGCTTGGGCAATTGAGCACTGGGAACCAACTCTATTGCACAGTCAGTTTTCCGATGGGGGGGTAGCTGATCTGCTTCCATTTCCCCAAAAACATCTGCAAAGTCTTGGTATCGATTGGGCAAGCCTTCTAAATGTGCCAAATTAGGGCACGGCATGGCGGCCGCAGCCCTTCCAACCCCCGCACGTGCAGCTTTCTCCACTGCAGGAGCTTGGTAAAACCCATCTTTAAAAGTCACAGTTCTGTGTTCCCAGTTTATATATGGGCTTCGATAGGTCAACCAGGGGATCCCCAGAATTACCAAGGGATTGCCAACAGGTGCTACTATGAATTTTAAAGTCTCACGGTGGCTGCCCATTTGCATTGCAACAGTTCCAATGAAATGGGTTGCCACCGCCCCCCCCACCATTGAACCATCCAACTGTGTGAAGATCAAAGGCTGCTGGAGGGGGAAGGTAGGCAGGTCCAAAGCAGCAACCAGATCAGGGTGAATTAAACACCTGGAACACCCAGAGTCAATCAAAGCCCAGACCTCTGTAGTTTTTGTGTGGGAGCCCAATTTCACTTTTACTGCTAAAGTGGGACAGTCAGCACTCACCATAGCATCCTCACACCCATCCTCTTCCACCTGCCCACAGGCAGTCTTCATGGCAGGTGGCTGGCATTTCCCTCCGGCTCCTTACAGTTGTCTTCAGCCTCTCCCAGCCTTGGCTTTTGGGCAATCGGCTGCTCGATGCCCTTCCTTTCCGCAACAGAGACACTGACCCCTCGCGTAGCGCCGATCTCTCTCCTCATCCCCGGCTCTATAGCCTGGCTGGGCAGCAGTTGCCGCACTTCAGGGTCCTCTCATGGTGGCTGGTGGTTTTTCAGGTCTTCTGGTTTGCATGAAGGTATGCTGAGCATGCTCAGCCTTGCCTGCCAGACAGATCCATTCATACAATGACTCTGGGTCATCCCTACACAACGCCCACCGTAGGACGTCCCAGTTGAGTCCCTCTTTAAACCATTCTATTAAGGTTGACTGAGACCAGTTGGGGATTTTCCCAGCTAGAACCTTAAACTCCAGGGCATAATCATCTACAGACAGTTGGCCCTGGGTAAGATCCTTCAGCGCCTTCTTAGCTCTTGCCTTGGCCAGAGGATCCTCAAAATGCAGCTTTAATGCCCACATGAAGTCCTCGAAATAATCAAGTGCAGGGGAGTCAGCCTCACTTAATTGAGCATACCAGTCAGCCACTCGAACCATCAACTTGGTGGCAATGGCAGTTATCTTAGCCTCTTTGGAAGGGAAGTATGCTCCAAACTGCCTCATGTAACTTTTAGCATTAGTTAGAAAGAAAGATAACTTGGTTGGATCCCCATCAAACTTGATGGAAAAGTCTCTCATCCCCACTCCTGTTGGAGTGGAATCGGTGGCTGCTTAAGTGTTTGGGCCCCAGATTACAGTGCCTCTCCCTCTTCAGGGTGGGGACACTGATGGTCGAGACCTGCAGGGTGGAGATTCATCCTGGAGCCGTCTCCGGCCCTGCTCCACCAGTGGTCCTGATGGGAGGATGGGGGATGGTTGTGTGCAGCTGTAATCTCCTCCGTGCCTCCCCTGCCCCCCCAATGACAGAGACAGGTTTTTTAGCATGTACTCCATCAATTCTATTTTGGCATCCATCACTCTTAGCCTTTCAGGGGTTTGAGATTCCTCCCTCCCTCATGTGTTAGGCTGTCTCTCTGTTGATTCCGTGGTAGATTCTACATCTGGGGTCAGCGGGAACCGATACTTCCAGGACGCCTGGGATGTCCCTGGCTGAGGTTCTCCCATTTCATCCCAGGTGATCAACTCTGCAGGCGATTCACTGGGTGCTGGTTGCTCTGGTTCTCCCCCATCATCAGATTCCTCTACCTCAGGACTGGAACTCGATTCCTCCCAGAAATCTGAAGGTTCTGGGGTGAGGCTCAGTTCTCCACTCTTGACTGTTGACTTGGGCATCAAGCTAGCCATCTCCTCAAGTCCCCCAGTCGTGAGCTTGGACTC
Organism: Candoia aspera; assembly: GCF_035149785.1. Taxonomy (NCBI): domain Eukaryota; kingdom Metazoa; phylum Chordata; class Lepidosauria; order Squamata; family Candoiidae; genus Candoia; species Candoia aspera. The sequence goes on along the minus strand of NC_086158.1, from coordinate 33,258,110 downwards.
GGCCATCGTTAACTATTTTCCCTCACAAGAAACTAATCTTGGTAGGAGCTAACGGTACAACTCTGATGATTCTCAGCTTTATGTAATGGTTGCCTATTCTAAAACACTATCAGACTCATGAGCAGGAATTCAAAGATATCTGATTTATTAAAGAATAGTATGCAGGATCACAGAGAAAGCTGAGAATGATAAAAGCGCGCCAAATGCAAACTAAAAACCCTGGTGTAAATGAGATCCCTCCCCCTGTAGAATCTTCCCAAATTCACAATCCCAGGTGCTCCTAACGGTCTCTGATGGTCTGCAGGAAAAGTCCTTGAACAGAGAACATAACCCAAACACATTCCACTGTAATGAACACAGATACAGAGCTTGGTACAAGGTTTCACAGCAGCTCCCTCCCAAACAGAAACGCGCGTCAGCGCCATGGCATGTGAAACGTTACGATGTATACTATACATTGAAACAGTGAACATGACAGCTTCTGTAGCTAAAGATAGATTTGAAACTGTTTCTCTCTAATCTTAATCCAGCATCTAACCCCTACCTTACATTAGCTCTCTAAAATTTAATTATTTCATATTTAAAAGCAATCCAGTATAGTATTTACAAGGGCTACATAAAGCTTGGAAATGTGGTTCAAAATATTTCAGCTGAATGTTTGAATAGAATTGAGAATCAAACCTGAATAAGTCAAATTAAATCAGTGAAATGAATCAAGTACTGTATATCTAAAACAATTATTGATTTGAAAGGACACTTGACATATGCACAAGTTCTCCTTTCCCTAACTGAATCAGAAGATTGAATCAACAAAGTTTGATGCTTCAAACTGAAGCATCAAACTGAGGTGACTTGATATTCCGAATCAGTTTATCAATCCTATCAGACTGTACTTGTTCTACACATCTCAGACTGCAGACTGAGAATATTCCAATAGAAGGATAAGCTACATTTGCCTCATAGGTAAAGGTAAAGGTTTCCCTTGACGTAAAGTCCAGTCGTGTCCGACTCTAGGGGGCGGTGCTCATCTCCGTTTCAAAGCCTTGGAGCCGGCGTTGTCATAGACACTTCCGGGTCATGTGGCCAGTATGACTCACGGAACGCCGTTACCTTCCTGCCGAAGCGGTACCAATTAATCTACTCACATTTGCATGTTTTCGAACTGCTTGGTGTGCAGAAGCTGGGACGAGCAACGGGAGCTCACCCCGCCGCGCGGTTTCGAACCGCCGACCTTCCGATCGACAGCTCAGCGGTTTAGGAATGAGTAAGATTGCATTTTCTAATCTTCCTTTGATATATGAATGGTCCGTAGAAAATGTAAGAGGAGCTACTGTGGATATATAGCACAGATTTATTCTTATGAAAGCACAGTCAACATCCAATTACAAGGAATCCGTACTTTCATCAACATTCCACTAAATACATGAAGCAGAATCAGTGACATAATTTTAGTTCTTCCTCAATGCATTCTTCAATAGGTTCCATATATAGATATGGAAAGTAGATGTAAAAGAATCTTCTATATGTTTTATTAAATGAAGCAATACAAAATCTGACATTTTGAGATTTTGACTTAAAAGAACCTACACTGAGAACCTCTTTTCAATAATAAACCAAATACACAAGTGTCAGAGGTGGGATCAGCATAACAGACCTGCTCATACACTTTTTATACATAGGGAGGCAATATTAAGAAGAAACCTATGGTATGATTTATACTGTCATTCTCCCCTTGAGTTTTGAACACCTACTAAAGCACCTTACATCCAGAAGATGAAAGAAAAAAAAAGGGAGGGAGGGAGATAAATATAAAATGTTCCTTGAGATTTATGTTTTATAAATTAATGTTTTATCTGCTGTTTGTCATGGTATTCATGTTTGCTGGTCTTTTATTTGCCTTAAATTTTACTGATTCTTAGTGATTTTAACTGTCTTGGGCATGAATCATAAAAAAGTAGAGAAAGTGATTTAGAGAAAAAAAAATTAGAGACAACTATGAATGATTTTCCAGGCAAGGAAAACTCCATTGCTCATACTTTAATTTAGTTAAATTTTCAGTTAGTTGAACCTTCCTTTAATATTGGACCAGCATCCATCACCTTATCTAACACCAGGCCAACTTAAGGGTGAAAAATAGGCTACATCACATGCACAGCATAGCCTAGATACTGAAGAGGAAATGTTGATGGGTTCTGCTGCCACCCACTAGCATCTGACATGGAGTTGTTGTCTCAAATTACTTAATAGTAAGGCCAACTTTGAAGAGGTGGCTAGAGCATGTAGGAGGCACCACAATAGGATATAGAATTTAATAATAAGGTAAATATATTCACATAATTCACATTGTGGACATCAACCTTCAATATGACATACACCTATTTTTAAGGCTGCCAGGAGCAAACTATTGTAAAATGCAATGCACATGAAAAAATAGTGAAGCAGTTGTCATATTTAGAAATTGGAGGTAGAAAAAGAAGTGCTGAAATACCATTATTTGTAGCTAAGTAATGTAACATTTACAGATGCCATTTGAATTTAGTAGCATGGCCTGAGAAAAGCATCAAACAAAGCAATGAGAAATCTAAGGAATGCAGCCTTGGACGTAAAAAGACCAAAACAGTGACCCAGTCTGAAACTAGAGCAGTCTGGCCACTAGGTGAAAATCAGACATCAAGCAGCAAAACCTACATTGTGAACAATAACCAATGAGAGCACAGTTGAAGTGGGGAGTAAAACAAGTTACTGTTTTAAAAAGGAGCTAGATGGGGGCCTAGTTGGAAGACATCCCATGTACATGTCATCTCTGGATCATGATCTGTCCTCTCTGCTTGCCTCAGGTTTGTTGATAGTTACTTGATGAGGCTCAGTGAGTATGTAAGAGTGAAAGGGTAAATGTGTGTTTAAGCAAAACCTTGCTATATTTTAATCAATAAAGCTAGGGCATTAACAAAGAATTCTTTGTGTGAACTATTTGCCTGATCTCAGTCTTGTGGAAAGATTTCTATCTCACCAAAAAATGTGCAAGTGTGTTCCCAGCTTATGTTCTTGACCATTGTCCAAGGCTACATCTCCAGCAATCTCAAGATGCCATTATTGGCCCTTTCTGGCCAATAGAGTATTGCAAGTGGGGAGAACTGGTGCCTCAAAGGATAGTACAAGACTGTTTGACTATTAGCAAAATATAACAGTAACAGTGTTGCCCTTTCTCTTTTCTATACTCACCTGTTAATGATCTCTTCTTCTAGGGTTGCCCGTCAGTACGTTGTTTGGTTTAAATCTCCTTGTATATTTCTGTATAAATAACTTATATCTGTTCTGTCTTTTCAACTGATCAAACAAAAAATACTAAAGTCGAGAGTAGTTTTTTTCTGTTGTTCTGCTTTACTCAGACGTGCAGAAGAACTAACTGCCAAGGAGTCTGCAACCGTCGCAACACACACAGGGAGCCCAAGGCAATCAAATGATAATACAAGATCAAAGGTATGCCTAATCATCTAACAACAATAATCTAAATATACTATAGTTTCAAATAAGCCTTATACATAAACATTGACACAGTTCATTGTATAAATGTGTTTATAATAATTTAATTACCAAAGGCCAGAGTTTCTCTATCAGGGGAATCATGCCAAGTCTGGTCTGGAGAGATCATAAAAGCTCATAGTAAACATAATGCTTGCTGGAGTCTCATTACAGCTCCCTTTACAAAGCCCTATTGGCCAACAACCAATTTTGTGTGTGATAAAATATAACAAGAACCTTGCTAGAATCTAAACCAAATGCCCAACTACTCTATCATCCTGTTTCCCATAATTATACAACATATACTTCCAAGACTTATTTCTAGAATACCGCCAACCACTATTAATCAGTTGTATACTATATCTTATTGTTTGGTAACATAAAAATGTGATGCATATATACTGTATTATTTTCAGCTTTTTTTTTTTCCAAATGAAGAGCTGTGATAGTATTTGAACATAGTCATAATATAAGAAAGGCATCTGGAAGCCAGGTGGCTGAACTGAGGCATTGGCAGTTGAAACTGAGTTTCTTTCAAAGCTTGTTTCTGTCAAATATCTAATTGGCCTTTTCCTTCTGTAATCATAGACATAGTAATATCAGAGGTAGAAACTACAACAAGTTTACTGAGTGTGCATTCTATAAGTTTCCTCTTGTTTTCTATCTATACTCTGTGGCCCTTTGTCTTACACAAGAAGTAATTCTTATCTGGGGAAATGTACTGATGTCTTTTTATTGGAGACTCTTTCCCAACAGTATTTATTCCAAAATGCTTTACCATACTGTCCAATAGCTATTGCACTAAGATTGGTAAAGATTAAGGATGTTCTCGGTCAATAAAGGGGAATGTGGCAAAATAAGCAACAGTAGTAATTTTACCGGAAGTGTATGTGTGCATATGTGTCAATTATGTGTGCTTATGTGTGCAGTATTAAGCATCAGAGTGCCATGTAAATTTATTAAGTCCACACTTGTTTTACACATATTTTAGAATAAAAATAGTAAAAAATAGCAAACAAATTAATCCAGCACTGAACTTCACATGTGGACTCTCTAACCATGCCTCACTATCTCCAGCCTCTGCCAATCCTTCCAGATCCTTCCTTTCTCCTGGATGATCTAATGGCAAATGTTCTATTCTTCTGCATCCATTTCCACCCAGTGACTGATCTTCAAGTAACAGCATCCATGACTATGCCTGCCACTGGCAACTGTAGTGACAAAAGGTGCAATACCCACTACAGATGGCTTCCCATAGCCATTCACTCTGCTCATGATCTACAAATCATTCTATGGACTTTGCCAACCTTCTCTACAGCTGCTCCAACTGCTTCAATAAACAACAACACCTAGTAGGGTTTTGTTTTCCACTTTCTCTCTTCTCTATTTCTGCAGTGTGTCTCCTTTCTCTTCTTCTCCATACTTCATTCTAATCAACAAAATCACTTCACCATCCCTTACAATCATCCCACTTTAACCCTTTAAGCTACTTAAAAAATATCCTAGATGAAAACCCTTTGCTGGTACATTCTCCATTCTAACTCAAAACAGTCTCACTCTTAACCTGTTTATATACAGTATTTATATATTAAAATCCTTCCCTAGTTATCATAATGCCAGAGAAATATCATTTCATCCAATTCTGTCACTATCTATTACATGCCGGTTCTAAAGAGAAAGCTTAGTATATGCACAGAAAAGGACATGTCCAAGGCCAGATCCAGAGGATGTTTTCTGGGAGGCCTTGCCCACACCTTTCTTCAGGTCTATCAATGTAAAACCAAAAAAACATTTTCATGGTGCATAGAGCACCCAAGAAAGGCAAATGAAAATACTGTTAATATGTTTTCTACTACAGATTAAGGTTACTATGGTAACTAATCATTTTGGCCCGGTGAAGAGGTTGAATTTAATTGTCCCCTTTTCACGTGTTAATGGTTGCATTGCCTAAGTGAGGAACTTGTTTTAGTTTCAGTTTCCCTTCTGTGTAGGCTTGCAGAGAATATGCAGCTGAGAGAAATCTCTCCTCTCAGCAAAAAGCCTTTAAATATGTTTTGCTTTCTGTAGATATAATTATTTTTATAGAAATGCCTGGTGTGTGACTCTTCTGATCTCTCCTGGGCCAAATGCTTTCCTAGCACTCTGCCAAAAGGTTATGGGCCCAGTAAACAGCCCAGTAAACCCAGTAAGCCCAGTAAAACCCAGAGAGAATAGAGAGATCAGCTCCACACCTCATGCACAATTTAAAGGCAGTGTCATGAGTACTGATGGCAAGCAGGAGGGGGCCTCTATCCAGGGGGGAAAACACATGCATAGTACTGAGGAATTAAGCAGCCATTCAAAGAGACACAGATCAGACCAGCCTTAACTTTTGGGGTTTATCTGTCTGGGTTTTTCCCACACTTCTTCAGTTTGTTAGGATTTTCTGTCTTATGTAGCAGCAATAAACACTAGAGACCTATTCCTTGTCTCAGCGTGATTCCTGACTGTTAGGACAGGCAGGTAGCAAAGACCTGTGAAGATTTTATTTGGAGCCACCTGGAGATTTTCCAGCAACTGCCGGTCTACAGGACAAAGAAGCCAGCTGAGGTAACTTGCAAAAGAAGGAAGAAGCCATGGCTACCTCTCAGCTCTCAGTGATGCCTCTGGAGTGCCTATCAGAGACCAACTATTTGAATTGGGCCCTGAAGATGGAGATGTATCTTCACAGAGAGAATCTTTGGCTGCCATTTGGTGAGCAAATGCACCAAAATTCCAGTGCTGAATGGCTTAGACAGGATGAGCGGGCTAGAGCCACCATTATCTTGGGAGTTGAGGACAATCAGCTAGTCCACGTGTGAGGCATGCAGTCTGCAAAGCAACTTTGGGACACTTTGAGAGACTTGTATGCAAAGGCAACAGCAGGGAGTAAAATTACCCTGACAAAAAAGCTGTACAAAGCCTACCTTGCAGAAGGAGATAGCCTTCCTGAGCACCTGTATTATATTCAGCAACTGTTTGTTGAGTTGCAGGAGAGAGGAATGGAATTTACACCTCTCACAAAATCCTATATCTTCCTGTCCTCACTGAATGAAACGTGGGACACACTGATTTGTACCCTGGAGGCTATGCCTGAAGCAGACCTCACCCCATCATATGTTATACAGCGCTTACTCACTGAATGGGAGAAGAGAGAGGAAAGATCCCCCCCCATCTCTTCTGGAAAGCTGCAGTACCAGAAAACAAGGGAAAAGAAGGGAAAGGAAGCTGAGGCAACAGCGCTAGCCAGCCAGTGATGCTTCACTTGTGGTTCAGCTGGACATTTGCAGAAAGACTATGCCTTGAGACCCAAGAGTAGGAAGACAGAGAAGAAGGACACAAGGGCAACACAGAAGAAGGCTCTTCAGACAAGCCAAATTGCACAGGTTGCTGAGAAGGGTAATTCTGATGTATGGGTGTTAGATTCTGGGGCCAATTGTCATTTATGTAATTGTAAAAGCTCTTTTGTGTCACTGTCTAAAACAAACAAAGTGTATCTTTGGCTGATGGGTCTGTGACCAAAATTATGGGACAAGGTGACTTGTATTTATCCTGCTTGGGAGAAGCTGTGAAAGGTGTGTTGTGTGTGCCAAATTTACAGTCAAACCTTTTATCTGTGGCACAATTGGCTGCATCAGGGTATGTCATAACATTTAAGAAAAATGGCTGAGATACGTAAAAATGGGAAATTGTGTGCTTCTGGTATGTTAAAAGACTCCTTGTACATTGTGCAAAATGCAAGGAAGCCAAGCTGCAAGGCTGCAGTTGGCAACACTCCATATCATGACCAATGTGTACACCTGATGCACAGGAGATTTGGTCATGCTAATTTCAAGTATATAGCACAAATGCCATAGCTGTGTGCTGACCTCAAGATAAAACCCTGTGATAAATACTTAGACTGTGTAGTTTGCAAAGAATGCAAAACACTAAAAGCTCCTGTGAGTAAGCACAGTGACAGAGTTACAACTAGACCTTTGGAAATTGTACACTCTGACATTATTGGTCCTTTTGCTCCAAGTCTTGGACAAGCAAGGTATGCAATGACCATCACTGATGATTTCTCAAGATACACATTTATCTACATCTTAAAACATAAAGATGAGGCATTTGAGAAATTTAAAAGTTTTGTGACATGGGCAAATGGAAAATTCCCTAGGCCTGTATCTGCACTCCAATGTGATAGAGGAGGAGAGTACCTTTCTCACAAATTCAAAAGATTCCTAGCTGGAAAGGGGATAGAACAAATTCTTTCTAACCCTTACACCCCTCAGCAAAATGGTGTTGCTGAAAGAAAGGGCAGAACCTTGCAAAATGCAATGGAATGTATGCTTAAGGATTCCCATTTATCCTTTAAGTATTGGGGAGAGGCAATGTCCACTGCCTGTTATGTACAAAACACTGTATAACTGTGATTCAGGACACTCCATTCCATTTGTTTTATGGTGTGAAACCAAAGGTAAACCATCTTAGAGTGTTTGGTAGCACTGCTTGGGTTCATATTCCAAAACAACAGAGAAGGAAAGGAGGCCCCACAACAAAGAAAGCCATTTTTGTTGGCTATGAACAAAGCCAGAGGAGCTACAGGTTCATAGTGGGAGAGAAATTGATAATCAGCAAAAGCGCTTCTATTGCTGAACAAAACTGGGGGAGATTAAACTCTAGCTCTCCAGTTGATCTGACCACCACAAGAGAACAGCAAGGACTTGCTGATGGTGATCTTTTACCTGATGAGGACATTAAACCAGAAAAGCAAACTGATGATCTGTCTGATGAGACAGATGCTTCTCAGGAAAGTGATAAGAGTCAAAATTTAAGCCCTGTATTACCTCGCAGATCTCAGAGGAGTAATAACGGCGTTCCTCCATCACGTTTTCAGACTGAAACAGTAAAGGCTTTTCACATATTCACAGAACCTGAGTCTTTAGAACAAGTGAATCCTTTACCACCTGAGATTGCACAAAATTGGCATTCTGCCATGCAACAGGAGTTAGCGTCCTTGAAAGAAAATAAAACATGGAAACTGGTAAATCTACCTCCCAATGAATGCTGTCTAGGTTGCAGGTGGGTTTTCAAACTGAAAAGGGATGCTGATGGCAAAATCCAAAAATATAAAGCAAGGTTAGTTGCAAAAGGGTTCACTCAAAGGAAAGATTTAGACTTTGACAAGACTTTTGTACCAGTTACTAAAGGTGAATCAATTAGATTACTGTTAAAGATTGCTGCACTCAAAGGAATGTCAGTTCACCACTATGACATTCAAACTACATTTCTCTATGGTGATTTAGACCACAAATTATATATGCAGCAACCCCCTGGTTATGAAAAAGGGGAGAATCTAGTCTGTGAACTGCAGAAGTCAATCTATGGGTTAAAACAAGCTGCTAGATCCTGGAACCAAAAATTAGGTGAAAAACTGCAGAATTTTGGTTTTGAAAAAGGAAAAGCAGATCCATGTGTATATATGAAGAAAGACAAACAAGGCTGTATGTATCTGTGCATTTATGTTGATAATTTGCTGCTGTTCACATCAACAGAAAAACAAAGGCTTGATTTTGAAGCCTGCATGAAAAGCCATTTCACATTAAAAAGCCTTGGAACTGTAACAAATTACCTAGGCTTGGAAATACACAGGGAGAAGGATCTTTCTGTTAAACCTATGTAGTAAAATTCAAAAGCTCCTAGAGGATTTTAACATGCAAGACTGTAAACCAGTCTCTACTCTGATGATAACAGATTTTCAGAAAGATATAGGAGAAACTCAATTAACTGAGGCAGAGAAATATAGATCTGCAATTGGAAGTTTACTGTACATTGCAAATCACTCTCACCCAGATATCTCAAATTCTGTGGCCATTTTAAGTACACAGGTAGAGAAGCCTACATCTACTGGAAAAGCAGCATTGAAGAGGTTAATGAGGTATTTGCAAGGAACAAAGAATTATTGCCTGAAGCTAAATGCCTCTGGAACAGAGAAATTGCAGGCTTTTGCCAATTCTGACTGGGGAGCAGATGTCAGTGACATGAAATCCACTTCTGGGATTTTAATTCAATTTGCTGGGTCTAGCTTAGGCTGGCATTCTAGAAAGCAAACATGTGTTGCTCTTTCCACTGCAGAAGCAAAGTTTTATTCTCTAACACAAACCTGTAATGAGGTTATATGGTTTAAACATTTGTTAAAAGACATAGGCATGGAAGTGAACCAGCCTATAACTGTTTATGAGGATAATCAAGCTTGCATTGCTATGGCAAAATCTGAAGCCTGCAAAAATAGGACAAAACATATAGATATTAGATATCAATATATCAAAGATATGATAAGCAAAGGAGAAATAATGTTGAAATATTGTGAATCAAAAGACATGATTGCTGATATTTTAACCAAACCTCTTGCTGTACCAAGACACAAAGAGTTAACAAAGCAAATTGGTTTGCATCTTATTCTGTAGTATAAAAAGGGGAGTGTTAATATGTTTTCTACTACAGATTAAGGTTACTATGGTAACTAATCATTTTGGCCGGGTGAAGAGGTTGAATTTAATTGTCCCCTTTTCATGTGTTAATGGTTGCATTGCCTAAGGGAGGAACTTGCCTGAACTTGTTTTAGTTTCAGTTTCCCTTCTGTGTAGGCTTGCAGAGAATATGCAGCTGAGAAATCTCTCCTCTCAGCAAAAAGCCTTTAAATATGTTTTGCTTTCTGTAAATAAAATTATTTTTATAGAAATGCCTGGTGTGTGACTTTTCTGATCTCTCCTGGGCCAAATGCTTTCCTAGCACTCTGCCAAAAATACTTTGTTTGTTTCTCCTACCTTATCTGGGTCGGACCCCTGGAGAGAACTGAAAGTGATCATTCCTGAACTTTCTTCAGCGTGTTTACTTGCTTCTTTCAATAAAACTTCTGGAACATGTGCAGATATTATCTGCAGTTTCCCTCCACCCCCACTTTTCAAGTCAAGGAGTGATTTATTTTTCATAATGTGATTATATATCCTACTTTATGAGGGAAAATCCTCTATTTGAATGGTCTATTAGAGATGTCTCCTGCATTTGAAGGTGTCTTGTTTGTAAAGGCAGTCCAGTCCAAATGTGATTAAAAAAATAAATAACTATTAGAAGTGAGAGCAGGGTCATGAAGGGACAGTAGACAGACCTCCTATCACTATGCTTTGTATTTCTACTTAAATTGAAATAATAATTTCTCAATCCGCATATGTATATACAGTTAAGCATGTGTGAGTTTTATACAAATCAGAGTTTTCCTCCTCTTCCACCCTTTTTGGAGATGCACATTTCTCTTTTGGGGGCAAGTCAAATATTAAATAAGTCAAGTAAGTCAAATATTATTTGAACATCAGGAGCTGTTGGTGTCTAGCTGCTCCCAGGGGTTCCACTCATTGGCTATTAGATTGCAAAGTCCCCTGTTCAGGCTTGAACTAAGTCTTTCTTGATTCCCAGTTATAGATCAGCTTAGTTGCAACTTGATGGAACTCTGGAATAAAACTTCTATGATTGTGGAAACTCACAAACCAACTTTGGGATAAATAAACCAGAATTCCTTAGTAATGAAAGTGCTTTTGCTAGGAATAAACTCTAAAGCCTATGCATGCAACCCATCTACTCAATACTCAGCATGGTCAAACATCCACCTTTTCTTTTTTAAATATTTGTAGCCAAATCTGGACAGACTGCTCAGTGGACTATGATGGGTAAATAAAGTGCATCTTCATTTCCCTAGAAGAAAAAGTTTCTTTTATTGCAGTTTCTTTTGTGCTACTATGCAAAGAGCACTTTACTTTGGCCCACAATAAGCCATGTAAACACTTTGATGAATACCACAACTCTTAAGGTTGCAGTTAATAATGGCATATCTCTTTTTCTACTCTGATCAAAATTATCTGATAAGTAAAGTTGAGACCTTCTGTTTAACATAGCATGTTCACCTGAGAGAAAGGTAACTGACTTTGTTTTTCTATCTTTGCTTAAGATTACATTAAGGCTGAAAGAACAATGTAGTTGAGTTTTAGTATTTGTCTACCTATATAATTCAGAGATGAAGTTTAAATTATATTAATGTTACATTCTTGCAAAGTGAAGAAAGGTGAAATGGCCAGCAGAATACTTGTATGGGTGAAGTCCATAATGGGGAAATCACATTCAACAATCCACATTATAAATATGTTCAGTGGGCAGGTCACTATATCTTTTGCAGAAAATGGGATATAATAATCTAACAAGTAAATAAAGAGCTGTGTTACAACATAGCCAACAAATTTATGACACAGGTTCTAAAGGAAGAATCAATTATTATTGATTTTTGCCATGGGTAGACAGGACCAGAAAGCATGATGCCTTACTTACAGCACAGAACCAGCCCTACATTTTTGCCAGATTCTCCAATGCTGCAGGGCCACCTCCCCATTCGACAGAGTGGAGACAAATCACTCTAAGTCATACTTGCTCTGTATATCAGTATCCCATCACTAAAATTACTCTGGACACATCTTACAGCACACTAGCCTGAACAAGTTGTCAATCAATATGCTAGAATTTTTAGAGAAGTCATGGTAACTTGCTACAGAACAAGCATACAGTGAAAGGATAATAGCATAGCTTCTATATAAGATACTATAAAGCTTTTTGATGAAAAATGGAAGCAGCTAATCTCAGCTTCAATAAGGCATTGGAATAGGCATAAACAAGAACATGCAGGAAACAATGATGCAGCTGCATGAAAGTTTTAGAAATATGCTTTCAGCATGCCTGTTTCCTGTCTGTCTCCAACAGATCACAGGACAGGTTTGAAAAGGGAAGAGAGAATTTTCAAGGATCAGTGTTACCTTTGCTGTGTGTGCAAAGAAGCATAAGATATTGACAGACAAAGCATATCGGAGGATAGAATAAAGGAGATTTACTTAGAGATCATAAAAAATGTGTGGGATCTAGATATTTTCATCAGGCAAAATGTTACTGCAAGCATAAACAGGTAGTGGTAGAGGTGGACAAGAATTTAATTGATACTGAAATTATAAATTCTGCATGGTTGACAAAATAGAGGAAATGCAGATAACAATGGATTTAACTCTACTAGTTAATGTAGAATAATTCAGTTCCAAGAGGTTCAGACACTGAAAGAGTTAAAATAAAACCTGACCTATCAATCCAAATAAATGGATACAGTCATCCAAAGCCCATGAAAATCAAAATCTGAGAAACCTATCAGGAGTAGGAAGGTTTTACTCATAGATCGGCTTTGAAAAGAGGAGGTCTTGGATCCATTTTGCTTATATTTTTTTGTCTTTTCCTCTCAGTTCTCCTCTAGGGCTGGCTGGGAAGAAAGGAAGCTCCAACTGATAGAAATCCCAGTTGGAGATCAGGAACCTATGAAGTAGGTAGTGGAAGCTAGATGCAATACACCATTATTTTTTTAAGGACTATGATCTGAGCTTTAAGTCTGATGTGGGCTTCCAGGTGATCCTTTGCTGAGGAAGACGCTGACTGAAATCAACCTGTTCAGAAATAATTGTTTATTTCTCCCCCACCCCTTTCTTTTTGTTTTGTTTTAAACTTCCTTCTAGTTTAACCTTGGACCATGATATCCGAAATAAAACTTGAATTCTAAATTAATGAGTTATACTCATTCTGCTGAAAGGGACTGACTTCATGGTAATGTACTGTATGTTCTGCCTTGAAGGAAAGAAAATTATCACTTCCTTTCTCCTAAGTCAGGCTACAGATGGATTTTTCTTCAGGAAAGTGACAGCATTACCAAATTGGTTGTTCCCTGAAGTTGTGAGTAGGGCACAGTACGTTTGTAGGTGGATGGTTTAGAGAACCCCTCATTAGAACCAGCAATGCCTAATTCACCACAGCCTGTGTGTGCGTGCAACCCATTACAATTAGCTAACATACATAGTTCAGGTTATACTAAGAACTAATTAGACAAATGTATTTTCTTGATATTCAGATTCATTCATTTATTTAACGTATTGTATGCCATTCACTCTTGCGAAAGCCAATCTACAAAGTTAAAAGATTTGTTAATGTTCTTTATGAGTACTCTTAAAGGAACACAAAGCCAAAACACATTCCCATTGTCATGAGATGACAAGTATAGGGCAGCCTTTATGTCATCATTGCATACAATTCTTGAGGAAAAAGATGTGTTTGTTTGTTTTACCAATTATATTGCTTTTTATTTGCTGGTGTCCCAGAACAAACATAGAATCATAGAAGTAGACAATACTATATCAATCTATCACAAGTATCCTCTTTCTGTTGTCATGTATGTAACATTCCCATTTTTTCCTGAAATGATGCAGTTTACACACACACACACACACACACCTTGTTCTTTCGGTCACTATGAACTAGGATTTGACAAGCATTTTGACATAATTTCTAGATACATATGCAAAATGTACTATGGAGCCTGGACATCTGTCTTTGAAGTCACAGCTATTTAATATTATTTCTGACAGGTACTCAGACTGAATAACCTAAGACATTCATTGACTACTAGAGGGAAATTCCAGATAAGGCATAAAAGTCAGCAATGAACTCCTGGAAGCTCCAAGAAAACATTTGCACATAAGAGACTTCTACTCAGGCAATACTTCCTGAACCCTAACTATGTACTCAGAAGATTGATTGATTGATTGATTGATTGATTGATTGATGATGTGCCACCAAGTTTAGCAGCCACATAGACAGATGTTCTCCATGACAATCTGTCCCTAACTTGGTCCTTCAGGTCTTCCAACAGTGCACTCATCGCCATTGTAACTGAATCCATCCACCCTGCTGCTGGTTGTCCTTTTCTCTTTCCTTCCACCTTTATTAAAGCCTTTCCCAGAGACCATAATCAGAAGGGCAGGACAAATATTGCATTTTTGTTAATTCCAAAATGTCTGCACAGCTATTTCCATCTGCAGATTTCAATGATATAAATTCATAAACTTATTGCCCTGCTTTACCTAGCTTTTGGTGTCTCACTTCTTTATTTCTCTAGTTCCTGCCTTACTGACATTCCAGGTCAAATAATAAATATAATAACTCTCTAGTCTCCTCTTCTTAAGTTCATACTGAAAATTTAAGGACAAAATTCTCCCTTTCACTAGGAGGAAAGAGATTTAGTTAGCTCAGAGGAAGCATAAGGTTTTCTGTGCTGTTCTATAAGTTTTGCTCTGTATGTGCTTTTCCTCCCAGGCTATATATTGATCATCCTGAAATTACATTTCCAGACATGGCAAAGAGTGATGGAAGCAATCTCTTGTCTTTACACTGTAGTGCGAGAGACAGCATTTGACTTATCAAAAGGCTTTTCTGAAACAGGGATATCCATGTGCATTTGATATCTTCACTTCATAGTTTTATGCTTCCCTTCTTTGGAACTGAAATCAAAAGACATGAAATTCTTTGTGAGATATATTCAGGGTTTTCATGAAATTTTGTGTGAATTATCAGGATGATAATCTGTTTTGCAGCCTGCAGACATGTGCTGGTTCTAGAGAAAGAAGCTTACCTTTCTTTCCTTGAAAATAGAAATGAAAATGGCTTCTGTCAAGCAGCATGAGTGACTGAGTTAAATCTGTGTTTGTTGAATCTCTGTGGCTTTACAGAAAGCTCAGTGCCCAATTAAATCAATTCCAATTTTTTCCCCTTCAGGAAAACCTTTAAAGAAGGTAAAATATTTTATTCATTATAAAGAGGGATAGACAGTATGTGGACAGGAAAATGGCCTCATATAGTTTGCATCATCAATATGTTCATTGCAATTTCTTGCCCTAGCTCTCAGATATAAACTGTGGTCCATGCCAACAGGTTGACCACCTTTGATATAAAACAAATTGCAAACTTAGCAGCTGTTTTAACATGATTTATCTGCGTTTTCTATGAATCAGCAAAGCTCGGCTAGACTGAGCAGATAGTTGTTTTTAAGAGTACTGAAGGAAGTAGGTTGAAAGAGGCTCCTCTTCCAATGATAGTCATAAATATCGCTGTCCTCCCACTTTCATTTCTAGGCAAAGAAGTTGGTTTGTCAGCTCATACAGCAGACTACATGGCCTGGAAGTCATTTCACCAAGAAATTAATTCTGCTTAAGTATTTTACCCTTCAGCAAAGGATTGTTACCTTGTCGTGGTGCTGGAGCTTGAGCACCTCAATGATGCCATGAGCTAAACCGTGAAGGGCCACCCAAGACGGCAAGGTCATGACAGAGAGGTCAGACTAAATGCGATCCCTGGGGAAGGTAATGGCAACCCACCTCAGTATTCTTGCCGTGAAAACTAAATGGATCAGTACAACCAGAGATATGTCGGTATACCATCGGAAGATGAGACCTCCAGGTCGGAAGATGGTCAAAATGCTACTGGGGAGGAACAGAGGATGAGCTCAACTAGCCCCAGACGTGATGACGCAGCTAGCTCAAAGCCGAAAGGACGGCTAGCGGCCGACGGTGCTGGTGGTGAACGGCGAATCCGATGTTCTAAGGATCAACACACCATTGGAACCTGGAATGTAAGATCTATGAGCCAGGGCAAATTGGATGTGGTTATTGGTGAGATGTCAAGATTAAAGATAGACATTCTGGGCGTCAGTGAACTGAAATGGACTGGAATGGGCCACTTCACATCAAATGACCACCAGATCTACTACTGCGGACAAGAGGACCACAGAAGAAATGGAGTAGCCTTCATAATTAATAGTAAAGTGGCTAAAGCAGTGCTTGGATACAATCCAAAAAATGATAGAATGATCTCAATTCGAATTCAAGGCAAGCCATCTAACATCACAGTGATCCAAATATACACCCCAACTACAGATGCTGAAGAAGCTGAAGTAGAGCAGTTCTATGAGGATCTGCAGCACCTACTGGACAACACACCTAAAAGAGATGTTATTTTCATCACAGAAGACTGGAATGCTAAGGTGGGCAGCCAAATGACACCTCGAATTACAGGTAAGTATGGCCTGGGAGAACAAAACGAAGCAGGACATAGGCTGATAGAATTTTGCCAAGACAATTCACTCTGCATAACAAACACTCTTTTCCAACAACCTAAGAGACGGCTTTATACATGGACTTCACCAGATGGACAACACCGAAATCAGATTGATTACATCCTTTGCAGCCAAAGGTGGCGGACATCTGTACAGTCGGTAAAAACAAGGCCTGGAGCTGACTGTAGTTCAGATCACGAACTTCTTCTTGCACAATTTAGGATCAGACTAAAGAGATTAGGGAAGACCCACAGATCAGCTAGATATGAGCTCACTAATATTCCTAAGGAATATGCAGTGGAGGTGAAGAATAGATTTAAGGGACTGGACTTAGTAGATAGGGTCCCGGAAGAACTCTGGACAGAAGTTGGCAGCATTGTTCAGGAGGCGGCAACAAAATACATCCCAAAGAAAGAGAAAACCAAGAAGGCAAAATGGCTGTCTGCTGAGACACTAGAAGTAGCCCAAGAAAGAAGGAAAGCAAAAGGCAACAGTGATAGGGGGAGATATGCCCAATTAAATGAAAAATTCCAGAGGTTAGCCAGAAGAGATCAGGAATTATTTTTAAACAAGCAATGCGCGGAAGTGGAAGAAGACAATAGAATAGGAAGGACAAGAGACCTCTTCCAGAAAATTAGAAACATTGGAGGTAAATTCCAGGCCAAAATGGGTATGATCAAAAACAAAGATGGCAAGGACCTAACAGAAGAAGAAGAGATCAAGAAAAGGTGGCAAGAATATACAGAAAACCTGTATAGGAAGGATAACAATATCGGGGATAGCTTTGACGGTGTGGTCGGTGAGCTAGAGCCAGACATCCTGAAGAGTGAGGTTGAGTGGGCCTTAAGAAGCATTGCTAATAACAAGGCAACAGGAGACGATGGCATCCCAGCTGAACTGTTCAAAATCTTGCAAGATGATGCTGTCAAGGTAATGCATGCTATATGCCAGCAAATTTGGAAAACACAAGAATGGCCATCAGACTGGAAAAAATCAACTTATATCCCCATACCAAAAAAGGGAAACACTAAAGAATGTTCAAACTATCGAACAGTGGCACTCATTTCACATGCCAGTAAGGTAATGCTCAAGATCCTGCAAGGTAGACTTCAGCAGTTCATGGAGCGAGAACTGCCAGATGTACAACCTGGGTTTAGAAAAGGCAGAGGAACTAGAGACCAAATTGCCAATATCCGCTGGATAATGGAAAAAGCCAGGGAGTTTCAGAAAAACATCTATTTCTGTTTTATTGACTATTCTAAAGCCTTTGACTGTGTGGACCATAACAAATTGTGGCAAGTTCTTAGTGGTATGGGGATACCAAGTCATCTTGTATGCCTCCTGAAGAATCTGTATAACGACCAAGTAGCAACAGTAAGAACAGACCACGGAACAACAGACTGGTTTAAGATTGGGAAAGGAGTACGGCAGGGCTGTATACTCTCACCCTACCTATTCAACTTGTATGCAGAACACATCATGCGACAAGCAGGCCTTGAGGAATCCAAGGCTGGAGTTAAAATCTCTGGAAGAAACATTAACAATCTCAGATATGCAGATGATACCACTTTGATGGCTGAAAGCAAAGAGGAACTGAGGAGCCTTATGATGAAGGTGAAAGAAGAAAGTGCAAAAGCTGGTTTGCAGCTAAACCTCAAAAAAACCAAGATTATGGCAACCAGCTTGATTGATAACTGGCAAATAGAGGGAGAAAATGTAGAAGCAGTGAAAGACTTTGTATTCCTAGGTGCAAAGATTACTGCAGATGCTGACTGCAGTCAGGAAATCAGAAGACGCTTAATCCTTGGAAGAAGAGCAATGACAAATCTCGATAAAATAGTTAAGAGCAGAGACATCACACTGACAACAAAGGCCCGCATAGTTAAAGCAATGGTGTTCCCTGTAGTAACATATGGCTGCGAGAGCTGGACCATAAGGAAGGCTGAACGAAGGAAGATCGATGCTTTTGAACTGTGGTGTTGGAGGAAAATTCTGAGAGTGCCTTGGACTGCAAGAAGATCCAACCAGTCCATCCTCCAGGAAATCAAGCCAGACTGCTCACTTGAGGGAATGATATTAAAGGCAAAACTGAAATACTTTGGCCACATAATGAGAAGACAGGACACCCTGGAGAAGATGCTGATGCTGGGGAGAGTGGAAGGCAAAAGGAAGAGGGGCCGACCAAGGGCAAGGTGGATGGATGATATTCTAGAGGTGACGGACTCGTCCCTGGGGGAGCTGGGGCTGTTGACGACCGACAGGAAGCTCTGGCGTGGGCTGGTCCATGAAGTCACGAAGAGTCGGAAGCGACTAAACGAATAAACAACAACAACAAAGTATTTTACCAAACTATTTAATAGCTCCAACACTTTCACTGTTGAAAGAATAGAAACGGGGCCAATTTTATATTTCCCCTGCCATCTCCTCCAAGTCTACTCTGGAGTTTTGCGGGGACAAACACACATGGTACAGAAAAAATGCAAATGCAATGCAAATATTTTTTTTCCTTGGATCTGAAGGAGTCTGGTAGTCCCTTTTGAGTCTAGCAAATCTGATTAAAAGGCATAAGTTTATGTGAACTATAGCTCTATTCATCAGAAGCATGGAGTGGTTAAATTGGCTAACATGACTGCCCCTACATTATCCACTTTTTTTCTTCCAATCATTGCACAAAATCATGGTAAGTACCACAGTACAGTTAGAAACTTCTTGTAAGACAGCTTATATCAAAAGGAGAAACAGCCTTGTTTTCTATCCATTCTTTATTAGTATATATTTATGTATTTTGACATAAATGACTGACATAGCTGAGGACCAGTGCTGAGGAAAACTCCCCAACTGTCTTAGTCCAACAGGGATCTACGTATAGGAGCAGGCTTTTAAATCTGTAGCTTACAAGGACCTGCATTTCACCTGCAATGTTTACTCAGAATGCTTTGAACTATGTCGTTTGAAATGAAAATACTTGTGCCTCTTCCAAAC
Organism: Candoia aspera; assembly: GCF_035149785.1. Classification (NCBI taxonomy): domain Eukaryota; kingdom Metazoa; phylum Chordata; class Lepidosauria; order Squamata; family Candoiidae; genus Candoia; species Candoia aspera. The sequence continues at coordinate 33,238,588 of NC_086158.1, read as the reverse complement.
ATTCTCTATATAGGGCAAATTGACTATGAATTCTCTGCTTTCTTTTCCATGTGAGATGAAACAAAACAAAACAAAATTGTACTTTTTTATTATCTCATGAAAATACTTTAAATGTATAATCCAGGGGGAGGGGGGAGAGAGAGAGAGAGAGACAGAAAGAGAAGTGTAATTTAACATTTTTTGCCAGAAACTCCTGTTCCATCTTCTATTGTAATTCAATATGTCTTATCAAGGAGTTGTTTTTGATAAGATTTTCAAGTGGCCATGATAGCTTTATGTTACTGGAACTTTGCAGATCTTTCAAGCTAAATTTCACCAGACTTGAAAGTAATATTAACACTAATAAATCTTAGCCCATGGCAGGTCTTTTGAAGAATGACTAATATCTTTCTCTTCCCTCCCAAAAAAATCAATTGCTGATCAAAGGAATTATTGAACCAATTTTATTTCCTTTTTAAAAATAATTATTAAGTTTTAAAGAAAAAAGTCTATTACAAATGAAATATAAAAGATGTCAGTGACTCAGTCTTAAAATAACTATGAGATATTTAAATGACTTGCCCAGAGTTTGATGGGGAATGAATCTAAGACACTAGAAGGTGGTGACAGAGCTGTCAGTATGGGGAATCAATCACAGATTGACACCCACAAATGACAAAAACGATTTGTAGAGGGAGGGCATTAAAGAATAATTTTGCAGCAGTCAGAAATCCATTGTAGAACACCTTTTCAGAACAGATTTTTAAAATATATAATAGTAATAAGTAACCTTATTACTTAAGTAACCTTAAGTTAATAAATTCCAGATCCAGGGCTGACATTCCACGAAAAGATATTCTTCAGTGGCTAGAACATCAATGGATTTTACAAGGTCATCTTGTGGCAACTGCTTTCAGGGACTTCATACAGGAGTTGTTATTGAATTTGTGGTGCCTTTGTTGAAAACCTGGGTTACCATGCCCTTGCAACCATTGTTTTCACACATTTCTGGCAGCATGACGAAAATGCCTGTAATGTACTGACAATCTCAATAGAGACAATCTGAATAAACACCAAAGTCAAATCCCCACCAAGCCAGACTGATTGACACTGAGTCAGTCACAACAGGAATATTCACACAACCTTATATTCCATGCATGAAAGAAAAAGGGAACTAGATCAAATTAGCATCATCCACATCCCACTATCCCCATTGTCAATGCAGCATATTGGCCAAAGGCATCTGTGTCCACAGTTGGGACACAGAATGGGACCAGCTGAAATAACTGCCAAGGTCCCTCTCATACTTTATTTAAGTATGTGATGGTATCATGTGAACCCATCCCTTATTTATTATCCTTGAATGAAGGAGAGGAACCCAGATACATCTTGACATTTAAATAAATAAAATATGGGTAAACATACAGCAACATGTAGCAAGGAGGTGTTTCTTAAAATCCTTTGATAGAGGAGTGGATATCTGCTTCCTTATATGCCTGATATAATGTATAACCAGTTTCTGATAAATAGGCCTGTATTTATGTGGGCCTGAGGGTTAACACTGGAAACTGAATTTCCCGTTGTCCTATTACCATATCCCCCCTTTTCCCCTTTTCTTTTGTACAGAAATATTCATCCACCCAAGGACAGACAAGGTGAGTTTAGAAGCCCTACACTGATAACTGTGGATTTGATTTTTAGAAAATGTCTATCTTTGGAATTTCAACTTTTAAAAAATAGGCTAGGGAAAAGATTAGGGTCTCCCTCTTCATGCATAGTGTACTGATCCAATTTATGCTGTTGTGGCTTTACACCAGAGGAAAAAATTAGGAAAGAGGGTAATATGATCTGCAATTTCTACAATGTCTTCATTCATACCATCTCTCAGCCCTTTTTATGCTGAACTGTTTCATTTTGTGGAGGAAAAATTATGTGAATTGGTCCTCCCTTTCATTGCTGATCAATTGTCTGTTACATATCATGACTGTAATAGTAGAGGATTCATTTTATGAATTTAAAAATGGCTGAGTCCTTCTCTGAGGCAAATATTTTAATGCCTTTACAACCCTACCTCTCCCTTCCCCCTCACTGTAATGATTGCCTTATCCCAACGAAGTCAGTCTCACCAGAGTTTAGTGAATAAAACTGATTTATTGAAAGGATAGTATGCAAATACGAAGAAAGCTGAGAATAAGCAAAAGTGCGCCAAATACAAACTAAAAACCCTCGCCTCCAAGCCAATCCCGCCCCCCACCCCAACATCGCATCCACCCCCTCCCAGCATTGGCAAGCGTCACACATCTGCCTGGGAAAGTAACCTTGAATACATGTCATAACCCAAACACACATTCCTTCAGGGTAACACAAAGATAACAGCCTGGCAGGGCTGGAATTCCCCACCCCGCAGGTGATAGACACGGATCAGAAACATGACATGCGAAATGTTACGATGTATGCAAACCATTGGAACGATGAACATGACATATCGCCCCCCTTAAAGAAAGGAAATGATGTCACGGAGCAGGCTTAGCGGGATAAGCAGCGTGGAAATGGGTAACTAGAATAGGGGAGTGAACATCGTGGGCAGCAACCCACTCAGGATGAGGGAAATGTTTCCAGAGAACCAGGTATTGTAAGACAGAACGACATCGTCGGGAATCCAGGATTTCTCGGACTTCAAAGTGTTGTTGACCATCAATCATGATAGGTGCAGGGGGTGGAGGTTGTGGATGCCAGCGGGCTGATTCATGGAAAGACTTAAGCAGGCTGCAATGAAAGACAGGGTGTAAGCGTTTAAGATTTGCAGGCAAATCTAATTTAAAAGTAACAGGATTAATTTGAGCGATAATAGGAAAAGGACCAATAAACTTAGGTGCCAACTTTTTTGAAGGTTGCGTAGACTTGATGAATTTGGTGGAAAAATACACCTTATCACCCACTTGGAAAGGTGGCGAGGTGGATCGTTTGGAATCTGCATGTCGTTTGTAAGTGGCTTGAGCATCAGCAAGCGCCTGTTATATTGTTGGCCAGGCAGCTGCCAGACATGTAGCCCAATCAGCAGGTGAAGACGGGGGGGAGGCTGGCTGAGGCAGTTCTGGGATCGGGACAAAGTCACGGCCAAAAACAGTATGGAATGGCACCTGGCCAGTGCTTTGATGAACAGCATTGTTGTAGGCAACTTCTGCAAATGGTAGGAGGTCGACCCAATCATCTTGCTAATAATTGACAAAAGCACGCAGATATTGTTCAAGGGTAGAATTGACCGCCTCCGTATTTCCGTCAGTCTCCGGATGCGACGCAGTTGACAATGCTTGGTTAGTACCCAGTAATTTCATAAATTCCCGCCAAAACTTGGACGTGAATTGTGTACCTCTGTCTGTCACCAAGCAGGCGGGGCATCTGTGAATTTTGTACATGTGTACAATGAAGAGGCGGGCCAGCTGTTGTGCAGATGGGATGGAGGTACATGGGATGAAATGGGCTTGTTTAGAGAAAAAATCTTTCACCACCCAAATGACAGTTTTCCTCTGGCTAGGAGGTAAATCAACAATGAAGTCCATAGAGATCTCCTTCCAAGGGCGGGAAGGATTAGCCACTGGTTGTAACAAGCCCTGGGGCTTTCCCACTTTTCGTTTAGAAGCAGCACATACTGGGCAGGAATTGACGTATTCTTTGATGTCGCGCCGGAGGGTTGGCCACCAGAATTGGCGTCTAACCAGATGAAGGGTCTTACCAAACCCAAAATGCCCAGCCATTCTGTCATCATGGGATCGTGACAGAATGGTTTTGCGCAACGTCTCAGGTATATAGAGACGATCATGCTTCCATGCAAAATCTTGTTTAAAAGTAACCTCGTTGAGGTTTGCTTGCAACCAAGTGTCAGTTTTCAGCTCAGAAAGAAACTGTTGTTGCAAGTCTGAGGGAACAGGCAAGCGAGGTGAAACTGAAGCGTCTGTACGCTGCGCTCGGGTTTGGCTGTGAGTCACAGCTGCCAGACTCATTTGGGGCTCTGTCCAGAGAGTTCCCACTAGATCTGGCACCGTACTGGCATCCTGAGGCTGGCGCGAAAGTGCATCAGCCAGGAAGTTGGTTTTTCCAGGTATAAATTTCAGTTTAAAGTCAAAATGACTAAAGAATTGAGCCCACCTAATTTGTTTTGAGCTCAGTTTACGAGAGGCAGTCAGTGCCTCCAGGTTTTTATGATCAGTCCAAACTTCGAACGGGTGGGTAGCCCCCTCCAATAAGTGACGCCAGCTTTCCAAAGCAGCTTTAACAGCAAAAGCCTCTTTCTCCCAAACGTGCCATCTCCTTTCTGTCTCTGAAAATTTACGGGAGAGGTAAGCACATGGCTTTAACTGTCCGAGGTTGTCCCTTTGCATTAACAGAGCTCCAATTGAGAAATCAGAAGCATCCACCTGTACCACAAATGGTTTGTCGGGATCAGGATGCTGCAGAATGGGTTCGGACGTAAACAGCTGTTTAAGGGTCTGAAAAGCCCTCTGGCATGTGGGTGTCCATTTTGGCATTGTGGCAGACACATTCTAAGAAATCCCTGCATTCCAAATGATGTTTTAATAGGACTACCACATCTGGGATGCAAAAATCCAGACTTCCAGTAGATGAAAGCAAGGGATTTCTGCATTTTATCACTGCCATATCCAGAGGTTTGCTACCTAGATCTGGTACCTCTGATTTCAGGCTACTTGGAGGAAAAATGTTTCCATACTCTTTGTTTGTTGCATTGCTTTGCATTTTTAATAAAAATAGCTTTAAAATAAATATCAGAGTCTTAAACAAGTTCTAAAATGTATTCTATAATAAAATTACTCTGGGTGGGAGATGTTTTAAGGCAATTCTTTAAAAGACAAGAAACAAACCAATAATGTGGTTTATCATTCCAATACAATGCATGGATATATTTTTACTTTTTTCTCAAATGTAAATGAAGTCATCAGCTTCACACAAAGTGAATCACTTTGTTTTTGGAGAATATTGTGGATGCTCTTGGAACATATGTTAAAATATCAGTTACAGGGAGGTACAGATGCTATACAACTATGTAACTATGCTACATCTTTGAAGGCTAATGAAAGTTTGCTTTCATGCCCATATTTTGGCTTAATTCTATTCTTGAATAACATCCAACTTAAAAGGCTACCTTGAAGACAGAAATTATGGAATTTTGGCATCTCAGACATGCCAGAATAGGAAAGTATAATGCTCCTGGGCCTGGGGGAAAGGATTAAGAGAGCTTCTAAGGAAAACATTATCTCATAGCTAAATCTGACAGATAAGGAAAGGTGGGGTTATAAAGAACAGTCAGGCAAAGGAGCTGGAATCCTCTATTCTTTGTGCAACTTCACATGTGATGAGCCAAACAGCTGCAGATTGAAGGGTTTTCTTGGGTAGCCAACTATTTCAAACAGTCTGAATTGGCCACACCTACCAATACCAGTTACTGCATTCTCCTGCATAAGAAAGACCATAAAATACAGTATATTTTCATCCCTGCCATTTGGCTCCTGGTCCTTTTTGCCTGCCACCAGTGTTAAAATCTCCCATCCAAAAGTTGGCAGGGTAATACACAAGACAGCCCAATTAAGTGGACATAATTGATTGGTATGCAAAACTTACTGGTGAGCAAAGACTTTTTCGTAGCCAAAAAAGGAACAAGAGGCGTTCACACCAGGCAAACAGCTGATCTATTTTTTCCCCTGATCAGGAAGATGTGTCTAGGTTGCCAGGATCCTTTGCAATGAGATAATTAAAGCAGCATGGTATTCCCCCCAGACACCTGTTCATGCTTCAGGGTTCCTGTCCTATATAACTTATTTATTAAATATTCTTTAAACAAAATAAATAGGAAAGCCAAGCACCAGATATAATCTAGCATTATATCTATTTGCTGTCATGCTTCCTTGCTTCTGGACACATATACCATGGCAGCCATTTTGTGACTAGGCAAGTCTCCTGGGTTGCATATAATGCTGGCTATTAAAGTTAGAAAAGCAGAAATTAACTTAATTCATTTTCTTTGAAATAGAACCAGCATTCATTTGATTATCCCCCTGGACAGTATTATTTTAATGTGCATTTTATATATTAATTAACTTTTTCTCTATATGCATTGTTTTCCTCACATGAGGAGATATACTGGAGATAAATTAGTATAAAATAGTGGTCCTTTATCTCTTCTATAGAGGCAAATAGCTTTTGCCAATGATATGTTTTCTGTCTATCTGGCTCAACAGACACACAGACACACGCACAGAAAGAGCACATTTTGATTCAATAATACCTTTGGATCTCCACAGCGGTTTCCTGGCCAAGTGCTAATGATGCTATATTTAAGAAGCAGGGATGAAGAAGGACTTAGTTGGTATAAATTTGATTTTTTAATCATCCTGCTGGATGATGAAAGGAATATTCACTGTCCTGCATTTCACTGAATTAATAATTATAGTGAGAGGCTCCCAAACCAAGAATTGGAGAACAGCTTTTCAATCACTGCCCCTGCATTTCAATCGAAGCTCCATGCTGTAAAACAAGGTGTAAATCAGTTTAAGAACATAGCACTGCATTCAGTGCTTTGTGGTTTATGACTCCCAAATGACCTTCATCTATCTTCCTTAGCTGAAGAGGTGTATAATTGAACTAAGGAGAAGCTTGACTAATGAATATAAGAGCAGCAGCTCCACTGAACTTGGTTAATAGCATAGCAGGCTTGCACATTTTGGTTTTCTCCCCTACTTACTTGAAATGTAGCAAACTATTCCAGCACATCTAATTCTTCAGAGGGACAATCTGCTATAGGTGAGTCCTTTAAAAATATGATTATAAGGGGGTATCTATTTAATATCTGCTCACAAATGGCTGAAAGGAGAACACCCAATGCTCCCTTTTGTTTTCTCACTCTCTCTTTTCTTATTTAGATATAGACTAAATTTTTAACACCACCACACAATATTTTTTGTCATTATAGAGATATGCTTCCCCTTCCTTTTCCTGTTCTACCTTTTTCCTTCTCTTGTCATCCTACAAGCTTGAAGGTATAAGGAATAATGGCATCTCTATATGTAAGCATGTACAGTTTACTATAAAAAAAAATAGTGGCATTATTTGATTTGGGAGCCCTAGCAATTTTCTCTAACAGAAAGAGATAAGCTCTAACTGCTGCAAATAGAGGATGGACAGTGACAACATTCACATTGGTACAACCCCTATACAAGCTTTCTCTCAGCATGGAAGCTCCTGCTGCCAGCTTTTTATTTTCTCCTGATTACAGTGTTTCCCTGACTGCACACTGGTCAAGTGACATGCAAAAGTCCATGTTCAGTAATTACTTCAAAGAGGAGGACAGAAGGAATTAGTGATGGGAGCCTTTCCACTATTGTGAGACTGTGAAGTGTGCAATGTCCACCATTGTGACTTGTTTCAAAATAAAACAAAGTAAGAACAAAAATAGCAGCAATAATAATCAGAAATATAAGTTGACCCTTTGTGAATTCCAAATTTACCCTTCAAAAGAAGGAGAATAAAGCATGCCTCTTTCAAAAGGAGTAAAAACTCACATTATCAGCTCTCAGTTCTATCTGGCTTTATTTCTGGAACATTACTGGAATACTTATTGATATTTATTCCACTCTATAATTTATTCACCTTGAAGATACAAAGGAATATAGAATACAAGAACTATTCTAAAGACTTTTACAGCACATACGCATGAATTAAATAAATCCTGATATAAATACAAACATTTTTAAATCAATACAGTACATAGATAATAAATATCTGTTCAGAAAAAAGCATTATTATTTTCCTGTTCATCTTTGGTTCTGCTTTCTTTCATTTTTTCTGTTATTTCCCATTGCAGATGTTATATTACTGCTCTCTCAGTATTTTGCAAGAGAAGGAGAGACAAAGAGTCTTTCTTCATCCTGCCCAATATTGTCTACACTGGTTGGCAGCAACACTGCAAGGTTTCAGACAAAATGCTTTCTAACCCTTGCTTGGCATTTGAATTTAGGAGTTTTCCACACAAAGCATGCATAGTGCCATTGAGTTATGGCCCTTCTTTTTAGCAAATTAAACACACTCCCAAAATCCCAGGAATGTGTCATGTTGGTCAGTGAATTTTGGAAACCACAGTCCACACATTCAGAGTGTATTCATGTTGAGGGAGTCCACTAATAGTAGATACAGCTAGATTTTGAACTGGGTTCAAATTCAAGATTTTTTTAAAAAAAACATTCAAGAATATGAAATTCTGTTCTGTTATTCAAATCTGAAGAGTATAATGTAGCTATAAATGAAATTCTGCTGCTTCTCTTGCATATTCCTGAAATATGAAATTAATTATCTGCCTATATGTTAGTTTTCAGTAGGGAGTGGAGCATATGTGGATATCCCAGCAATGAAAGTTAATGTGAAAAGCTACAAAGGAGATCAACTTCTCAATGGTACCACTCCAATTATTGAATTCTCAATCAAGACAGTTCTGTCAGTCACCTTTCAGGACCACGCATATGCCTTTAAGGCATGACTATAGTCTCAGAGACTGATATTATCTGGCTTTGTAATATTTGGACTTTTATTGGATTCACATTTCTTTCATGGAAAGTACCGTGGGAATTCTAATATTTAAACAGTTTAAATAAATAAATTAAACTGGGCCAAATGAAAAGCAATTTCAATCAAATGGAAAGCAATTTCGAAATGCACTCCTGCTTTGGCAAGTATCCAGGAGAAAGTATAGCCCATATTGTGAACATTCCTAACAGCACAATCCCAGATTTACTTAGGTTCCATTTAATCTGAGGATATTTCTTGGTAATTGAGTATCAGAATGCAGGCTCAACTGAGACACCCATGGAATTAAAATAATTTTATAAAAGGATCACAGCCATTGATAGACTCCTAAGACATTGATAGCAAGCAAGGAAGAAAGTGGTCTGTAGCTGTGGGTTCTCTACCCCACAAAATAACTCAGTCATTGATGAAATTTTGGATACTTCATTGTGTCTAGAGAATATGCCATTTCTACAGGGCATCTATGAAATCTTTTGGGAGAGAAAGGGTTGATAATTTCTCCTCTTTTTTTAGATGGAGAATTTCTCAGGGAGCCCCTGTTGACAGTGACAGAAACATCATTACTAAAAAGTTCCAATGGGAGGTGTTCATTCCTGTGACCTCTCTTGGGATTAACTAAAATGTAGAAGACTGTAAGCTGCTGGAGAGATGATTTTACAACAAAAGGCAGGACATTCACAGAACCCCTGGGGCACCTAATAACTAAATAAATGCTTATTTATGCATCCATATTCCACCCTTAAGAATTATTCCAAAATTCTCTTCTTCTTTGAAAGATACAGTAAGTCTAAAGCATTTTTGCATCAGACAATGAGATCTCTTGGGGTGGGAGGAAAGCAGGAGAATTTATTTGTCCAGCACCATTGCTGGTCATTGACCGAATAAACATTAAATCAAATCATGTATGTCCTGCATTAGAATAAAGTATGTTAAATGGAAGCTGTGAAATACAGAACAGCAGTTTTTTCCATTCCAGAAGACAACTGCATCTGAGATACAGAATGTGATTTTGCCACACAGAGAAAGAAAGAAAGAAAGAAAGAAAGAAAGAAAGAAAGAAAGAAAGAAAGAAAGAAAGAAAGAAAGAAAGAAAGAAAGAAAGAAAGAAAGAAAGAAAATCTCATTATAGAGAAACTAATAAAAGTTCTAACACTCCCTTGTGGGGGGGCTTAGCTCTAAGTAAGAACATGAAAACTGTCTGGGAGGAATAAGGCAGGAGACAGCTGTACCTTCTTTCAATTTCACACTTTCCCTACCTGCCTGTACCAGTTAAAATACAAGCCTGATGATCCCATGGCATTTGCTCTGACATGTGGCTGTTGCCTGCAGTGGCACAATGCCAGCACTTTCTTCTCAAAACTCCAATACTGTCGCACCTGGAGTATTTGCCAGGAAAATAATAGAGAAATCAGCTTATAAGCTGTCACCTTCATCAGACCAACTTGCCCGTAAACTGCTGCAAGGAAGGAGCAGTTACTCCATTACATTTTGAAAAGCCTTCTGCATGCAATATAGCTCATACTTAAGAAATAAAGGGGGGAAAAAGGAATGCTGGATTGTTTGCAACTGTTCTATTTTACCACCACCATCACCACCACCAGAAGATTTATCCTATTTGTTGCATTTTTAAATCACTGCTTGTATTTATGGCATCTGTAGCATTTAGCACATTTATTGGGTTTAATCATCTGTCACAAGGTAAAGCCATATTTCACTGATTTTTGCCTCAAACAAATGTCATTAAACTGGAAGTGATGAATGTTAATTTTAATAGCTAAATACAGAGGCCATTGTTGGGGAGCTAAAATACTGCTTTTTTGTATTTTTACTTTCCAGCCTAACCTATTGAATATAGTAGTTCAACATAATCTTACTGGGATACAACAGAACATATTATTACTAACAGAACTTCCAAAATATACTGCTGGACAAATATCTTGTACAACATAAATAAATTCTACAGAAGATAAATTAAAATCACTCCATCAATTCAGACTTTTATTGAGAGTCTCAGTGTACGAATTGTAATTTAGGGAAGGAAGACAATTTCATGCATTGTAAGGCACCTTCTTTTTCCTTCTGTCTCTTAAATTTCTTCCTTTTTTTCCTCCTCTGCCTCTCTCTCTTTCCCTTATGTCCTTTCTTCATTCTCATTCTAATTTATTTCTGTTATGCTTTATTTCTGGAAAAAAAATGGAATGTGCACATGGTTTATAGTGATGATAGCAGATTGCACCACCTCCATGGGCAAATTAAAAAAAAAAAGCTTAGAATAAACTCTGCTGTAAAATACAAGTGCAAATCCGCATTCAGCCCCAAAGATCACTGGATGATTTGGTGTTCAGTCACTCTCTGAGCCCAGCCTACTTCATGTGATTACGTTATGGGGATAAAATTAGGGGAATCCAATGTAAATTGCCTTGAGCGCTCGTAGAAAAGCATAAATTGATTATTTTTTAAAAAAAAAAAATATTTGGATGCCTTGTTTGGTTGAAAATTATTCCTTTAGGGACTGACAGATAAATTATAACCCTGGATGGGAGCAAGGAAGGAGCAAATAATAATTGTGCATTAGACCTAGGGAGGCACACTAAAGTAATCATATTCCTATTTCTGTTTCTGAAATATTACTAGGTGTATTTCACCACACTCTGTATGGGGCGATATCAACCCTGTCAAGCCGACCAGATCAAGAAATAGACTCCATGGGAGCCTAAAAACTACTTTCATTTAGATTGGCTATAGTAACTGTCTTACAAGTCTAACTGCGCTTTCCCTTCTCCCTCTTTTATATCCATGTGAATTAGGGGGGTGTCTGTCTGAGCCGTTTTTGTAATCCACCCCCACTCAAGCAATGTTTTCCTTTGTGTTGCTTTTAGAAGATCTCTTTGCAAAGAGATCTTCCATCTCTTCACCAAAGTCATCCGCTTCACTCTCTACAGGCGACACTTGTACTTAGGCAAAGCTTCAGCTGGTGCAGAATACAGGATTGCTGTAAGGAGTACCTGGCCATGCGCACATTACACCTCTCCCGAAGCAGTTGCATTGGCTTCCAGTTAGTTACTTCTCAGAGTTTTGCTTTTAACCTATATACCCTTAAAGAAGTTTGGATCAGGATAGATAACCAACTACCTTCACTATTACAAGGCTGGGTGTGCTGAGAGAGGTGATAGCAGATGCATTTGCAGGATCACATTCATCCATTGTGACACTCATTTCATAAATGTGTGCAATGTCACAACAAGCAGACAAAAGGGGCAGAGCAAATAGAAATGCTCTGCTTTCATTGGAATGGAATGACATTGCTTTCGTTATCTGCCTCTTCCCCCTGCCCCAGAGCAGATGCCTAAGTGGTAGGTTAGGTTTGTTCAGATGGAAACCAAACAGCCATTTCTCTGAGATATTTTAATTTGGATTCTTGCATAGAGAAGGAGGTTGTACTCCGTGACCTCAATGGTCCCTTACAACTTTATTATTCTATGACTGACAAAATGATACCTTGTAGTTGGTAACAGGAAAGCCTTTTTTCTGTAGTAGCACCTACATTCTGGAATCCCTTAAAATTTGTGAGGCTTCTGTTGAAGATCTTTCTCTTCACCTATATCTTTCCTATATGAATGTTGGATGAGTGGTTTTATTTGGTTTGCCTCTCCATATGCCTTTTTAATAAATATAATTTTAATAATTTAATTCATTTTTATTACTGAATTTCAATAATCTTTATTGTAAACTAGTTGGAGGTGAGATAGTATAGAAAGTGGTATAGAAATATTTTAAATAAGTGTTGATGAAGACTATGCAGAAGAAATCTTCCTTTATTCCCAGTAACCTCAATAAGTATCGTTCAGTCTCCCAACTTATTTACTTAGCTTCTAGGACAAATTGTGGCACTGCAACTCCAACCTTAACTGGATGGCTGTGGATTTGGATCCTTTCCAGTTTGGAATTAAACCTGATTAGGAACAGAAATAACCCAGTTCACTTTAGTAGATGATTTACATACAGAATTAACAAGAAGAAGGTTTCTTAACTGATGAAATTATTACCTAATTAAGATGCACCATATTCTTTGGGATGTTTGGCATCTTGGGATAGTATTTTATGGTGATTATAGTCCTATATGGCTGATCATTCTCAAAAGAAGGCTGAGGAATGACTACTGCTTAATCTTATGACTGTTAACATTCCTTGTGGCTCTGTTTTGACTCTTATACTCTTTAATACCTACATGAAACTACTTTATAAACTATTTTGCAGTTGCATCTCAGCAGTCAATTTGGGATATCCAGTCCTGTTCTCTTTTTTAATTACTAAGGAATTGTGAAAGTTTTGAACTATGTAAAGTAGAAAGGTAAAGCTTAATGCAGACACAATGGAATTCTTCTGATCAGTAGCCAATTCAAGAATAGGGATTTAGTCTCTTCTTGATTTTAATACCATTTCCCTTGTAATCTGTAATTAAAATTTAGATAAGCTTTTGGGGATGGGTTGTTCTGTCATTATTCAATGAAAAGTTTAATATTTTGGTACCAGTTCAAAATATATTTGAATGAGTTCCTGAGCATTCCTCTGGATAATTCATAGATAATATTTGTTCTGCTTTAATTTAGCAGTAGAAATTTATTATATGAAAAGGTTAACACTCCACAGTTAAAATTGTATAGAAATTCTAAAATAGCTGGGAAAAGGCCCCAGTTTAGCTACCATACTTGTAATGGCAGCTAATGTATATGGTTCTAAAAAGAGACTGGGCAGGTTCATAGGATTTGGCTAGCAATGGCTATAAATGCCTGTTTACCATCTTCTGAATTATAGGCAGTATGCTTTAAATCTGGTGGCTAGGAAGTAATAAGGGAAGGGTGTTATTCTCCATCATCCAGACTTATGAGCTTTCCAATTCATTCAGCTGGCCACTGAGAATGCTGGACTAGATGGGCCTATGACCTGATCTAGCAGGACACTTCTTATGTTTTTATTTCTGAGGGATCTAGCAGTTTAGCCTATTTTTAGTGAGTAAGTATTCCTCCAAACAGCATCTATTAACCAAATCCTATCCTAGACTGCAAACTTGTACTGATTCTTTGCATTGGAATTGGAATGGTGATAGTGCTGAGAATATTAATCCAAAAAATTAGAGGCAGACTTGTTACTGTAAAAAAGGAATGAAAAGAAGCCAAACAGGGGAATCCTAATACTAACTTAGAGTACATCCACTGACCTTAGTGACCAGTGGACTGAGAAGATGTAATATGGCAATGCATATCAAAGTGGATCTACAAGTGGTAACAATGATTTACTACAAAAAAAATTATCTAAGAAACAGATAGGGAAAAAGCAAGAGAACAAAGATACAGACCAAAATATAAGTAACAAAATTCATCAGTACAATTCTGGTAAACTATACAATGTTTTGCTTCCATGAAGCTAGGTAGCTAATCCAGTGCATTTTTATTCTGAAGTAAATCCCTTTGAATGTATTTATTCTCAAGTAATTTAATATACAACTACCATCTTAGAATGCTATAAAGTTTATGCATTAATAGACTTCCTAGAGATGTGATTTATAACTACCACATACATTATATTTAGGGAAGCTATACAGAAAGAATAAAAGCTAAGAATTTTTAAAATTTCAATATGCTGCGGCGTACATGCACTCACAAAATTTCTAAATTTTAATTTATCAAAGAAATAACAAGAATTAGGAAGCTGGGTGTTCTATGTCAATTAACTAACACTGATTTAACCATTATTTTATAATTGTGTGTCATTAAGGCAGATTGATTTGATGCAAATTAAGACTAAATTTCTATAGCTTTGAGTACAAACATTTCAGGTGTAATTTATTCTGTGTACTAAACCTGCAAAAGTCCTCTCTTCCTAGATTATATGGCCCAAGAGTTTCAACAGACATTAGTCTGCCATCATCTTTTTGGCAGTTAAATTAATTTTGAAACAATAGAGATTATGAAGTTTGAATAGTTAGTTTCTTACTTTCAGTATGGAGTCAGATAAAAGGAAGTAGATAAGAAATTATATTGGCTTTTACTAGCACACTTCCCTTCAGCAAAGGATCATTACCTTGTCGTGGTTCTGGAGCTTGAGCACCTCAATGATGCCATGAGCTAAGCCGTGAAGGGCCACCCAAGATGGGAAGGTCATGACAGTGAGATCAGACTAAAGGTGATCCCTGGGGAAGGTAATGGCAACCCACCCCAGTATTCTTGCCATGAAAACTAAATGGATCAGTACAACCAGAGATATGTCGGTAGACCATCGGAAGATGAGACCCCCAGGTTGGAAGATGGTCAAAATGCTACTGGGGAGGAACAGAGGATGAGTTCAACTAGCCCCAGACGTGATGACGCAGCTAGCTCAAAGCTGAAAGGACGGCTAGAGGCCGATGGTGCTGGTGGTGAACGGCGAATTCGATGTTCTAAGGATCAACACACCATTGGAACCTGGAATGTAAGATCTATGAGCCAGGGCAAACTGGATGTGGTTATTGGTGAGACATCAAGATTAAAGATAGACATTTTGAGCATCAGTGAACTGAAATGGACTGGAATGGGCCACTTCACATCAAATGACCACCAGATCTACTACTGTGGACAAGAGGACCACAGAAGAAATGGAGTAGCCTTCATAACTAATAGGAAAGTGGCTAAAGCAGTGCTTGGATACAATCCAAAAAACGACAGAATGATCTCAATTCAAATTCAGGGCAAGCCATCTAACATCACAGTGATACAAATATACACCCCAACCACAGATGCTGAAGAAGCTGAAATAGAGCAGTTCTATGAGGATCTGCAGTACCTACTGGACAACACACCTAAAAGAGATGTTATTTTCATCACAGGAGACTGGAATGCTAAGGTGGGAAGTCAAATGACACCTGGAATTACAGGTAAGCATGGCCTGGGAGAACAAAATGAAGCAGAACATAGGCTGATAGGATTTTGCCAAGACAACTCACTCTGCATAACAAACACTCTCTTCCAACAACCTAAGAGACAGCTTTAAACATGGACTTCACCAGATGGACAACACCGAAATCAGATTGACTACATCCTTTGCAGCCAAAGCTGGCGGACATCTATACAGTCGGTAAAAACAAGACCTGGAGCTGACTGTAGTTCAGATCACCAACTTCTTATTGCACAATTTAGGATCAGACTAAAGAGATTAAGGAAGACCCACAGATCAGCTAGATATGAGCTCATTAATACTCCTAAGGAATATGCAGTGGAGGTGAAGAATAGATTTAAGGGACTGGACTATGGACAGAAGTTCTCAACATTGTTCAGGAGTCGGCAACAAAATACATCCCAAAGAAAGAGAAAACCAAGAAGGCAAAATGGCTGTCTGCTGAGACACTAGAAGTAGCCCAAGAAAGAAGGAAAGCAAAAGGCAGCAGTGATAGGGGGAGATATGCCCAATTAAATGCAAAGTTCCAGAGCTTAGCCAGAAGAGATAAGGAATTCATTTTAAACAAGCAAAGGACAGAAGTGGAAGAAGACAATAGAATAGGAATGACAAGAGACCTCTTCCAGAAAATTAGAAACATTGGAGGTAAATTCCAGGCAAAAGTGGGTATGATCATAAACAAAGATGGCAAAGACCTATCAGAAGAAGAAAAGATCAAGAAAAGGTGGAAAGAATATACAGAAGACCTGTATAGGAAGGAAACAATATCGGGGATAGCTTTGACGGTGTGGTCAGTGAGCTAGAGCCAGACATCCTGAAGAGTGAGGTTGAATGGGCCTTAAGAAGCATTGCTAATAACAAGGCAGCGGGAGATGACAGCATCCCAGCTGAACTGTTCAAAAACTTGCAAGATGATGCTGTCAAGGTAATGCATGCTATATGCCAGCAAATCTGGAAAACACAAGAATGGCCATCAGATTGGAAAAAATCAACTTATATCCCCATACCAAAAAAGGGAAACAATAAAGGATGTTCAAACTATCGAACAGTGGCACTCATTTCACATGCCAGTAAGGTAATGCTCAAGATCCTGCAAGGTAGACTTCAGCAATTCATGGAGCGAGAATTGCCAGATGTGCAAGCTGTGTTTAGAAAAGGCAGAGGAACTAGGGGCCAAATTGCCAATATCCGCTGGATAATGGAAAAAGCCAGGGAGTTTCAGAAAAACATCTATTTCTGTTTTATTGACTATTCTAAAGCCTTTGACTGTGTGGACCATAACAAATTGTGGCAAGTTCTTAGTGGTATGGGGATACCAAGTCATCTTGTCTGCCTCCTGAGAAATCTGTATAACGACCAGGTAGCAACCTTAAGAACAGACCACAGAACAACGGACTGGTTTAAGATTGGGAAAGGAGTACGGCAGGGTTGTATACTCTCACCCTACCTATTCAACTTGTACACAGAACACATCATGCGACATGCTGGGCTTGAGGAATCCAAGGCTGGTGTTAAAATTGCTGGAAGAATCATTAACAATCTCAGATATGCAGATGATACCACTTTGATGGCTGAAAGCGAAGAGGAACTGAGGAGCCTTATGATGAAGGTGAAAGAAGAAAGTCCAAAAGCTGGCTTGAAGCTAAACCTCAAAAAAACCAAGATTATGGCAACCAGCTTGACTGATAACTGGCAAATAGAGGGAGAAAACATAGAGGCAGTGAAAGACTTTGTATTTCTAGGTGCAAAGATTACTGCAGATGCTGACTGCAGTCAGGAAATCAGAAGACGCTTAATTCTTGGGAGACGAGCAATGACAAATCTTGATAAAATAGTTAAGAGCAGAGACATCACACTGACAACAAAGGTCCGCATAGTTAAAGCAATGGTGTTCCCCGTAGTAACATATGGCTGCGAGAGCTGGACCTTAAGGAAGGCTGAGAGAAGGAAGATAAATGCTTTTGAACTGTGGTGTTGGAGGAAAATTCTGAGAGTGCCTTGGACTGCAAGAAGATCAAACCAGTCCATCCTCCAGGAAATAAAGCCAGACTGCTCACTTGAGGGAATGATATTAAAGGCAAAACTGAAATATGTTGGCCACATAATGAGAAGACAGGACACCCTGGAAAAGATGCTGATGCTAGGGAGAGTGGAGGGCAAAAGGAAGAGGGGCAAGATGGATAGATGATATTCTAGATGCGATGGATTCGTCCCTGGGGGAGCTGGGGGTGTTGACGACTGACAGGAAGCTCTGGCGTGGGCTGGTCCATGAAGTCACGAAGAGTCGGAAGCAACTAAATGAATAAATAACAACAAGCACACTTCCAAAATGATATGAGAAAATGCATGTAGGAATGCAGGTGGCAGCTGTATAAGGATATCCTCTGCTCTTTGTGATACAGATAGAAGATTATGAACAGTAAAATTAGAGACCAAAATAATACTGAACATTGTGCTCATAGGGGTGTTCATCCAGAGCCTTCTGAGAGATGCAAAAATTACAGTGATTGGATAAAAAGTTGGGGAAATGTATGGCATAAATTAAAAATAGGAGGAAATTGAGGAAATGGTGATAAGGAAATGGAAGGTAATCAGCATTGGTGGTGCTGAGAGAATAAACTGTTCTATGGGGAGCAGTCAAATAAGGGGGAGGAAAAAATGAAAACGTGACTTAACAGAAGCATTCAGAGATATTAAAACACATCATGTTAAAACTGTGTGGTATATTTAGTAAGGTAAAGGTAAAGGTTTCCCTTGACGTAAAGTCCAGTCGTGTCCGACTCTAGGGGGCAGTGCTCATCTCCATTTCAAAGCCGCAGAGCCGGCGTTGTCCGTAGACCCGTCTGTGGTCATGTGGCCAGCATGACTACACGGAACACCGTTACCTTCCCGCCGAAGTGGTACCTATTAATCTACTCACATTTGCATGTTTTCGAACTGCTAGGTGTGCAGGAGCTGGGCTCTTCATGAGACCTATGTTGAACACTCCAATGTGTCAGACATGTCTACTGCCAGGTGCTTCTTCCTCACTGAATAGGAGCTACTTATTCCCCTTCCTTTTCTAGAATTTATTCATGAATCCAGTTGGCCAATTTCACATAACTTTTAAGAATCATAATCCAGTTTGAGAAGCATTTATTTGTTTTTGAGCATGTAAAGGAATTTGGAAAGCAAGACATGAATTGTATCCAATGGACAAAGCAATGTGTTCTACAGTAACATCTATCACCAAGCTTTCTTCTGAGCAGGTCCATCAGCAGACTGATTAGTTACAGCTGTAAGCTGGAGCAGTAATTGAAACAATGCATCATCGTGTATCTGATAATAACAAACATTTCTAGTTAATGGAAACAAGAGCTTATCTTATGTATTCTGAGAAACTAATGCAGTAACAATCGAGAGTGATAACCTGTTAGCTCGTTAATTACAAAGCTCAGGTCTACTGTTCTTACAATCAGAGCTTCCTCCTCTTCATAATTTTACTTAATTCTTTAACATGCCTCAGATATCTCAGATCTGATCACCATTGTATTTTTCATACCAAAAAAAGGAATAGTGCAAATACCGTGCATACTTGTCTGTTTGGGTGGGTGTGCACCTTACATTTGAAAGAAATGTGAGCTGTAGTCTGAGCCCTTAGAAGACATTCAGTTCATGAAGAGTATTTTCAAGCATGAATGTGGATGAAAAAATAAACACAAACTGTTTGATTACCTCATAATTCAGTGAGCAGCTGGATAGAAGGATACAAGTCACTGTCTTTTTATTACTGCTTTCAAAGTTTCCTACTTGCCATTTAGGGCTTGAATTTATAATTGGGGGTTGAATATTTGGGGGTTGAAACTGAATATGGAGGATCTCTAAATATTACCTTTGTTTTATTGTGTTTTTTTTTTTTAGACAAAACCCTCTGCTTAATCTGAGTAACATTATACAACCCAATGGCATGGGAAAAAGCTCATTGTGTGTATCTTTACCATAAACTATTGCCAATAGACCACTAGTTCTATAATTAAGTCTATGGCTGGACAGACAGCAATAATTCATTATGAAATAGTTTTGTGAACTGGCCCCATCCATAGCTTTGCTTCTCAAAAGCATTCTGCTAGCTTTTCAAGATGTTGATCTCAGAGTACTTCCACTGAATTTAATGGACTTTTTATTTGAGTCAGCAATCATAGGACACCAGTAATTTTTTAAAACATTTTCGTTCCACTCTTTAACTTAAAAAGTTCACAGAGCAGTCTAAGAGACATCACACCAAAGTGAAAAGGGCATGAGGGTGAAAAAAAAAAGAAGCAAATTCAAGGACCAAGTTAAATGCTAGGTCCTAGATAATGATTGCTCGGGTGCAGAGAAAGGAGGAGCCTGAGGGAGCAGGCCTTTCAGTAAAACTGCTGGAATGACCTTGATTCCTATCTTATTTCAGCAATACTCCCTGTACTCAGCTCAGAAATAAATCAACCTTTTAAGCATTTAAATCTACTTTCTCATAAAGTATTTGAAGAGTTGGGTTTGTGGGTTTTTTGTTGTTGTTGTTGTTGTTTTTGGCAAGAGATTCTATAGAAAGAAATGTATACATTAAAACTGCTGTTCTTAAGAGTTCATGTTGAATAATCAGGCTGCCCAGAATGACACCTCAGCCTGGTTCACATAACATACTGCATCATAATGTGTTTTGTTAGGCTTGGGCTTTAATGTGCTATTCCTGCCTTTCTTTGGAGGAATGATCAAGACATTCTGTAGAAACAAATTGTTTTTCTGTAGAT
The DNA here is from genome assembly GCF_035149785.1 of Candoia aspera. NCBI lineage: Eukaryota > Metazoa > Chordata > Lepidosauria > Squamata > Candoiidae > Candoia > Candoia aspera. The sequence goes on along the minus strand of NC_086158.1, from coordinate 33,218,321 downwards.
TTCCAAATGCTCCAAATGTTTGAGCTTCCCAATGTTTTGTTAAATCACCACAGTCATAGGGTTAGGGATTTCTGGGAATAGAATGTTGCCTTATCCTGAAATAAAATAGAAATAAAACAGCCAATTCTGAACAGCTGAGGGAAAAAAAATTAGTGGGATGCAAATAATTATTCTCTCCCACATTCCCTCCCTTATTTAGTTCTATGTATGTATGTATGTATCTATCTATCTATCTATCTATTAAATTCATTCACCGCTCATCTCACTCAAGGAGCAACTCTGGGTGGTTTACAATAAAAACAAGAATAAATAATTATTAAAATGCCTTAAAACAATATTCTTACATAAAAGTATAAAAGTACCATCCAAGATAGAGGTGTTAAAAAGATCTTAATATATGGGGGCATCTTCAGCGTGCTAGCCACCCCCAGGTTTGGTTGCTCCTCCTCACACCCCATGTAAGATGGCAGAGCCAGGTCTTCACTCCTTTCTAGATGGCCAGGACAGTGAAGGCTTGTCTTTAAAAATTATTGGAGGCACATCAGGAGCCATCCACAGAAAATAGGCTTCCAAGCAATACTTTAAAAGCTCAAATATCATTCTGAAAAGAGTGATAAAAATAAGAGACAGAAATTTGAATCTGAATTTGTATCCATTATTCTAGTTTATAAAAAAGCCTAATAGAGTAATAATGTGTATATCACATATCTATTCTTAGAATAAGGTAACAATTATTCTTAGATTGTCCTACATATTTCCCCTTTCTCTACATTAGATATCAGATTACAATTTTTGAACAGCTAGTCGAATCCCAGAGGAAAGATAATAATGTAATAGCAATTGTTTCCTGGATAAGTTAGTTTTCAGGTTATTGACTCACAGTTTTCAGTTTAGAAAAAAAAAATCAGACTTGAGAAAGGAGAATTATAAATTTAATAAATAAATTTACAAGGGAAAAGTTTTCCTCCTCATGCTTCCACTCTACAGAATACATTGTCTTTGGAGTTATGCTTGCCTCCCATTCTCTCAGGACTTAGAATATCTGCCCTCTTTCACCAGGCTTTAAATTATTAGTTGTTGTTTTTCACATATTTTGGGATTAATTTTAATCCACAATTTTAACTTTTTATATTCTGTTTTCCTTTTTTAAAATTTTGTCAACCAAGCTGAATACTCACCAGAACAGAAAAAAAGAACTTGTGAGAAAGGCAAAACTGGTGAAAATGTATGTTGTTTTACAGTTTATTCAACCAGGAAAGACGGATTCAAACTACACGTCCAGGTTGCCTAGATCTATATATAGCAAACTTCTGAGTAAATGAATACATTACACAATATATTCACAGCACAATCAGATTCTGCAAAAATGTTTTAAGAACAGAGTCTAGAAAGGCACAGTTTCTGTGTAAAGAGTACTCATCTTGTCTTAGCTTCTATGATTCTATTTTCATTTCATTGTCTGTTGACATATTTTACGATCATTTGCCTTTAAGAAGTTAATTCCAAATAATCACATTGTTTCATACACACCTACAGAGAGAGAGCAAGACAACAATAAACATTCAGGTACCACCACAAAAGATAACACTCATTTTACTTAATTGCAGATCAACTCTAAACATGGTGAGTTCAAAAGTTCAGTTTCAACATTAGTGAGTTTATGGATTGAGCATAAGATCCCTTTTCCTAAAGAAAATTTAAAAAGAATGGTAGGACATGGCAGAAATACAATACTAATAAAAAGGGTATTTCCATAATACATGCAGGATAAAACTCTGGTAAATGACTCACTGAATCACCCCTTATTTACTTGTTAAGCAAATCACACAACTAGTCTAAAAGCTGAAGTATCTTTCTGGATAAAGCAAGTACAATCTCATGGCCAGAAGAAATAATTAATGCAGAAACTAAATCTCCATCTTTTTCCTGTGAAATTTGTTTATTTATTTGAAAGACTCATACAGCTGCCCATCTGATATGCCATAAAGCAGGGCGGCTCACAAAACAACAATATCTGTCTGTCTGTCAGTCTGTCCACACACATAACCTCACTCAGTTCTGGATTAGAGATTAGACAATAGATCAGTTCAAGTCATTCTCTCCCCTACTCTCATCCCACTTCATGCATTACAGTCACACTGAGAAGACAATGAAGGTATGTCTGTTGACTCTACTTCTCCTTGATATCTCCTTGTTTAGATTCACTGTTTTCTATGCACAGGGAATATAAACTTCTGCAACAGGCAACTTTCATTATTCTTCTCACAGTTTAAAACCTGGACATTTATGTTTTCAGTATACTGGGGGTGCTGAGGATAGACATCACATTGCAACCAAGAGGAGAGGGCTAGTGTCCTTGTCCCTGCTCTGTTGTTCTTTGGAGGGAGGAATAGAATGATTTAGAATTAAGAATTGCAGTAATAATTCATTTTTATATCAGACATGGATTCATAAGTTTTTAATAAGAAATTATTCCCTGCTGAAATTGCATTTTAACCTCAAGAAATCTGTCTTTGTAGCAGAATTTGACGTCTATTACTGTCAATCCAATATGAAGTAAGGATTGTAAACAGACTTAAAGCACTGTTGCAAAATTAAAATTAAATATCTGAATTTAACAGAATTAAAATATCTGTCTGGATCCTGGCTAAGCTGGTTACACTGAAACACAGGAAGAAATATCATATCCTAGTGGCTTTTGCTATGTATACACAGTTTGTGAATCTAGGTTTGATCTGATTAATTTTGTAGCCCAGAGCTAATGTAAGCAATTTCCTCCCAGTTAAAACTGGGCTACGTTAACAGAAGGAAGAAGAATTGCAGAAGAATTTTCTGGGCAAAAATAATCTCTCCACCTTCTTGGTACAGCAGAGCTTTGGAAGTTGAAGTTCTTCCTCCATTTCAGTTCTCCCACCACTTGGGCTTGCTTCGTCCAGGCTGCAATCCCATGAAGCACAATCACTTTTAAATATCATTTAAATAGTCAAGCTGGTTGATAGTCCTGCAATGTAGCAGTCATGAAAAGCAATAGATATTAGCAATAGATTGGTATTACCAATAAAGACAGACAATTTTTCAAGCCATCCTTTGACAAATATAATCTATGTTTTTCAGCTATTTTTACATGTCTTTTTACTTATGACTACCACTCATAAATAAGTTTCAAAATGGAAGCAAGCAATTGAAATTATTATTTTTCCAGGACCTGGTGAAACTTTTCATGTATCATACTCATGATTACCTGAGATAAATAGTCTACTACAATTCTGTAAGCCATAAGCTTTTACCATTCAAAGAAATCAGATGAAAATTATTCTGCCTCTTGCCTTCTATGGTTAATCATTTTCTAGAATGAAACATGTGAAAGGATTCAGTGCTGAAAATATCCTTTAGATCTTCTGGGCAAGTCAAATCTCTTGCCAGACATTTGACATAAGGCTCTGTTTACTAAAATCTCTTCTGCTAGAACCAATAAATGATTAACAAGGAACTTCCTGAGTCACTTTCCAGATGTTTGCAGAGACATCCTTGTACTACAATGACAAATGGAGCAGAATTAAATGAATGGCAAGAGATTTGGCACTAACAAAGCACTGCACAGCCTGGCAGGATTCTGCCATTCAGTAGAATGCCCCCAAGGTAAAATAACCTGGGCAACCACACAGCACAAAGGTTAAACATACATTTATTTATATATGTAGCCATGCTGCCCCAGCTGGTGCTCATTAGATTTCAAGAGCAAAACTCCCATTTTTGGAAATGGGCAGTAATGGTAACAAATGCATAATTAGATTGCAGAAAGGTAACAGTTTGATCATTATTAGGCTATCTAACAGCCCTTATGCTTCACTGTTTTTTTATTGGCTAATGAATTTTGCAATACTTGTTAAATTACATCTCTATAAGCTACGGTGTGTTAGGTTCTTAATAACAACCCCCAAAAACGATTGTTTTGGGGGAAGTGTAGACTTGAATAAAAATACGATTCAGCAGATAAAGCTCAAAATAACATTCAGCTTACTCATTTAAAGCTTTTAATGGTAGTTGTTCCTGTTTCCTACTTTGAAGTTTTCAAACTGGACATTTGATTCACGGTCCATCAGAGGATCCTCCTGTGTTATTTGCATGGAATGAATGGGAATTAGAAAAGAGTAGGGAAGGGCAGTTCAGTCTATCTGTGGTCCATGTTCTTTTCTCATGTATTTAATCAGAAGTCTCTTCCATCAGGTCTACATTAATCTGTGATTTCTAAAAAATCAGCTCAACTTAGCAGTATGCTTACGTACACTTAGCATTCTATTAGTAAATATATTTTCTTTAAAGAAATGTATTTTCTTTTAAAATATGTATTTTCTTTTTTAAATGTATTTTCTATTAAAATTTCCAAGTATATTTTCTGCCTCTATACATATTTTTATTTTTATTTTTTAAGCTAAAACCTACATCCAAACATTCATTAGGCTGGACATGGTAAATCCCACTTTGAACATTGTGTCTAAGTTAGGGTACTACAGTTTAAGAAGAAATCAGAGAAGCTGGAAAAGGTTCAAAGAAGGGCAATGAGGATGTTATATGGACTAGAACTAAGTCCTATGAAGAGAATTTGAAGAAGTTGAATAAATTTACTGTTAAGAAAAGTAGACTATTAGGAATATATAGGCATTCTTCAAATATTGGAAAGGATATGCTACAGAAAAGCTGATCTCTGTCATTCTATAATGCGAGATATGAAATAATGGATTTAAATTAGGTAGATTCCAACTAAAGGGAGGGGGAAACTTCCTAATAAGAACAGAAGAAAGGAAAAAGAAAAGGGAAAGGGAAAGGAAAAGGAAAAGGAAAAGGAAGGAAACAGGCATCTGTTTTTGATGCTCGAATGTGGATTCCTGCACTGAGGAGGGCATTGGACTCATTAGCCTAAATAATTCCATACTGGAATTTCCTTATTTTTATCCACTTCCATTGGAAGTCAACTCTCTTTAATCTATGTCAAATTTCTAGATTTGAGCACTGTTGTTTTTAAACTCAACACTTACACCATAGTTTTAAATTTTCAGTATTCATAAATATATTCCTTGGAAATTTTGTTTGATATTTTTGTATTCTACTTCTGCAGTTTCAGTATCATCCCTTTTGTTTTTCCCTTCAGAAATATTTTAAAATGCACATGGACCATTCACAATTGTCTCACAATGTCTTCCCCTCAAATTTCGAAACCTCAAATTTCTTAAAATATATATTTTTAAATAGACTCCTTCTACCGACTTTCTGCTTGGCCTCTCTATCTGCCATGTGCTGAAGTCAAGCAGGTAGTTCTATGTGCAGCCATTTAGACAATGTGAAATATTAAAATTGAACTTGTAGTTCTTTTGCTATAAGACTGTAGCAAACTGTTTGAAAAAGTCTAGAACACTGAGTGTTTTGCTTTTCTTGATTAATTCTCACATGGAGTCCTCAGAAATGATGATGTATCACTTTACGGAGACTTTAAATATTGTTTTCTATAGAAAGAATATCAAACTATTCATTTTGAAAATATGGCAGTGATAGGATTTAAATTCCAAAATTTAGGCAAAATTAGTCATTGCACATTTTTATACCAGTATAAGTGTTTTTGAATATTTTGATTTTGTATACAGGTAGTCCTCATTTACCAACCACAATTGGGACTGACAACTCAGACATTCAGTGAAGCAGTCTCTAAGTGAAAAATCATGTGACCAAGACTGTACTTCACTTCACTTCAGCTTTCGATTGCTTTACAGTCTTAGAAGGATATGACCCCAAACAGCTGGGTGAGTCCAAATGGCAAGGAGGTTTCCAGAACTTGACTCATGAGGAAGCCAGGTGAAAGGGAAAACCTTATAGCCTGTTTTTCCCACTCCCCCATGCTTTGGAATGCTTACTTCAGTGCTGGGATAATTAGAATTGATGTTCCTATTTACGTTCATTGGAGAGGAGGGGATCATAAGAAAGTAAGCAGACACACAGTGGGGAATACACATCGAAAGGAATGCACCAGCTGTTTGCCCAGTGTGCTCACATCTGTGAGCCACAAGCTGCTTAGGAGGCAAACAAAAGCCTTAGTTTGAAATTGATTAGGATCTTGTCAGTCTCAGGCAGCAGTGCAAGCTGGTCTGAGCATTCTAATCAACTAATTAAGGTCACAGAGCTGAGCTTGTTAACTTGCAGTGAGTAGTTTTTAAGGAAGTGCTGTGCTGCAGAGAAAAGCAGCTCAAGAAGAGATTGCTTGTTTAGGCAATCGCTCTGTGAGAAGCGGGAGAAAAATGGGGTCAGGCGCAGGACAGTGCATACTAACTGTGATGGAAGGTGTCCCTGAGGAGGGGGTGATGTGATGGAGATCAGAGTGGGGGCAGAGGAGAGCGCATTCCAGGCTGATAAGCATTCTCACAGTTTGCACTCCTTGGAGAGTGTGGGGGGTCTGAGGAAGAAAGTTAGACGAGTCCCACCTTAGATTTCCCAAGAGTATTTTTAATAGTTAAGGAACCTTTAGTCTGGCAAGATTCTGTATATCATAGAGAACAATAAAGGAACTAGTGTTTGCATCTGACTCAGCGTAGTTTTCTTTGCCGATTACCGTGATACTGACTGACTGTATTGGCAAACATGTGACTGAGAGAGAGATGCTGCGAAGGTCATAAATGTGGGCATTGGTTGCAAAGTTACTTTTTCATAACCATTGTAACTGCAGATGGTTGCTGCCCAAGGCAGTTGCTAAACGAGGACTACCTGTAGTAAAGATTTAATATACTATATATCTATACAGGTAGTCCTCACTTAATGACCACAATAGGGACTGGAAAATGTGTTGTTAAGCAGTGTAGTCACCATGTGACCAGACCTGATTTTATTACCATTTTTACTATGGTAGTTAAGTTAATTACTGTGGTCATTAAGCGAATCTAGCTGCAGTTGGTCGTAAATGTGAGCCGGCTGCCAAGTGCCCAAACTGTGATCACGTAAAGCAACATTTGGTGACAATCATAAGTATGAGTACAGGTTGTAAAGCACATTTTCCAAGGCCATCATAACTTCGGACTGTCATTAAATGAACATACATATATGTATATGTATATGTACTGTATATGTATATGTATATCTCTTATGAAGAGGTTTTGAAGTGAAATATGCCTCAGCCTGCTAGAAAATTTGTTATAGTTTTGAGTTATAGACATGTGGGAGAAAAAATGACATCATATAAATATAAAAATAAAAATAAAAATAAAAAGTGAAAGTATTTAACTTGAGCACAGTTACCAGAACAATCAATTATATAAAACTCTTATTTGACTAAGTTTTATTAAAATAAACTATTATACATGCATACATTATCAGCTGGGTGAATTAATCATTTTGAACCAAACTATTTTTTGTGAAGTATGCAACACTGTACAAGAAGCACTGTGCTAAAACCATATATTTAAAAGTATATTATATTCTTACTTTAAAGTTGCTGTGTGATCAGTCAAAGCATTGTTTTCATCAAACAAAAAGTGTTTTCCTTAGTTAATCAAACTGATTAAACATAAAAGCTCTGATAATTATTCTGTTCTAACAACTCGCAAATACCAAAGCAGTTGTGGATCTCTCTTCTTCCTTGCTCTGATTTCATATAATTTCTTACCCTTAAGGGAACTATAACTGATGACAGCTCTAACTCTGATATAGATTAGCATCCAGTTTGGTTACATGAATAAGAGCCAGGAGGGCTTTATATAAACTGGATTTACAATATCTCCTGGCACTCACCTGCTCCACCCCACCCCTTTCCAGAGTTCTGACACTGGAAAGTTTCCACAGAGGATACTAAGTCAGTTTCTATGCTTAAAACATCCCTGTCTTTCTGTGTAGACATTCCTTTCAATCAACATATCTCTTCTATGAAGCATTCTTAATTATTTGCTGAAAGAAAAAACCCTCCCTATCCAATTTCTGTATATACACTGATTGGCAGCCCCCTTATTTAGCAAAATTAAATAACTCATTTGGCATACTTTTGTTTGTTTTGTGGTCTGTATGTTGAGCACAAATTCATAAGCCTAAATTTCTTGTTCTTTTCCAAAGTTTTTGTTTGTATGTAGGCCTCTCCCCGTTTGCTTTTTAACTGCATGACTGTTAACATTACAAAAAAAGTATGCACACTCTGTACATGAGTGTTTAACAAGCCAGCCCAAACCAAAGTTTTGAAAAAAAGAGCAACCCAATCATATCACAGAATAACAGCCCAATCGTGATGTGTAGAACAGTGAGAAAACTCAAAATGACATTGCTTGCTCAAAGAAACCAAGTTTTGTTTCACACTCAGAATCACTCACACTCTTAAAGAGTACATTTTTTCTTCAGCTTAGAAATGGCCATTTTGAGGTTGAGGTTGAGGCTGATGTTTTTTGAGGCTGAATCATTTTGCATATCTTACTGCTGATTCACTTTTTATTTTTTAAAAGTAATTTTGTTCCTTTTAATTATCTCATGAGATTGTGCCATTTTTTTAATTTTTAAAATTATCGTTCTTTTTGATACCCACACAAAATCATGTGAGGTTGCCTGCCACTTGAAAAGATGGCTGTCCACAAATCTAGTAACTTTTGAGAGAGACCAATCTCACATTTTGAAAATATTCATACTCTAACCTCTGTGCTATTTTTCCCCTACATCTCCTTTGTCAAACTTTCCTTTAACCTTTAATGCATAGAAAGTCAATAGAAATGGAAGCGGGCACCCTTAGTTTGCTCCACAAAACCCATACAGATGAGTAATCAATGGCATTTCCGTGTGTCAATTTATCTCTTCATTGTGGAAAATAATCTGTCTCATGTTTGAAACTAAAATTTAAACAACATTTAGCATACCAGGAGAAAGGACCATAGCAAGAAGGGACCGTGTTCCTAGCATCATCAGGGGGTGTTATTATATATAGATCAGAGTAGATAATAATGAGCTAAATGGACAAATGGTCTGACTTTCTATGTTCCTCCCTAACATACTCAGCTAATATATCATACCAGGTATACAACTTTAGTTTTAGTTAACATTAATTCACTTTTGACTTCATAGTTAATCCATCCCTTCCCCACTTCTTACTATCACTGTTACTTTCTAAAATATTACTTTTTGCTCCTATATGAGATATAATTAACTTCTCCAGCAAAATGGATTATGATAAGAATATGCTAATTAGAAAATGAATCCACCACAAGTATAGTGTGTCAAAATGGATACATACAAGTATAATTAAGATCACAATCTGTACAACTATAGGATTATATGAGCACTTGAGAATTTACAATATGCTAATTTTCAGTTGCTTAATAATAGTGAAATTTTCTGTGCCTTTTTCTTTTTCTTCTGTTTGGACCTCTGTTTAAACATGTTCATTTATGTTTTAGGCTGATAATTCTGGCTATAAAATGTTTTGTAGCTTTTAAAATTGTTTTATAGTTTCATTAGATCTTACAATTCCATTATTGCTTTTAACACAATATACATCACAATATGTTACTATGTACCATATATTCAGGAAAAGCAGAACTTATGTATGGTGTCAATAGCAATGTATTGTTCTTTAAGATATTTTGGGCTAAAGGAACCACTCAGTCCCTTGCTATCAATCAAACTAGTTTTGTATGTTTTCTTATCTTCAAGACTGAAACTTGAGCAACAAGAAGTTCATAACAACAAAAAGAAAAATGTAAAAAGGATTGTTCAGCCACTATGTATATTTCAAAATGTAGATAAGTGATGGATTAGGTGTCATAATTCTTCCTTCTTCATAAACCTGACATGACTTGTGAAAAGGTATACTGTTACAGATTCTGGCAAAAGAATAAGCAAATATTGCAACCTACCATGACAATTAAAATTATTCAAAATATTAGTATCTGTCCTTACAATTTATTTTAATATACTGTAATTCATATCTTCAGAGACACTAGGAAATGTGTGAAAGGAAATATAAAATACTCTGTTAATTGCAATTAAAATTAATTAAGTCTAATTGAAATGTGGTAAACAACATTTTTCATGAAGGATGTCTACTCTGAATTTAAGACAGCTACCAACCAGAAGAGTCGACAGGGAAATAAATAAATAAATAAAATTCAATAAACACAGATAAATGTCCTGTGTGTGGCTCAGTGTCCCCACCCATTCACATAACTACCATTTGTGGGCTGCAATAATGGGGACAACCACTACATGGAAACAAAGAGTCACTGTGTCATTTTGCAGCCATCTTGTGGTCATCAAGAAGTGTTAGCCCTTGGGCTGCCAACTCCCAATGAAAGCAGTGCTAGAAATTTCTCACTGTAAATGTGTATATGGGATATATGTCTGCATGTGGGTGTGTGTGTAGAGAGAAAGAGAGAAAGATAGGATGAAATATATACACACCTATTATAAGATAAGCTTAACAATGGGCACAATCAGATTTCTTTTTTAAAGAAAGTGTATATTAATTTAATTAACAACTAATGACAATGGAATACCCATTTACACAATTAATTCCTATCTGTTCCTCTGTCACACACAAACTCATTCATCCCCCTCCTTCCAGTTGAAGCAGCAAATATAAGGAAGAAAACAGGTTGGAAATGGGATAAATGGAAGAGGTAACTGCACTGGGAAGGGAAGGGGAGCAGAAAGGAGATGACAAAAATTGTGTGAAGGTTAAGTGGGGACAGGGAATAATAGCCACACAAGTAATGAAATAAAAGAGTAAGAAGGCTGCTTACTGTAGGAATTACAAACCAGTTACATTCAATACAAACAGCCTCTCCCAAGTAGCAGCCAATCTTCAGTGTCTGCAGCCATATGCATCTCCTACTCATTCATATCAGTCTCTGTAAGATGATCTACTGAGAGCCAGTTTGGTCTAGTGGTTAAGACATCAGGCTAGAAATTGGGAGACCATGAGTTCCAGTCCTGCCTTAGACATGAAGCCAGCTGGGTGACCTTGGGCCAGTCACTCTCTCCCAGCCCTAGGAAGGAGGCAATGGCAAATCGCTTCAAAACAATCTTGCCAAGAGAACTGCAAGGACTAGTCCAAGCAGTTACCAGAAGTCAACCCTGACTTGAAGGCACCCCCCACAAAAAAAAGATAATCTACCCCCAGCAGCATTCATAGATAATTATTTAGGGCAAAAAAGTTGATCTCTCATTAGGTAAACAGATAATACACTAGACAAGCCGTGACCCGTTGGCTCATCATTTCAGAGGTATTTCCTTATCTAAACAGAGAAACAGAATGACCACAGGCGGGCAAAAAAGCAGTGGAAGCTGGAACGACTTCCAACTTCCTGCCTGCTTCCCCGTTGACTTTCCTTGTAGGAAGCCAGCAGGGAGTGTCAAAAATCTTCCTCCCTTTCCCCCTCCCTCCCTTCCCTGCCTGAGGAATAAGATAATTCAAAGGGAGGATTTGCTGTTTATTCCAAAAAAAAATTTAAGTCCTTAAACTTATATTTAAAACTTCTTTTGCTAAGGATTGAAGGAAACTCACCTGATGTTTTCAGACTTGTTGATAAAGTTTCCCAACAGCTGAAAAGCAGTTAGCAAGGAATTTCCGAAAATGATTAGAAAAGGAAGTATGCGAACCCAGTGTCCTTTGAAAGATGCCAACTGTGATTTGAGCAAGATGGCTATTCCCTCATCTTCCACAGCAATAAACCCACCAGAGACCACTGTCTTATGGTATTCTTGCAAGAAGCAGCTCTCTGGAGCACTTGTGGGTGATCTCAAGTCCTCTCCTTGTCTGGAGAGGAATTGTAAAGAGCCGGTCTACTCACTGGCTCTTCATTCTGCCTCAGTCATTGGCTCAGCTTTTAGCAGAGCTGTCTTCAGTTTGCCATTTCTTCCCCTGAAGTCAATATTATTGCTCTTGTATATGTCAAGCCACACAGAGTCATTGCGGTCAAATGGCCTAGAAATTTAATTAACAAATAAATAAGATCATATCCCAGAAGGTCCCCTATCATCAAAATTAGAAAATACAGGAGGCTTTGAGAGAAGAACATCATATAATAAATACATATTTATTTCATCTGAGAAGGAATAAAAGGACAATAGTCTCTGGAATTTGAAGAGGCCCAATTCAAATTTGGTTTTATTTCTATTTCTTCAACTGGAGGAGAAAATTGAAAGATGTATTCTTGTGTAATTTTAACTTTTATACAAGAAAAAGATCCAGTCCAAATAAGGTGTAATAGGATAGTTATAAGCATAATAATATTTCACAGCAAGTGGACCATCATCTAGCAATCTGTAGCATGTATATTTCTTTTTGTTTTTCTATGGAATTTTTTGGTACAATGTAACCCAAAGCAATCAAATGAATATGTAATTAAATTTATGGCACACACAAGAAAGGATCTGTACTTTTATAGACTTATAAGGTTTTATTTTATGGAGCACTGAGAACATTTGCCTGGGGTTTATCTAAAGTATGGCTCAGTCTTTGAAATGAATAGATGATCTTTGTCAGTCAAAGCACTGAAACTACCTTGTTAAAATTTAACTCCAGGAATTATTTCAGTACTGTGGGTTTCCTCACAAAGTCCTGTTAACTAGGACTAGGCTATTGACTTTGAGGAAAAAATTATCTTAGTGTAGGATGCAGTGAGAAGAAAGTGAAGATGGCACTCAATATTCTGTTCCACAACATCTTAAAAGAACATTTATCAATGTTCTTCTGTGTCAGCCTTCCTCAACATATTATTTAGATGTTTTGTAATTCAGTTCCCAAAATATCCAAGCCTATGAGGCTGGTTGTTTGATTATGGGATTGATGTCCAGTAGTTCTGGAAGGCATCAGTTGGAGAAGATTGCTGTATTGGTTGTATAACTGATTTTCATCATGTGTTCTTAGTGCATCTCTCTTGTTCTTTTTAGATAAATAATGCATATTTGTCAATAGGCACATTCTTGACAGTTGGCTCTTTGTTTTTTGAGTTCACTATCTGTTGCTATTCATTATTTAGGAAGGGGAAAGACTTTGTTCTTCCTACAGGCACTCCTACATCTCAGGATTCCAACTGTATACAAGTAAAAAAGGAAAAAAAAACATAGGAGCCCAATGAGAAAAATTTCTCTAGGCAATATACTGACAGCCTATGAATGAAAAATAGGTGGGGAAAGGGTTATAAGAAGGCCAAAGGGTTGAGGAGGTGTTCTTGGCCTTAGCAGCAGGATTTGGAAAGACAAAACAGTTGTTTTCAGCTAATTAAACTTTCAAATTTCATACCTTACAAGATTGGTATTGTAATTCAAACAGGCTGTCATTGAAAGTTAACAATTTACCACTCCTTACAACCTACACACAGACTAAGAGTAGAGATTTGTGAGCAATTAATTGATAATGTGTTACAATAAGAAGTAAGCAATAAGCATTTATACTCTCAAAGCTATCAAGCCTATGACAGATTGAGAGGTAGACAAAGGAACCTGAAAGAATAGTGCATTCCTTTGCTGCACAATGTATAATACATTTCTTTGTCTTAAGTCAGTCAAACCAGTGAAATTTGTATCTAAAAGCCATTTGGACCCTTTCAGTTAATCCAGTTTCTAATTATTATTATTGCATTAAGTCCTGGGAGATAATTAATTAGTAATTATTAAATCCTATTGGGACAGTGCATAAATATGCATATTAACCAAAACAAAAAGCTGGAATTTTAACTCTGATACTATCAAATAGTTTAGATCAATGTAATTGCTATAAATATGTGTTTTGAATCTAACATTATTTTTGAATATATTATTCAGCAGTAGATCCTTTTATAATTGTAATTTCATTCCTTGTATAAGACAATTATTAGGTGGGATCTTGCAAACTATAGCTCTCTCTTTCTTTAATTCAGCATTCACTACAGTCTTCACTACAGATCAGCTACATGGAGTACAATTAGAACAAGTGCAAAAATTCAAATGCCTTTGTTCTACAGTGCAGGAAAAGAAGGTTGCCATGCAAAAACCGAATTGGTGTTACCACTATACTTTTTGCTTCACGCATCTGGTGGTTATGGTGGGAGCCTAACACTACCATATTGACCAAAATGGGAATGTTTTAGACACAGATATTACCAATGCTGTGATATAGGACTGAATCATGGATGTTTTTATAAAAAGAAATCCCAAAACTGGAAAACTTCCAAATGTGTAATCCCCATAGGATACTTGACATCACACTGATGGACCACATAAGAAATGCAACCAACCAAGAATAGTCAATGAAATCCAAAAACGGCAGCTGAGATGGGACACATTTGTACAATGGCTCTATTTGCTACTCAAACAAACTACTCTGAAGAACATGGCCCCATGAATGGAAAGTTCAGTGCAGGACACCACAGAAAACCTGGGTAAAGAAAATTGTAAGTAATATAGCCCTTTGTAGACTAGATTTGACTCAAGCTAAAATCATAACAATGGACAAAGCACTTTGGTGAAGAATTGTCTCAAATACTGGTGGCTCTGTAACACCCACAGCAACATATTTGTTGCAAAAGCATACACAGGCAATCATGGGCAAAGAGATCACATTCAAGTTGAAGAAAAGTATTCTGGTCTGTTGGATTGTTTATTATTTTAAAGATCCATTAAAAATTTAAATGAGTTTTTATTTGCAGTGTTGGTTGAAACAAAGAACAGGGAAAGAAGGTGCTGGTTGGCAGTGAGTACTTGTGGAAAGAGAATGAGTAGGGCCAAATGAAACTCTGTGATTTAATTTATGTTTAAATTATTATTCCCCAACTTCATATTTAATATTTTTCCTTTTCTATCTCTCTACCAAACTTACAGTTTGGTAACAACTATTGAAAGGATCTAGGAACCACATTCAAGATTTTAAAGAGCTATATATGCCCTGGGGCCTCAGGTTCCCCACTTCTGATTTAGTTCCATACACTGTGAATATTTAGGATAAAGGTCATGTATTTGGAGCCCGGGTAGCCTAAATCTGTTAAGCATTCTAGAACTTTCCTGTTAGCCTCTATTGTACATAAAGCAAAATGTGAAGAGTGTAAAACACAGGTGTCTTAGATCCCCTATATAGTAGGATTCAGACAATGTAGTCTCTGTGCTATAATGGTGTCATGCCAGAAATGGGGACAGTAGACTCATACTTTGTTGTACTGTATAATCATTGTAGATAGCCATATGATGGAAAGTAATGATAGAATTTTCCCCATAGCCATCTGTCTCCATTGAAAAGCAGTCCCGCTTATAAACCCTGGTCTCTGATTTGAAAAATTTTCAAGGATTTAACTTAGGCATGGGAAACTAGGGAGGCTGCAGTCTCCTGTGCACCTCTTAATCACCTTTAGTAAAAGTAAGAATCCATGAAAATTGTACCAAAATGTTCTCCTTTGGGGGAGGTAAAAAATAAAAGCAATTTTTCTCCATCAAGTTTAATGTTGATGTTTGGGGGGAAAAAGTTCAGAAGTATCTGGCACAGCACTAATTATAACCACCACAAAACAAGAGTCAAGTGGTCTTATGGTGAGCTAATAAAACTCCACCTGGTCCTATAGAGATGCTGAATATGACCTGGTTCCTCAGTCTGGAACAATCATTAAGGCACAGATGGAGATCTCATCTGGCTTTGCACATGTGCTTGACTGCTTACTTTTTGGTCCATCTAGACTACCAGCCTTGTAGCAGAAGAGTTTCAGCAGACAAGACACTGTGAAAAAAATAATAATAATGAAGCAATTCTGACAGTACTGTCCTAGAATGCAGGAATCAATTATAAAGTGTGATTTTATTTATATTTTGCCTAGCACATAGAATCTGCATAGTACATAGAGTTCAGTCAATTTTGTGTAGAGCTCGGTCTAGGCACCCCAGTTAAGAAGCCAATCTTGATGTTGTAAGGCTTTTTAAAAAATGTTTTCTATAATGACATTATAAATGCAGTATTATTATAAAGAATGGAATGGTGGGAAAACGTCAGCAAACTATGATGGCCTTAGGGAAGCATTCATGTATACAAATTTATGACATAAGGCAGATGTCATATTCCGATCCATATTTAGCTAAGCAATCATATATGAATAGAACCAAGACTGCTGTTGTTGTTAATTAAATTTGTACACTGCCAAATCATTCAGACTCCTGGCAGTTTACATCAACTTAAAATACTATAAAGCATGCATGATAAAGAAAAACAATTACAATAAAAACAGACATGTTAGGGGGAAAAATGATCACACTACCCTAATAACACCACCACACAAAACAGTTAATAAAATTAGAACCAAGAATAACAGTGAAAAATTAACAAAATGCCTAATAACGATGGTGAACTATTGCACCTCAAATACCCTCTGAACAATTCAGCCTTTGCAGGCTCCATAGGCCATTAACAAGGGGGCCAGTCTAATTTCTAGAGAAATACTGGTCCAAAGTATAGCATATATGATTGAAAAATGATGTTTTCTAGCTCAGTCCCTCTCATTTCACAAAAATGGGGCACTAACAGCACATTTTCCCAGGAGTAACTCCTCAAATCTACCAACTCTGGTTATAACAGGCACTCCCGCAAGTACCTTGGTGCCAAGCCATAAACTAGCACTTTGAATTCCCCCTTTAAGAATATAAGTAGTCCTTATTTAGCTACCACAATTAGGACCAGCAACTGGATCATTAAGAGAAGTGATCGCTAAGTGAAACTGTGACTGTACTTATGATGTTACTTCTGCTTTCCTTTGCTTTTGTCAGCCTTGCAAAGTAGACCAGACAGGGAACATGGCCAGATAAACTAATTCTACTTTATTAAGGTTAGATTAACAGAATCTTGCAAGTCTGAAAGTATATCTCTCCCCCTGTCCCCTTTACAGACCAAGAAACTATGGAGAGTCTCTTCTGAGTCTCTTGCCCCTCATACATTCCTGCTGCAAGCTAAATTGCCTTTTATCTGACCGTTCCCTTGGCTGCATCTCTTTGCCCTGTCTCCCAAGGTCATTCCCACATACCATAAGAGCTTTCCAGACCTGGGAAGGTTGTAGATGTGAGGATTGGTCATAAAGTTACTTTTTCATAACTGCCGTAACTGCAAACGGTTGCTGAATGAGGGGGTCACTAAACAAGGACTACCTGCATCTAGAGACAGATGTTTATGTTGAAAAGAAAAGGAAGGGTTTATTGAGGAAGTTATTGATTATTTGCCATCAAGTCATTGTCAACTCTTAGCAACCACACAGATAGACCTCTATCACCAGCCAAGCCCTTTATACTTCTTTATAAGAGAGATCCCTGTGCTCCTAACTTTTTGCTCATTTCACATGATTATAAAATTAACAACACAAAGATGAATAATAGAAAAGCTTTCCTAACAAATCCATTTGGTTGCTATGACAGCTTATCTGTGCTTGTTTCAAACTGTCTCTTTTTTAACTTTTTAAAATCTTTTTTAACTTGTCATAATTATCATATTCCATCTAAGTAGCAATTCTAGAACAGTCCTGTTTGTGCACAACCCAAATTTTGCATGGATTTAAATGGAACCCAAGTGTAATTAACTTTCTCAGGCTCCAACTGATGTTGGACAGTTATTTGGACTTGTTTTCATACAAATCTTCTCATTCTTAGGTTGCATATGTCTAGATTTGTCTCTTAATAAGTACTGTATTTAGGAATTTATCTCTTTCAAGGCTCTCATATTTTTAAAGGAGGAGGGAAACCTTGGCTGCATGCAAAAAGCTGGCATGATGGCATTCCCAACATTCCTGATTCACAGTGCTAGGTGAGAAAAGTGTGTTACAATTTCACAATATACTGTAAGGCTATAGTCATGCTCAGTCACACACTGTTAGAAAGACAGAAGAAGTAAACTAATGTCACTTGTTTTTCACATCATGTTTTTGAGCCTCTGGAAAAAGAGTTTGCTATTGTATGCACACTTACCAGAAAACAACTCCCTTTGAGTTCAGCAGGAATTTCTTTTGTAATTTTTAACATATAACATTAATTCTCGGTAGCTATATATTGTCCTATCTTTGAACTGATTTTTGTTTATTTATTGGGAATAGTGAAAAAAAAGGATGTATATCCATTGTGCCTATCAACAATAGAAACCATATAAATGAAAGAGGGGAAAGTAATGTAGTGATACTGCATACAAATCTTAATTTATGTGAAGCAAACTATGCCAGACAGTGGTAAGAACTGATGTGTATATTCCAAGATACTTTTTTTTTAACTTTTAGAAATGACTGTAAATTTGATTTTGGTATGGGAACAGACTAATTAGATTAATTAAGCATATCATGTACTTCTGTACAATCATGCAGGTGGAAATCATATTTAAGATGACACACAATTTCTGCTTAATAAAAGTCAGTTAATTCCATTAACAAACTGGGATATAAAATAAGTAATACAGGTGCAGGGCTGATGCCATCAGTTCAGGCAATGCATGACATTTTACTTTCATCAGAGCAATGTAATACAGCCTTTTCTCTTCTTCTTTAAAACCCCCACATAGGAAACATTTTGCTAAAAAGAGCAGGTTAGAAGAAAGTTTTAACCTATTCCAACTCATGCATGGTTTCAACTCAATCAGAACACTGTATTTACTTGAGTCTATAGTAGCTAATTTTGGGTGGGTTCAGAAATCTGGAATTTTGAAAGTATGTTGTCATGCTCTCAAAACACAGGAAACAGTTGCTTATTTACAAAATGTCTATCATGGATGCCAGGATCCTCTTTACACTTATTTCACCTTTTGTCATTCTTTCTGGGCATGTGGCAAACAAACTACTTGGCTGCAGCATATCTCATTGTTTCAGTAGCCATGAAATATCTGCTAAGATGTGTTTTAGGAAGATAAAGCTGGATAGTAGGGTTGATTAAGCTTGGTCACTATAAGCCATCTTTCTGGCCACTAAGCATATTCCAAATTTTCAGAACATGCTGTGGTGTTTCCACAAAATGGTTGCCCTGAGGGGCCAGCTGTTTACCAAATGCCTAGCATAACAACATACAGCAAGTCACAAAATACCTCTTTTTCTGAAGGCAAACTGATGAGTTTATTCTTTGCCTTCTACCCATATGTTCTTTACCATCCTTCTTACCTTTGGGGAATATGTTTTGTTTCGTTTTCCTGGGCAACTAGATATACTTGCAAGCAAAGCATTAAGCAACAGCTATCCATTATTTTTATTTTTAACAATGCCTATATGGAACATGTCACGCTGATACTAGTGGTTGATGGTTTAGCATTCAGCATGCTTGCTTCCCATTTAATTTTTCAATTAAAATAATATTTTAAAGCATTAAGACAGGGAGTTTGGCAAGAACCAAGAGGCTTAGACACATTTGTGCTCATGGCCTTAACTTCACTAAAATAATAATTGTAATGGCCTAAGGAACTGTTGGGTCTGTGCATAAAACATTAATAAGATGACTGATAATTTAAAAATACATCAGAATCTGCTTTATCAAAATTTGCCAGCCTGCCTAGTGTATGTAGCATAAATCTGAGCCTAGATTTTGAACAAAGTGGTAATTTCTACCTCTGCTGCCCAGATTATGTAGCCTAAATATGAGCCTAGATTTTGAACGAACTGGTAATTTCTACCTCTGCTGCCCAGGGCCAGCCCTACCATTAGCCAGAGTGGTTGCTGAAGTGAAAGGACTGAACAGAATTTCTCGTATCATGTAGCTTTCCTTAAGAATGTAAGCCAGTATGATATAGTGAAGTTGTCCTGTCATCTGGGTTAAAATAAGATTAAACTGCCAATCTTTCCAATGTGGACAAGAGAGGTGGGGGCACAATCTTGTCCGTCAGTTCAGACAGCATACTGTCTTGGGCCATTTGTGCTGTCTTTTCTCCCTGAAAGAAAAATGCACTGACTCAAGTTTAACTAATTAAACTAGTCAGCAATCCACAACCAATCTCCTTCATGTTCTATAAATACTGTGAGTCAAGTTATCAGTTTCTTTGAAAAGAGTGTATTCATTCATTCTAAAACTAGCTAAAAAGCAATTTTCACAGAATGGAACATCAAAACAATCTGCATCATCAGATTTCTTCCTGGTTTTTTTTTAAAGCTTTATAAGCAAGACCAAATTGTGCTCAAAGAAAACATCTCTTAGTAGATTAAAAGTACACCCTACTAAGAGATGAACAAATGATCTTTCAGAAGTTGCTCACAGCTCATTGCTATAACTATTTGAATTTTTAAAAATGTTTGAATCAAAAATATATAATGCAAAAGAAAAAATACACATATTGATAGATGTAGATATATAAAACCAAATGTTAAACCAAATGCTGTGGGCTTCCTATACATGTGAATATCTGATGATTTCAGTTTTCCAGCTAACATGATCTTTGTTGAACATTCTGAAAGTTGAAATCTACATACATAGAGGAATTCAAGCTGAGGAGGTCTAGTCTATGTTCAAGAACACTATCATGCAATCAGTTGAAGATTTTGAGGCAGGAATCAATATATATTATGACATGATTGTCAAAAGGGACAGCATCCTTTGTTCATCGTCTACAACTCAGGACAATGAAGAAGAAGCAGACCTGGAAAACAACACTCTCCCTAGCCTAAGTCATCTGCTCAGACTGGGAAGAGTTCCCTGTACAGAAAGAAACATTGTCCTTTCCTTCCACCAAAGGTACATTAGGGACAGTCTTCTATAGCTGGGCTACGAGCTTCAAGATGTGATATTTGGGAGGATGCTTGAAAGCAAATTCACTATGGCAGGTGGGGTGGGGAATGTGTCTTCCTCAGTATGGCATGTATCACTCAGGAACCACTCTGCCTGAGTTCAAAGTTGCTGAGGAGAATTTCCTCAGGTTGTTATCAGATACATTCAGTTCCTTCTGCAAATTTCTCCATCACACCATCACTTTCTGATTCACCAGGTTGTGAAGTGGCCCAGCCAGACCATTTATGGCTGCAGCAGAAACCAGATAAGAGTCAGAGAGGGCACTGTCCACAAGATGCTTGTGTGGACACTGACATTTCCACCTGTAATGGTTATGTAAGAAAGACCTTGAGAGATGGGGTGAAGAGATGCTGTCTAGGGAACATCAGATAAGAGAGGGCATAGCCCACAGCTGCATAATGAGTGGAGGAAAAGGAGGAAAAGGCTGAGAAGGGACAGCTGCATAATGAGTGGAGGAAAAGGAGGAAAAGGCTGAGAAGGGACCCTCCCTAAATTCTCAGACTGTAAAGGAGATGGTGGGAGATTTGTTCTTTCAGACATGCAAGAATCTGTTAATGAAACTTTACAATGAAGTAGAATTAGCTCATCTGGTCATGTTTCCTGTCTGGTTCACCTGGGAAGGTTGACATCACCCTTGAAGTCATTATGAATGGTGAAGTAGAACTGCAGAAATTCAGTAAACTGCGCATAATGTTGGTGACATTATATGACCAATTTAAGGCATAATCAATGGAGCTAATGTTGCTGCCCTCATGGTACAGATTGTGGTAGATCTTTGCAGCAGTACAGGGCAAGATGGCAATCAAGTCCATGGGGTCTTCATAGATGAACTCCCAGTACTTGGTCCAACTAATTCCCTCAGAATAGGTATGAGGCGCTCTCACTGTTGAGAGATGTCACAGCAGCACTGAAGTGTGATATGGGATAAAGATTTGCAAACTTGTCAAGCATAGTTACTACATGGGATGATATGGTTGCTCTTAGCCTACTCTCAAGATACCCAAGTCATCTGTTATTAGGAAGAGATCCCTCCAGCTACCAGTAAACAAAAGAGCCCTTTCAGAAGGCACTCTGCACTTCCAGGGCTTTAGGAAACAGCTTCTGGCACACAAATGTTGTAGCCATGGAAACAAATGCCCTCATCATAATTCAAGACAGAGGTCTTGCATTTTATCCATTCATATCTCACATACCACTATAGATCATATCCACAGTGATTTGACCAATGATTGTGCCATATTGTTGCCTGAAGCTTTAAGTGTTTATTTCTCCTTGAGTATCATATGTGTGCTGGTATTTGTTTGTTCTGCTTGGGAGCAAGTCACAGAGACTCCAGGTATCCAGGGTAACAAATTGTTTTCTTAAGTGTTTGGCAGAATCAAAAGGTCAGGCCTCAAAGTGGTTAACAAAGTTTAAGTCTCCAAATGACCTTATATGGGAAACTGAAACCATCCTCTGCTTCCTTGCTTAATTTGCATTTAAACAAGCCAGCTTTGCCAGCTCCTTGCTTCTTTGCTTGCTTGCTTCTCCTGTGTTGCAGCCTCTCTTTCTGCTCAGCACACTTGAATGTGTCCGTGTACTTGTAAATATGCTCTTTTGTATTTAAGAAGCTTTTGAGCCCATCCAGAGCTCTGGATGAGGAAACTGTTTATGTTCTAACCTTTGTTTAAATACAATTATTTTTGTTGAAATGCCTGGTGTCTTCTTTCTGATCTCTCTGGCCAAATGATCTCCAGCACTCTGCACAAGCTCCAACAATGTGCAAAAACATCTTTCAGATCTGTAGAAGCACTTGCATATCTGGCAACAAAAATGGTATGTGATGAATTCTTGGCTCCAAAGAGGTATGTGTGGCTGCCATATGTGGCAATCAACAAGGTTATGGAGAGCAGCAACCAAGTCTGGTATGGTGACAAAGACAAAACTAGAAGCTCCCTTAGAAACTGGGTAGTTTGGACAAGAAAGCAGGCAATAAAGAAATATAGCAGCGATTGAAATATGAAGAACCACCTGCACCAGATAGGGTCCTTGATGTGCAGCAACATCGACAATATCAGGATAGAGCCAAGGCAGAAATCATACTCCTAACCCTAGAAGAATGAACAGGATGAACTTCCAAAACAGTGGGCTCAAATGCTGCACAGTTAGATTCCCTCAGGCGAAAGGATGATATTAATCTAAAATAAATAATTAGTATAATTAGCACCCTTCAGCAAAGGATCGTTACCTTGTGGCGCTGGAGCTTGAGCACTTCAATGATGCCATGAGCTAAACCGTGAAGGGCCACCCAAGACGGGAAGGTCATGACAGAGAGGTCAGACTAAAGGCGATCCCTGGGGAAGGTAATGGCAACCCACCCCAGGATTCTTGCCGTGAAAACTAAATGGATCAGTACAACCAGAGATATGTCGGTAGACCATCGGAAGATGAGACCCCCAGGTCGGAAGATGGTCAAAATGCTACTGGGAAGAAACAGAGGATGAGTTCAACTAGCCCCAGATGTGATGACACAGCTCACTCAAAGCCGAAAGGACGGCTAGAGGCCGATGGTGCTGGTGGTGAACGGCGAATCCGATGTTCTAAGGATCAAAAAACCATTGGAACCTGGAATGTAAGATCTATGAGCCAGGGCAAATTGGATGTGGTTATTGGTGAGATATCAAGATTAAAGATAGACATTTTGGGTGTCAGTGAACTGAAATGGACTGGAATGGGCCACTTCACATCAGATGACCACTAGATCTACTACTGTGGACAAGAGGACCACAGAAGAAATGGAGTAGCCTTCAAAATTAATAGTAAAGTGGCTAAAGCAGTGCTTGGATACAATCCAAAAAATGATAGAATGATCTCAGTTTGAATTCAGGGCAAGCCATCTAACATCACAGTGATCCAAATATACACCCCAACCACAGATGCTGAAGAAGCTGAAGTAGAGCAGTTCTATGAGGATCTGCAGCACATACTGGACAACATGCCTAAAAGACGTTATTTTCATCACAGGATACTGGAATGCTAAGGTGGGCAGTCAAATGACACCTGGAATTACAGGTAAGTAAGGCCTGGGAGAACAAAACGAAGCAGGACATAGGATGATAGAATTTTGCCAAGACAACTCACTCTGCATAACAAACACTCTCTTCCAACAACCTAAGAGACGGTTTTATACGTGGACTTCACCAGATGGACAACACCGAAATCAGATTGACTACATCCTTTGCAGCCAAAGGTGGCGGACATCTGTACAGTCGGTAAAAACAAGACCTGGAGCTGATCATGAACTTCTTATTGCACAATTTAGGATCAGACTAAAGAGATTAGGGAAGACCCACAGATCAGCCAGATTTGATCTCACTAATATTCCTAAGGAATATGCAGTGGAGGTGAAGAATAGATTTAAGGGACTGGACATAGTAGATAAGGTCCCAGAAGAATTATGGACAGAAGTTCGCAACATTGTTCAGGAGGCGGCAACAAAATACATCCCAAAGAAAAAGAAAACCAAGATAGGAAAATAGCTGTCTGCTGAGACACCAGAAGTAGCCCAAGAAAGAAGGAAAGCAAAAGGCAACAGTGATAGGGGGAGATATGCCCAATTAAATGCAAAATTCCAGAGGTTAGCCGGAAGAGACAAGGAATTATTTTTAAACAAGCAATGTGCGGAAGTGGAAGAAGACAATAGAATAGGAAGGACAAGAGACCTCTTCCAGAAAATTAGAAACATTGGAGGTAAATTCCAGGCCAAAATGGGTATGATCAAAAACAAAGATGGCAAGGACCTAACAGAAGAAGAACAGATCAAGAAAAGGTGGCAAGAATATACGGAAGACCTGTATAGGAAGGAAACAATATCGGGGATAGCTTTGATGGTGTAGTCAGTGAGCTAGAGGCAGACATCCTGAAGAGTGAGGTTGAATGGGCCTTAAGAAGCATTGCTAATAACAAGGCAGCAGGAGACGACGGTATCTCAGCTGAACTGTTCAAAATCTTGCGAGATGATGCTGTCAAGGTAATGCATGCTATATGTCAGCAAATTTGGAAAACACAAGAATGGCCATCACATTGGAAAAAATCAACTTATATCCCCACACCAAAAAAGGGAAACACTAAAGAACGTTCAAACTATCGAACAGTGGCACTCATTTCACATGCCAGTAAAGTAATGCTCAAGATCCTGCAAGGTAGACTTCAGCAATTCATGGAGTGAGAATTGCCAGATGTGCAAGCTGGGTTTAGAAAAGGCAGAGGAATTAGGGGCCAAATTGCCAATATCCGCTGGATAATAGAAAAAAAGCCAGGGAGTTTCAGAAAAACATCTATTTCTGTTTTACTGACTATTCCAGAGCCTTTGACTGTGTGGACCATAACAAACTGTGGCAAGTTCTTAGCGGTATGGCGATACCAAGTCATCTTGTATGCCTCCTGAGGAATCTGTATAATGACCAAGTAACAATGGTAAGAACAGACCATGGAACAATGGACTAGTTTAAGATTGGGAAAGGAGTACAGCAGGGTTGTATACTCTCACCCTACCTATTCAACTTGCATGCAGAACACATCATGCGACGTGCTGGGCTTGAGGAATCCAAGGCTGGAGTTAAAATTGCTGGAAGAATCATTAAGAATCTCAGATATGCAGATACCACTTTGATGGCTGAAAGCAAAGAGGAACTGAGGAGCCTTATGATGAAGGTGAAAGAAGAAAGTGCAAAAGCTGGCTTGCAGCTAAACCTCAAAAAAACCAAGATTATGGCAACCAGCTTGATTGATAACTGGCAATAAAGGGAGAAAACATAGAGGCAGTGAAAGAATTTGTATTCCTAGGTGCAAAGATTACTGCAGAGGCTGACTGCAGTCAGGAAATCAGAAGATATTTATTCCTTGGGAGAAGAGCAATGACAAATCTCAATAAAATAGTTAAGAGCAGAGACATCACACTGACAACAAAGGCCCGCATAGTTAAAGCAATGGTGTTCCCCGTAGTAACATATGGCTGTGAGAGCTGAACCATAAGGAAGGCTGAGAGAAGGAAGATAGATGCTTTTGAACTGTGGTGTTGGAGAAAAATTCTGAGAGTGCCTTGGACTGCAAGAAGATCCAACCAGTCCATCCTCCAGGAAATAAAGCCAGACTGCTCACTTGAGGGAGTGATATTAAAGGCAAAACTGAAATACTTTGGCCACATAATGAGAAGACAGGACATGTTGATTAGGAAACTAGAAGCTAAGTGTTATGAAGCAAGAGTAAAGGAAACAAGAATGTTTAGTCCAGGGCTTTTAAGTAAGGTTCTATGGTGGACACCCTGGAGAAGATGCTGATGCTAGGGAGAGTGGAAAGCAAAAGGAAGAAGGGCTGACCAAGGGCAAGATGGATAGATGATATTCTAGAGGTGATGGATTCATCCCTGGGGGAGCCGGGGGTGTTGACGACTGACAGGAAGCTCTGGCGTGGGCTGGTCCATGAAGTCACGAAGAGTCGGAAGTGACTGAATGAATAAACAACAAAATAATTAGTACCACATTTTCAAGTGCCAAATTATTATTGGGTTCGAGGTTTCAGTCCAAGTATAATACTGCTTAACTGCACCACTGAATGCTGTTGAAATATAAGAACATTAAAATACTTTCTATTTTTTTTTAAAAAATGGTTTTAATCTTTAACAAAAGAAAATGCAATACTAAAATATCAAACTGAATAAAAATACAAGAAAGAAATAGCAAAAACAAAACTAAGACAAAAATAGGAAAATGAAACTATATAAACTATATAAACATTTTATAACTGTATAAAATGGACCTGAAGATTAAACAACAAATTAAATCTTGACCACATGGAATTATATTGAACAGACTTTCCACAATGTCCCTAAAAAGTCAATTTGTATATAGGGTGTTTGCAAATGCAGTTCTCATCCAGGGGTTTAAATCAGGTACGTTAAAGTTTTTCTACTGGAGTAAAATAATGTTCTTAGTTTCTGCTGACATATCATATGTCTAAAGTTCTTTGGGCATTGGTAGGGTCTACATTTTCAGAATATAATTTCATATTATATTCACATCCTTGACCTTTACTTCTTTTCCAAATACCCTGTTTATTACCAAGATCCTATTTAGCACAGTTCTTAAAGGATTGGGTAATAAAAAGACTTCCAGCATGGAAATTAAAATATAAACATCCTTCTAGGTCAACACATAGTAATGCTCCACAAATAAGGTGGAGGTTAAAAAGCCACCCACCCCACCCACACTAGGATGGCTTGCAAATGGCAAGAGATGTGGGCTGTGGAAGTGTCATGTCACAAAAAGGAACTCTAGACAATTGGATTTGTGACTCCAGCAAAATACTTTCTGCTCTCTGACTGAAATGGCAGATTGCCACTTAGCTGGAGGGAGAAAAGGGGAAATAAGTCAGCAGTAACACATCCAGAGCATCCTAGGGACATACATAAAAGCTGCACAATGTCACATTTTATTAAAAGGATGAATCAATCACAACATACTTTATGGAAAGCATGCTTTAAAAAAGGCATGTAAACAATGCTGTTACAAACAAGCCTGTACTAGAGTGAGCTACAGTAATTACAAGTGATTAATAAAAAAGTGAAAGAGATTTTAAAAATTAGTTACCAGCTGAAAACAAGGATTAAAGGAAAGCTGCTCCTAACAATATAGGAAAACACTGTGGCTTAGGTTGAGAAAATGTATTGAATAGATTGCAAAAAGTTTTGATTAGATTGTAAAAATAGAGAACTTGAATACACATATAAACATTCTATGTGTTTTTAGCTTAAATTGGTCCTTGAAGAAACAAGATAGAAAGGGTATTGACTTTGGTGTTAGAGAAGATACTTGATAATACCATAAATAGCCATGAAAATTACAGAGCAAATCAATCCAGAGTTTTCACTCAGGACCCAAATGAACAGGCTCAAAAGATCATACTTTGGCTACATTGTATAAAGACCCATCTGCTTTGAGAAATCCATAATGCTGGAAAAAGTGGAAGGAATGAGAAGAAGTGGTCAAGCAGTAGCAATGTGGATGGACTCATTACAGAGATAATGGGTGCACTGTTGTAAAACCTGAAGTGTTAGACTGGGGATAAATCATCCTGGAGAAGGTCTGCCTATGTAGCTGCTTGGTATCAACACCAACTTGATGGCACCCCATCAATTATAATCAAATGTTGGCAGCACCAGGTGGCAAAGTTGTCAACAACTGCCATCACCTCACCACTATCTGTACTACTTCCTTTCCATATAAACCACAGCCATCTCATCTGCTTTCCTTTTGTCATCTGTGGGGAGGTCAATATATCTACCAAAAGCATACTTCAGTAAGATGGAGGGGCAGACAGAAGAGCCAACAGCTCTCAATAAGAGCATGATAAGGCAGCCCACATAAATCTGGAGGTGGCCCTGAGTTTAGATCATGGACATGTTTAACATACTATAACTCTATACTGACAAGCTGGGCCCCACTCTGTTGGTTTAATCGCAGCAATCTTTTTGTGCATTACATTCTTCTGTCTTTCAGATAAATGAACCACATGAAAAATGCCATTAGGCTTGGTGCTGATAGAAATGATCCCTGTGATATGGACAGGCAAATTTCCTTAGGAGGACAATTCATAATAAGGTTCTGGAATGGTATTGTTCATTGGAAGGGCACAGTTATCGATACCTATATAAATATGGAGGTTTAACATTTTACAATTCATTTAATGGACATTCTATTGCTCATAAAAATTAAATTATACATTTTATCATTATCACATGAAATAAAGGGTAGCAACCAGGAGCTTACCAAATTAGTGCAGACTGCTTAATATTTGGGCAAGATTAAAAGTAACATAATATAGAAAGTGATATTGTTTTTGTTGTGGGAAGCATAGTTGTCCTGTTTTTTCCATCCAAATGAAAATAGCTTTTTTTTTTAATTCAAGGGATCCAATTTATTACAGCAGAATCCCTCCATTTTAATTTATAACATGGGCAGTGGTTCCTAACTAACTCTTCATATCTTAAATATAAATAGATAACACCATCTGCTGAAAAACCTTAACCCTAATACACTATGATAAAAAACAAACAAACAATATATATATATATATATTCCCCCCAGGAAGGTAATTCATAGATTACTGGCATTCTGCTGTTATAACCGGGTATAAATTTTAAACACTAAATTAAAGTTCCAGTGATTTAGCCTATATCTCACCTAGACTACTACTAAGCTCTCCTGTCATATGTTTACTACTAGTTGAGAATCAGTGCTCTAGAGAGAAAATCCAACTGAGGCATGACAACAACTACTTCTGGGAACATGCAGAACTACTGTGAAATGAACAAAGAAAGAACATTTACAGATGTAACAAAAGGGCAGACATTAGGGGGGAAATGGCAAACTGTGTTTGATGCAGCTGCCTTTCCTTCCTCTCCATTTCTTCAACTAATATTGAGTGATAAAGACAATTAAAGAATATAAATATATATGCTGTCTTTTTCAGTACATGCTGCTGCTTTTGCCTCTTTTTATTCTGTCTTGGAGCAACTCTTCCTCTTCCTCTTTTGTGCAACTCAGTTTTCCCCTCCCCACTGTAATTTCCTCTACTGTTCCCACTATTTCTTCTTTTAAATATTGCCTCTTTGCCCCTTGATCCTGCATGTTGTTTTCATCCCCATTTTGTCCTCTTTAAAGTCCTCCTCTCCCTTATGGTCTTCCTTTGCCGTTGCCTTGGGTTATTAGAGTTTGTTTTTATCACTTTAGGCAGTTCTTCCATTTGTTCCCCTTTTACAGCTAGAATGTCCTTATTTCTCTAATGTCCATGTTTGTTTCCCCTTGTGATTTCAAGTTTCCAATCTCTTTGCACCTCATTCTTAATATATCTAATTGTTCTACCTCTTTGCTCTTTTGTACTTCCACTAACATTTTTCAATCTTGCCTCCTTGTCTCCAGCCCTGTCTTTCCTTTTGTTCCTGTTCTGTTCTCCACACCAATCATCCTCCCTGCAGATCTTCTGGATTACTTATATTGATTTGAACTGATTCTCAAAGCATTGAATGCACACAGGTAGGAAACAGGATTTTACAGTTGGGGGTGGAAGGTTTGCTGCTCAAAATAAGGTTTGAGATAGGGGGTGCATAGTAATTATATTTGAGCTGCATTGGAAAAATAGCAGGAAAGAAGGGGAACTTGTTTAACTAAGAATTAGGGCTATGCTTAGCATTCAAAGGGGGTGCTTTACAAGTTGTGTCAGAACAAGCAAATCACCCTTTCTCAACTGTTGAAGCAGCAACTCCCTTTGGAAGTCTTGCACAGCTGCTTCAAAACCTGCCCCCAGTTGTACATGCATGAACAATTGCTATGTCTTGCTGCAATCTAAGCAGAAATGTCTCTGCATGCATGCAAATGTGCAGACATAAAGACAGGGAAAAGCAAATAGAGATGGTGTCAAGATTCAGGAAAATCTTGACAAGCTGAAAAAGTGGGCAGAAATCTGCAAATGGAAAATCCTTCATTTGGGCAGGAAAAATCCAAGGCATGAAGAGAAATCATACTGGGCAGTCATAGATATCACTGAAGTAAATGAGAATTACTTCTGAATAGATATGAAACTATAGTCAAAGTATATTTTTTCTCTTTTTCCTACTTACTGCTATTGTATTTGGTTGTGCATACTCTTCCATGTCTATGCAAGATTGTATGTATATGTGTGGTATGGTGAAGGTGTTTCTCCCTCCCTCAAAACACTAAGTCATCAAGAGAAGCTGATTGGAAGGAGAAGTAGAACACATCAAATAAATGATTCCTGTCCCAGTGCCTGGAGGCTGTAAGGGCCTGGATGGGATGCAATGGGCTTCGACTCGACCCAAGCAAGACTGAGTGGCTTTGGTATGTGCAACTTCCAGTGACAAGGTTTTTCCATCGATGGTCCTGCATAGGGTGGCACTGACCCAGACTGATCCAGTGTGCAATCTGGGAATCCTCATAGACTCATGGCTCCTGTTTGAAGAGCAGGTGGCAGCTGTGGCTAGGAGGGCCTTTGCAGACCTTTGGGTTGTGCGCCAGCTGCACCCATTCCTGGACCGAGAGGCTTTGCTCACAGTCACTCATGCCCTTGTGACTTCCTGTCTGGATTACTGCAATGTAATCCTTGATATATTAAGAATGAGGTGCAAGGGGGCTGCCCTTGAAGAACATTTGGAAGCTTTAACTGGTATAGAATGCAACTGCACGGGTAGTAAATGGTGTCGGATATTCGACACATGTAACACCACTACTACATGATCCGCATTGGTTGCTGGTGTGCTTCCAAGTACAATTCGAGGTGCTGGTTGTCACCTTTAAAACCCTTCATGGCTTGGGACTGGATTACCTAAGGGACTGTCTTCTCCCAGTTGTTTCTACCTGTCCAATTTGGTCCAGTAGGTTGAGCATGCTATGGGTCCCATCAGCCAAGGAATTTCGGTTGGTGAGGACTAGAAGTCGTCCCTTCTCTGCCATAGTGCCTGCCCTCTGGAATATTCTCCTTCAGAGATCAGGATGTCCCTGACCCTGTTGGCCTTCCATAAGGCCATGAAGACCTGGTTATGTGCCCAGGCCTGGAGCCCCAAGTGTGTTAAGGGCCCCATTTCTTAGCTATGTTAACATCCATGCATTGTTTACTTGGCAGCCATATATATTTATTTTGTACTTTTAATTGTTTTTAATTATTTTAACTGTTTTATGGTGTTTATGATTGTAAGCCATTCAGAGTCACTTGTTGAGATAGGTGACTATAGGAAATATATAAATAAATAAATAAATAAATAAATAACCTGTGAAATTCATTTCCACAAGATGTGGTAATGGCCATGAACTTAGATGGCTTTTAAAAACAATTGGATAAATTCGTGGAGGGCAGGTCTAGTGAGAGCTATCCATCCTGAAGACTAAATGTTATCTCTGTGTTGGTAGCACACCCTCACCTATCAGCTGCAGAGAAACAAAAGATGGAGAGGACTGTGTCTCCATCTCTTGCCAGTGAACACCTCAAGGACATCTTTATGGTACTGATAAATGAAATGCTGGACTAAGAGAGTCCGTGGCTTGATCCAGCAAGACTATTCTTAAGTTTGTATATCTGATGAGTGAATAAAAATGGAAAATGTGAAGGAACGACGTGTGCATGGATTTTGTGAGAGTGAAAGAAATAGGTTTACTTAAATTGGGGGGAATATTATATGAATAATCTCATTATCTCATATGGATCATCATTATTTTTATATGGGAACCCTCTGAAACCATCAAATGAATATCAGACCTATCTTCACTGAAGAAACCAAAGCAGTCAAGGATCTAATTCTTGGTGCTGCTGTGATGCAGAAAATTATGGATCTCTGTTATGCATGAATCTTCATGGATCTTTTTATTTCTCACTTCAAATCACAGACCATATCTATCTGCACAGAATGAGCTATAACAATAATTGGGTGCTTCTCGGATGCAAAATGTGGAGTTCAGGAACATGTCCTGGCTCCAAATATTTTTACATATGACACACATAGCACCAGTGTCCAAACACAGATCACATTTGTCTGTATAGAATGAGCCATGACAATCACTGAACCAAAATGGAATCAGGTTGCTGGCACATAAAATCACAAAGCGCCAGAGCAGCTTTTAAAATGATCCCTGGAAGAAAGCTGACAGGTTCTGGGCAGCCTCTGGTTCAGAAGAATGTTGGTGTTTCAGAAAAATACTGTAAGAGCCAGAGCCAGTGCTGGAAATGGATTAATGGCCAGGCATGACAGAAGATGAAAAGAACAAAAAAGCTTGTGAAAGATGCCCACATCATTTTTTTCTGAAAAACTCTGCAATACATAAGTTCACTACATCAGCGCTAGAAGTTATTGAACCAAGAGTACTTGCTTGTAAACCTGAACACAGATAGAGTAGCCAGCAGCATCTGCAGGGGGACAAGACCGTCAGACAAAAATGGTGGCATTGCAATGCAGACCCCAGAGGAATGGAGCTTGCACACATGACATTGCTTTCATCATTCTGTGAAAGCAATGACTGCCCAGATGCCACTAACAGTGAGTAGAACAGAAACCTGTGGAATAGAAAGAATCGGTGGAATATATTCATTCCTGGATACAAATTTATAACAAGGGCAGGAAAGAGTACACCGGGAGAGGATTTACTTCTTATATCAAGGAGTGCATAAAATCTAACATACTGGAAAGCATTATATTCCTCCAAAGAATCACTATAGGTGGCAATATCTGGCCACAGACATAAAAGTGAAGAAGGGCTCCTTCAGGAAATGGAAAGGCTGCTGTACTCATGAAAACAAAAGTCTACAAACGCTGCCAGGAAAAAAAAAAGGCGATGAGGAACAGAAAGAAAGGATCTCAAGAGCATGTGGCAAAACACGCTATGGGGAGCAATAAGAAACTCATTTAATATATTTAAAGTGGAAAACTTGCAGGGAAGTAGCTGGGCTCTTAGATCACCTCAAAGGAATGAAAGAGAGAATAAGAAGATTGCAGAGAACCTGAATGAGTTCTTTTGCTCCTGATCTAGGGTTGGAGCATCATGCCTCCAAATATGAATTGTAGGGGGACAATGGCGGGAGAAGACTGTGCCGCCTCCTGCTTGAAGCACCCAGAGACATTTGGTTGTCCACAGTGAGGAGTCTTGGCCTTATCCAGCAGAGCTACTCTTATGTTATTAAAGTTGAAGGTTTTTCAGGAACATACCACCTAAAAATTGTAAGGCTCTGCATGAATTCCCCTTTTTATTCTTCTGACTGAAAGAATAGGCTGTACTGTATGTCAGAGGACTGTATTTATTTCAAGCTGTCATTAAATAGTTGAGAAAATAAAAAAGCTTCACCCCATTCTGCTAAATAAAGGATTTTAAACGAAAGGAGGTAGATTGCAGGAATTCACTAGAAGTTTGTATTAAGTAGGATAGCTGCTAAATAAGATGAATCTGATCTAAAATGTACTTGTGCTAGATTTTCTGTCTTATTACATGTTTGAGATTATTTCTGCCTAGAATGGAAAACAGAATGAGAATGACAGGTGCAAGCCAACACAACTGTTCAGACCTCTTATAGTATTTATCCTGCAATAGGTCACTTTGTCTTTTTACATTTGTAGGACAGACAGGAAGAATTTTATCAGAGAAGGGCAAGATCTCAATTTACACTCCTTCTCTGTTTGCATGCTTCGGCAGGAACTAAAGAATGGGCATAATTGTTTCTCAGAAGCAGGTATTCTTTCTACAAACAGTTTCTCGTGGCTCATAATAATGTGTAACAACTTTATTCACACTACTGCTAAAACACTGCATTTACAAAAAGCATGCAAGTTCAGTAATGCTACCCTCCCCCTTTTCAGGTTAATGTGAAGGATAAGACATTCTAATTTCCATTCATACTTCAAAAACCCAGGAAACTGAAATATAAGATCAAGATCTTATATCCTTCTCTACATAATCTGTAAATTCTTTGTGATGATCAGTTTACAGCTCAGGGCCCTGCACCCACCATTTGAGGTCAACCAGGGGCTGGGGTGCAACATTCAAGAGATACAATTTTCCCAAACACTTTACTGAGATTTTCTGGTGAAATTATGCCTAATACATTTTTATAAGGCTTAGTGCCTCCCCTAAAGGGCTCTAAAGGTTAAATTAAGTCCTGAAATGAATGGGAGCCTAATGCAGATGATGTAAAAGTGGTGAAATATTGTCTAGCACCTAAAACAGTCTGGGAGCTGAAATTACCATTGGCTAAAGGCAGTGGATCATCTTTAAAGGCAGCTCAACACAGAGATTCTTTCCATTATTCAGATCGTTATTTCTCACACAAATACTACTTCACTATTATACCATTTTATTTATTGATTTATTTTACAAAATGTCTATACCACCCAACAGACTTAACTGTCTAATGCCATTTCAAACGAACCTTCAGTACCAAGAGCACATTGCTGCAGTGCAGCATATTCCACAATGATGGGGCAACAATGGAGAAGGTCTGCCTTCAAGTCCCTCTGACCTCTCATGGGGATGAATCTTAAGCGTGGCTCCTCTAAATGATCTTGCTGGACAAAGAGAATCATTTTATATAAGGTGGTTCATAATATAACCCAATATCTTGTACTTTATAGGTAATAATCAGCATTTTGAATAAAGCCATAAATTACTGCCAATTACTGCAGTGACCATGAAATCAACATATTTGTACTGCAACAGTTGGTTTCACTCACCAGCAATCTGGCCAACACATTTTGTAGTAGGTGTAGCTTCTGAGACAACCTCAGAGGCAGCCCAACATAGAGTATCTTGCAGTAGTCAAGACGCATGGTGCTAAGGCCCTGAGTCACTGTTGCCAAGCTTGCCAGGCCAGAGAGGGTTGTAACTGATGCACCAGCCACAGCTAGGCAAATGGCCCTGGCAACAGCCTCTGCAACAGCCTCTGCTCTGTTCAAGCAGGAGTCATGAGTGCTGGACAAACTCCAGATCACAAGTCTGCTGCTTCAGAAGATTGTTAACCTTAGCTAGAACTAACACTGGGTCCAATGTTTCTGGAAGGCTCAGGTCTTCACAGACAAACAGCAGCTCCACCTTGCTAGGATTTAATGTGAGCCTGTTTCTTCCCATCTAGTACCCCACAGCGTCCAGATGCTGGCTCAAGACTTGCATAGCACCTCTGAGTGGGCTGGGATCTCAGATCAATAGATGACCTCTCCCAATTGTTTCATAGACATGTTCAATAGCATGAGACAAAGGACTGAACTTTGTGGCACTCAGCATTGGAGCAACATTGACCATGATTGCTCCTCCTCCACAAATGCCAACTGATAGGACAAAAAAACATCCACCAATTCTGTTTCCATCCCAGGTCTGCGTCTGAATCCTGATTGGAAGAGATCTAAATAATGTGCTTCATTGAGGATCTTTTCTAGCTGATCTCATAAGACTTTACCCCCACAAAGAAGGTTGGACTTGGGGCAGATAGCACAACTCTAATGGAATGATGTTTTTTTGCATTAATTTCCTAATGAGTTAGCCAAAATGCATACAGTCATCTCCCCAGCAATCTGCAATCTTTCTGACTTGCCACTTTTCAATAAAATCCCAAGACAAGACATCAAGAAAGAGCTGCTCACATGGACTATTGTCTCATGGGATAAAAAGAGACAACTTTATCCTTATACATTCAACAGTGCAACTGCACCTGCCAAGTCAGGCTATGATGTTATGGCTTGATTACTTTATGAATGAGATATCTTGTAGATGCCCTGAGGCCTTGCAGTTTCCTCTTGGTTAGCAAATTAGTCCTGGGAATAATTTATGGGTTAATAATTTTTGTCAGATTCATAAAGTCAGCCTAATAAATCTTCAGACAATTCAACAGTGGCTATTCCAACCAGAAAGTGTAAGTTATTCTTACATTCTTACATTCTTTTTCAGGCAGGATTCCAGTGTAGCAAAGCATTCTTTCTTGGGATTTGATATTTGGGCAGATGTTATAAAAGGAAACCAGAAAGTCTGATATTTTGTTTCCCATGGCTGTATAAACGTGAACACTACCCTCTAGATTTCTCCCACCTCTGATAATCTGGATAGTTACTGTAGTATCAATACAGCCTGAACAGATGGGGTGAGGATTTTGATCGTTCTCCATTTCTAAATCTCTAAGGCTGGGTGTATAAGTTCCATGCATTTTCCCCACCAATCCTATTTAATATGACAAAGATAAATTAGTTTAGAAATTATTTCAAAAGAAAAATAGTATCAAGAAAAAATACCTTATGTGTGAAGCTTAGCATTCTTGCACTTATTTAGCTGTGATGTGGCTTAGAGTCATACTATGCATTTCCAGTCTCTGAGTCTTTCCAAGTTGTTCAACAATAGAATTTGCTGTTTTCAAATTTGTATTCCACTATAAAGTTAAATGTGCATAATCTTGAGGATCAAATCAAAGTTGTTCTGCTGTGGCACTATATTTCCCTAGTAGCTAATTCAGTAGGAAGAAGAATGTCATGTTTTCCAAATTAGTAGGACTTAATACCCACAAGTTTGAGTTTATTCCAAGATGGGCCATAAAGACAATTTTCCTGTGTGGAAAAAAAAAATTGCCACTCACTAATAGAAAAGTAATACATTTTGGTACAGGTAGACCTCGCTAAATGATGTTAATTGAGACTGGTAACTCCATCACTAAGTGATACTGTTATAAAGCACAATGCCAGATGACCACACTGACTTACAATGGCAGTTGCAGCAGTTCCAGTTGACATTATTAGGTGAATCCCACTCAGTCACAGCATCTCACAGTCATGTGATCACCATCTGCAACCTCCTGCTGGCTTCCCTATTGACTTTGCTTGTCAGAAGCCAGCAGTGAAGGTTGCAATGGCAATCACATGACCATGGTATGCTGCAACCATCATAATTGCAATCCGGTTGCCAATCGCAATCACGTGACTGTGGGGATGCTGTGATGGCTGCAACTATAAGGAACAGTCATATGTCCACTCATTCAGCACAGTCATAACTTTGAATGGTCGCTGAGTGAGTGGTCAGTGAATGAGGACTACCTGGATACTTAAACTTCCATATTTATGGAAAAGTAAATCACCCTTCTCCAAAAATTGAGGGGGGACATCATCAAATTAAAATAAAATTCTGAAACAGCCATTGGGATTGTCTTAATCCTTGAGAAATCACATTAAAATGCAAAATAAATATGATAAACAGAAGTACACTCTAACATTCAATAGAGTTTTAACATAACAGTAGTGAAAGGTGGTAGCTTTCATCTGTTTAACTTTCTAGGATGTTCTGAAAAGTTAATCCTGGATCATAATTGAATTTCAAAACCAGGTTGCACAGATAAGTCTAATCATTACAAGGACTGATGGATTTTAACCCACAGATACAAAAATCCTTTGTTTAAAGTGGCATTCATATTAAATGCTTGAATGCTGTGAACTTCCATTATATAAGGTAGTCTGTAAAATATTTTCCCAATAGATGGTGACTGCTTTAATTATTCAGGCTGATTTATTGTTGGGATTAGTGGCAATTCATATTGGACATTATTCTTGTATAGCATGTGGGAAAATAATAATGAGGCATCTGTTCCAATCAGTCAGTTAATCAATCAAACTGTTATTTTGTTTAAAATATTGAAATATGGCAATGGTAGTACTAGTAATAGTGTGTGTATGTGTGTAAAAGAGAGGAGAGGTAATTAGAATTTAGTTACATTTTGTTATGAATAAATTGTTACATTTCCTAAGATTCAAACTTGAGTCAATAAATTTTGACACTCCTTCGATTTTAACTTTTTTTTTCCTTTTTTTAACATTGAAAGCACAATTCTCTTTAAAGTGAACTCAACTTACCTGGCACTTACAGGTAACTTTCTTGGCAATTTTTCATGTAGTTTTGCTTACCTTCTTCCAAGATTGTTTATAAACTTCCCAATCTAGTTTTAGGATTCCCTGGTATTCTCCCACCAAATAATAAGCAGATCTGATGTTGCTTAACTTTTTGAGATCTGCCAATGTTGGCTAGGTGTGGCCATCACGTTTTTGGAGATGAAATTCTTGAGAGGAAAGGTTGGTGATGACACTCCATGCATCCTATGAAGTGAGCTGTAGCTCATGAAAGCTTATGTCTTTTAATAAAATTTGTATGTCTGAAAAGGTGCTTCCAAACTCCTTCTGATCTTAGGCTACCATAGACTAACATGGCTCTCCTCCTGCAATATCAAGAAGACTGCTAATCTAAACAATTCAACCATTTCTTATATAGCATTTAATAAAATTAATTAATATTTCCATTCTGTGGTCTGACTGCTTAAAGGGAATGTAATCAATTCTCTTGGTATAAGTTATATTCTGAAGAAAAATACAATTCCTTATTGTGGATGTAATCAATCATGTCAACATGCCAAAAGCATTGTAAATGATGAGTGAAACTATTAATCTCTATGCTTCTTAGTAACTGGTTGTCAGCTTCATAGTACATAAATATATCTTACAAGGAAATAACTTTAATTATAACATTGATTTTATTATTGTAGTGTCTAGCAAAAACATGCCTGTAGAATACTACTTAGAAACAGTACAAGATTGCTAAAAGATGCTTTCATCGATGTAAATAGAACATCACTGATGCAAATAGAATATCAAAAGGAAATGGAAGTAATTGCAATTGAGAAGTACCATTCACATCTGTCTACTACTCCTAGAGGTTGCAAAATATAAACCTGAGCAACACATTTTAAGGAGAAATAGAAGAGAATAATTAGCTTAAAAGTATGGTGCCCTGGTAGGAGAGTATTAAAATAAATGTTGCAGAGGTCTTATTCACTACCATCTATACCCTTCTGGAACATTTTGCAAAAAATAGTTGATGATATTATCCATGTAGATATAAGGGATAGTGCACACACATACACAGATACATACATACAGGGGAAAATATCTGGAACAAAAATACAGTGTCAACCAACACATTCACAATCTCTTTTCTGTTATATTCTCATTGATTGTTTTAAAACATCTTTTAATTGTTCTTTCAGACATTTCTTTTTGTTTCAGGAGTTCATTCCCATTCATTTGCTCTATGTAACCACTTAAATAATTTCGGTTGTGGACTGAAACTATATTGTGGCTACTTTGTTCAACATTCAGCCTTTTATGAGCTTGATATATATGAAATTTTATTGCCACAGCCTCCTTCCCTCCATTGCTTCCATATGGAAAGGAAGTGAGGCAGTGTGATTATTTTGAAACTACTGATAAAGTGTTTTCTGTTTTCATTAAGAAAATGTACATTACTGATATTCATTTGGGTATGATCCAAATTGATGGAACTGATTCCAAATACAAAGGGCAGTCTGTGAGGGCATGTATGTTCTATAAAATGTACTTCAGGGCTTTTCAGGCATTATAAGTATGGAAAACTGAATGTGCTTACATAGGAAAGGGAGAAGCCATTTATTGCTCTATAGTTATGATTTCTGAAAAAGTTATATTTCCATCATACGTAATAAAATAATCAAACATTTGGATGCAATATGCCTCCATAGTGCTGCCTGCTTAGGACTGCAAAAGATCTATAACCAAAAATAAATGGCCACAATAGATTTGTCTTGTGTAGTCACAAGTTGTGTGCAAGTGTACATGTAATGGTATATGCTCTTTCATCTGTGTACAGGGCTATAGTTAACTAGGCCCACTGGCACCCAGAAGAGTCTCTGGATCGCCACATAAAATAGTCCCCGCTCTCCGGGGACAGCAAGTTCACTATTCCAAAACAAGTTCCTCTCTGCACTAAGTATAATTCTAGTGTGATTGTGATGAGCTGCTCTCAAACGTACCTTCTTGTTGGCTTTTCATGTATCATGCAGATACTCAGACAAAAGGTTTATATTTGCTTTGCTGATAATGAGCTGAGAATAGATGTTAGGTTAGTTTTTTATAGAAAATAGTTCTCATAGGAGAAGGAGAGGTGGCAGGTATGGAGTGGCAAAGAGGGAAGCCTTAAAAACATCTACGTAGGAGAACTGTGGAAAAACATTTGGAGACAGAGATAATGGGTGCAGCTAAAATCACTAAAATGGATGTACACAGTTCTAGTGGCTGCTGAAGATGGAAGGGTGGCTAGTGATCATTAGGCAGTGTTTGCGCTGTTGAAAGCTCATTAATTTATGAATAGTGCAAAAACCACAAAATTAGGGCATCACCCAGAGAAAGAGTGCTGAAGCAGAGTCAGTGGGGGACTTTATCTACTCATCACAGAAGACCATCAGTGGAAATGAAGAGGATGAAAGAAAAGAAGGTTTTACTTCTCAAATTGTCTCAGAGAAAAAGGAAAAGTTGCCACTAACAGCTGCAAGACCTTTCTTAATTCTAGAATCAGGAAGAGTAGGTAAGGATAGAATTACCAGCATACATACTAACCTATGTACACACATACATTTTTACAGATGACTGAATTCCCTTGAGAAAGACTGGACTGATTCAACATAGAACATTAAGCTTTTTATTATATATATCAAGGTTAGGGAATTAATGAGTGAAAAACAAAAAGAAAAAGAAAGAGAGAGTAACAGAGTGAATTGTATAATTAATCTGAAGAAGTTTCTCTCAGCAACTGCCCCTTCAATGCAGGATTACTTACACAAAAGAAGAGCAGAAGAAAATATGATAACAAAAAGAAATGAAAATAAGGATTAGCAATTCAGATAATCTTCTAATAAATGAAGACAATGTTCTAATTTTTATCTAGCTTCCTTTCATTCTAAAATAGTTGTATTTTTCCTACAGCTTTCTAGAATTGTCATTTAGCTAGTCTCAGGAGAGTTTCTTTTTCCTCCTATGAAAGAAAAGCACAGAACATTTAAGGTGGAAAATTTCCTGCTTCTGATTGGTTCTTCAGAGTTTGATTTTCCTAGGCTTAGATGGTCTCCTCCCCTTCTCTACAGTTTTAGGTTTGATTGACAGAACAGATTTAAAACATCCTATAGCTCCTTTGCATCTGAACCTCTTGGAATGGAATTTCTTTCCAATCTACAGAGTATGCATGCTTAGAGACATTAGAGACGCATTCTTAGCATCCGAATGGAATAAGGATGTGAGCCAGCCACACTCATAGATCCAAATAATTTTGAATACAGAAATTTGATAGACAATTCAGTATGAGTGACTCAGATATACTTAACTAAGTCATGCCTTTGGAATGCAACCTTATGCCCACTTACCTGAGCACTTGCATCTCACTAAACTCAGCAAGATTTAATTTTGAATAAACATGCATAGAGTTGTACACATTCATTCTGGCCTTCTTTGTGGGGGAGCAATGTCTGCTCTTCTCAGCTACAAATAATCTAAGCTGGTGAGAAGAATCAACACTTCACTATAGAGTCAGCTGTATGCTGAACAACGAGTACAGGACAAAATCAAGTTTAAATGACGAAAGGCTTAAACTCCCAGGATGTGGTTCATTTAGTGGGCCACATAAAGATTACACTTTATAAGGGTAATAGGTATAAATGTATCTATTATCTTATTCATTTTTTTTATGAATTAGGTGCTTTAATGCCCATTCCCAAAATGTTTTAAACCTTTATAGTCCCCATCTTTGTTAAAAATTTCCTAATGTTTAAGTTGCTTACATGAAAGCTATTCAGTCACCCTCATTTTTTTTCATCTCTCTCTCTATCATTCTTTTCAGTATTTGTTGGTTTTAAGTTTTATTTTAATGTCTTTACAGCCAGGGGCTTTCTTGGATATCCTAATTTATTTTTTATTTACTTCAAGCCTTTTACTTATCTCTGCCATCAGCACTGATTTATAAGGGCTAGGAACATAATCCATCCATGAATCTTCTTGGGACTGTCACCATATCATGAAAAAGTCCCACCATTTAATAATCTTCTCTGGTGAAAAACAAGATTGAAAATTATCTCCAGGACTTTACAAACATGAAGCAATGGCTATAGGACACTCTGACTGTGGAGTTGGTAGTATGCCAAATATAACAGATGTCCTTTACTTTTGAAATTAATTCTCATTTTGATCACACTGAAATGACCACCATCAACCAACATTTTCTTATTGTAAATGAAAAACAGTTTATCAAATTACCTCTACATTTATCACATTGCTCTTTGTATTGAAGTTTCGAAAAAAAATCAAAACAGGGATGGATTCTGTTTTATAAATCTTCATTTTATTTCTGTATCAGTTTAAGAATTATTTTTTAAATGAACTCTAATTTTAAAAAATGGTACATTTTTCCTAATTAACATTGCCAAATACTGTTTTCCTATTATATGTATTTCTGCTACTGATTCTCTATAATATTATAGCATTTTATATGTTATTTTGCCAACAGATGCAACCCTAATACATATTAGGGTTGCATCTCATAAATATTGTTTAATTGGAACAATTCATTAAATTTTTTTGGAGAAATGAACATTTCAGAGAATAATTAATTTGTAACATGAGATTGGATACATTTCTGTTACAATACAAACTGAACAAATTTCTCCCTCATTTCTGCCAGTAAAGTGTATGGAGGTTAAGGCTAAATGTGCATGTGGATATAACTCTTACCAATAGAGTTTTGTTTTGTTTTTTAACATTCTGCAACAGCATCTGTATCTAAATTTTTGTAAACAAATGGGCTGCACATACAGTGGTGATTTCTTATGGATATAGCTTTTTTTCCCCTTCTTCCAAGAATGTGGTTTTCTTCACAAGAATACAACGCCTTGTCTGATAATGCAACGTCTAGTTACTACTAAAACTCTCATTGTTTTGTCTGTACCCTCAAGGTAACCCAATCAGTGCATTATAATGCAACAATTTTTGAATCAAGGTACCTAAAATCCAGTAACTTAAAGAACGTTTAAGTTAAACTGCTAAAAAATCTGGGATCCATTATTCCTGTGGAATTGAAATTTCCACGATGTTCAGACCAGTTTTATTCACAAAGGTGTGGCCATTGCCGCATCCCTGTGGTCATGTGATCATGATTTCCAATGATCCATGCCAGCTTCCCACAACAAAAGTCAATGGGGAAGCCGGCAGGAAGTAGGAAGTCACTCCCACTCCCATGGCCTTTTTGCCCACCCATGGTCATTCTGTTTATCTGTTTAGGTAAGTAAATATTGATTTATTATTTGTAATGGTTGCCTATCCCAAACACTCAGACTCACAGAGGTTACTTA
Source organism: Candoia aspera (assembly GCF_035149785.1). Classification (NCBI taxonomy): domain Eukaryota; kingdom Metazoa; phylum Chordata; class Lepidosauria; order Squamata; family Candoiidae; genus Candoia; species Candoia aspera. The sequence goes on along the minus strand of NC_086158.1, from coordinate 33,174,872 downwards.
AATGAAATCTGATTTATTAGGGAAATTATGGCAGATACAGAGAAAGCTGAGAATGACTAAAAGCGCGCCAAATACAAACTAAAAACCCTCGGCTCCAAACGTAATCCCTCCCCCCTACCAGCCATAGCAACCACCCCCCTCCCAGGTGCTGGTAACCGTTTTCCACACATCCTGGGAAAGCAACCTTGAACACATGAGATAACCCAAATACATTCCAACCCAGCGGCCAACAGATAACTCCCTGACGAGGAATGCTCCTCTCTCCCGAGATCAAACACGTATCAGGCAAATGACATGCGAAACGTTACGATGTATCAAGCACATTGAAATGGTGAACATGACATTATTGAAGTTCATTTGCCGCTACAATTATTGTTCTATTTATGATAAATACCCCTCTTAGATGGTCACAGGACCATGCAGCATTGGGGGAAAAGAATATGGTCAGCCTAAAATGTAATGTTCATTCTGGTCACATCAGACTGCACTGTCTTTCACTCAAAGGATGACACAACAGGTCACAGGGTTGTCTAGTTCACTCATAAAAGTAAAAGAATGTTAGGTGAAATAGTTGACATTCTTAGATCCCTTGTATCACTGACAGGGTTTGGCATGAAGATATAAGCAATTTTTAAGAATACTGATGGTCATGGAAGAAAAACAATATAAGAATGCCAAAATTGCAAGTACATGCAAGACTTACCTGTGTGTGTGAGCAAGGCAGCACTGGAAAATTGGAATAACAGTATTATTTACCAATGTTATCCAGATTTTTGGAATCAAATATTCTCTTTCCAATTTATAGATTCTCTTTGTAACTAAACTTGTGTTGTCTACTTCTACACATGCTCACAACTGTTTTGTCCAATCAATAAAGTTTCATCTCTGACATTTACATGAAAATGAAGACAGTGAATATTGCACTTATCTTAAAAGCACAAGGCTCTTCTGAGAAATGTTTGGCAGGCATTCACTCTTACAGTAACACTTTGCAATAATGATAATTTAATGCTGAGTTGGCAATAAAATCCTACTGAGGTGCTCATGGCAGCCACATTAATGCTGAATAAAAGTCATTATGAATGTAGAATTGTGCCAGAACAGGAATGTCTTATGCACCAGGCCATCTGGCAAATAGAGTAAATGAGACACATTGACTAGACTTTGAAGGAGAGCTTCATTCTCTTTTGACATAATAACCTCATACATTTATACAGCATTTTTCTTTTAAAGGATCCTCTAAATCTTTACTTTGTTTGAGTAAACTTACTTCTAAAAAAACAAGAAACATTTTCTCCTAAGATAAATGGTGATGGTAGGCTACCGGAGAAGTAGATTAACAAAATGACCATCATTGTCAGAAATGGAAAATGATAATAGCAATTGGAGTATAAAGCAGCCACAGTTTCAGAGATATTACTTCTAAGAAGATCTGGCTCTATAGTCTTAGCTCAGGTGTCACTGGTTCAGAGCTAAAGTGATATTTGGAATTATTGTGTAATAGAATGCTTCCTAACTGTATCATTTAATGTTTCTCCCTCCAGTGGTTGGCCACTGAATGCATCCCTTAAAATAATCATCATTTGATCTGTACATATACAAGCACAAAAAACTTCACTGTTAGCCCATGTCTATCAAACTGTACCACTATAATGTAAATACCAATGGTAAAAAAAAAAGTTGTATTTGGGAGTACCATGCAAAGTCAGATCGTTAGGCAGTATGTCAAACAAACCAAGTATAAGCTACCCACATTTTGTCTTTACAATAGAAGTCTACACATATGATTATCTATATCCTGTGTTTCTATGGGTGGCCTGCTGATTATCATTAATCCCCAGCAAAGAAAGCAAGCTATTACAAGTCTAGTGGAATAAAAATATGCAGGATACGTTTTGTCATATTTTCTACCTTTGAGGAGAACAAGAGAGTCTTTTAAAAATGAATCTACATTCTTCATTCTTTTTTTTCCCTTAAGGAATTTAAAGAGCTGAGACCTCTAAGGAATGTATTGGTCCTGAGGGAAGGAGTTACTTTGCCAAAAGAGCTAGCAAATTTAACATTATCCAAATTGTTCATTATCCAAGTATGACGCCTAGTTGTTCCACTGAATCTAAAAGCTACTATTTTTTGTTTGTTTGTTTTTAATTATTCCCAATTTTGGGAATTACAAAATTCAGATCACAAGATTTACGTCACTTATTTAAGAATAATTTCATGGATGATTTGAATAACTTCCAAGTAAGTGGGAAGCAATCTCAGTAACAGATTCTTCATTTCTAAACATAATGAAATATTCATATTACTGAAACTAGAGCATTTTGTTTCTATAGAATGTGGAGTAGTCAAGGAAGTTGTAGAAACACTTGAAATCCTCATACAGGAAAAAGCAAAAGAGAAAGTCAGTGCCTTAAAATATTCTTATAGCTTTCTCTTCTGGCTTAAAACATTTTGCTTCAATGATAATACTGATCCAAACATTCTGAGTAGCCACATTTCCACTATATGAGCACATTTCAAGTGGCCCAAAATTTAAATAAATATGTGATGTTTGTATTTTTATAACATACCACAGTAAAAATGGTTGATAAACAGATGGTTATACATTGAGGAATTGAAGTGCATCACAAAATCAATTTTGAAATATGTTTATTCAATGTAAAATGCAACGTATAAGACATTTTTTCTGTCTGAAGCTAATGACAGCCCATGCTACATTCCACATTCAAAAGTCTCTGGTTGTTATGTGATTCTTATTATACTAGCAAAGCTAACTATAGGGTAGTTTGTAGAGCAGGCCATATGGATACATACAGCTCTGTCTTCCAGCTCTGTAAGCCGTTCACTCCCCCCGTTCCACCCCCCAACAAAACATCTCATTCATTATCTCATTCTTATAGGCGAGCTGGCTCTACATCAATTCAATTAAACACAAATAAAGTTGCATATTTAAAAACTTAGATTTGGTTTGTGTGACTATATATGAAAATTGTGATAAATCTCATTTTGACTTCTGCTAGAAAGTTAGTTTTTGCCTCTGGGAAAAATTGTCTCTGTTAACAATCTAAAAACAAGAGGAACCAAGCCAAGCCAAGGAGGAGGATACTTGGAAAAAAAAACAAAAATGCACAGCTTCCCACATCAGCAAACTGGTATAGCAAAGCATTACTCAAGGGAATAACATTCTCTTCAAAAAGAATAAAGGAAAAGATCACTATCTCAGACTTTAAAGCTTCCTAAGATAAAGTCAATCACCTAGACTTTCCTTACTACAAATACATTTTCTTGAATTATATGGGGCAATGCACACCAAATGCAGCCATCACAGTACTGATGTATTTGCATAGCTGTGAGTTCCTTGCAAGACTGAGCACAGACTAAGAATGTCAAGACAACAGTACAAGAATAAATCATTTTTAGTTATGTAGACTTGTCTAAAGGTTAAGGATCCAAGGGACACAATGTTTCTTATGGCCTTTAGAGGGTAATTACTTAACCAGAGCTATCTGAGCAACCTTGAACAGGTGGTTTAATAACCAAAGAGATTATAGTTATTTTCTGAAACAATTATCTCTGTAGAAAACTAATATTACTATGGTCACATGTCCATTTATTATTCAGGTGAAGTACAATTTTTAAAAACTTCAACTCATCCATATATTTCTACCCAGGAATTGTAACTTCTACAATCAGGAGCTAAAATGGCTATCTCTATTTCTGGCATAGTTCATAATCTTTTATGAATAATCTTTTATTAATTCAAATAAAAATCCATATCACTGGGAAAACTTCACTTGATTAATTAGAGTGATAAAAATAAACTAAATATGACAAAAAAATCTAATTAACAGAAAAAAAAATCCATATAATAACTATGGATAACAATATACTAATTCAATCCTTAAATTTATCAGTAAATCTAGACTATAGAGCAACATACTTTGTCGCTTTCTCATTTTTAGGACATAGAGGCTTTTGAAAAGTAAATAACAAACTTGGACCCATTCCTGACAATCAGGAGACTAAGTTTCTTTCAAGTTACATAAATTAACTTCTTTGCTGTGCCATGGGCTGAATAAAGCAAAAGATTTTGATGAGATGACAAATTCCATGTTTTAAGAATATAGTCCAACATCACACTGAGATCCTTAATTCTAATTATCTCTTTCAAAACTGTACTGATATATGTAGTAATTTGAAACTAAAACAAGGCTATAGCTGGACAAGACCAAATCATATGAGTTAAAGTACTGTATTTTCAAATTTCTTATGATGCTAGCATCAGAAATCTAATATCCATCCCTTATTAAACATTCTTTGAGCAGTCCAATAAACACAGAATAATATTTTCTGATGAATTAATTGCATTTTTATATCATGAGAATTATATTTCACATTTCTTAGCACCTGAACCCATTGATTCTTCAAAGTCGAATATACCAGTTCTTCATTCCACAATTTAGATATGTAACAATGCTGACTTTCATTTTACTTTTTAATTCCTTATAAAATTGAATTGTTGATTTCTGTACAAGACTACATTTCTTGAGGAACCTAAAATTGCATGTATTGTACCTTGGAGGCTGCTAGAGCATCCAGGTTCTTTGGATCCAAAGCCAAAGAGGATTAGGGTTAGTTCAACTGTACTTTGTCTAACCTGCTGGTATATCCTTAATTCAAATATGAATATCCTGACCTTGTAGCTAGTATGCAATACCAGGAAAAAGAAAGAATCTATTCAAAGGACATATAGACAGAGATAATATGAGTGCCCTCACCTACTCCAAAGCACCCTTTTGACTTGTCATAAGGGTGCACATCCCCACTCTTGGCCATCTCTTAACTAAATAAGTACAAGGACACATTTTCAGCCTTATGCATGGTGATAGAGATTGTGTTATTTGAGAAGGCATTTTCATGCTTATTAGTTAAGTGATAATTTTTATTTTTATATTTATATCTTGGAATTGTATTTATATTTTTGATGTTATTTATGGTTATTGTTTTAATGTGTTAGTTTTATTGTAAACCGCCCAGAGTCCCTCTCTTCAGGGGAGATGGGCGGTGGCAAAATTTGAAAAATAAATAAATAAATAAATAAATAAATAAGTGATTATTTGACTGCTCTCATACCTATTTATGTTTATGCTATTTCGTTGGATTTTGGGGGGGTTAGTTTTTTGTATACTATAAACCTCCAGAAGTCTTACTGAGCAGGGTGGTATAAAAATAAATTTCACTCAAAATATCACAAAAATTATTTTGGTGATAATTTATCCCTTGAAAGAATTTCAAAAACAAGTTCTCCTACACTGAATGAAAAGAAGTATGAACAAAGCCAAAATTCCTCAGACCCTGTGCAGTCATAACTATCATTCACTGAAATATCCTTTTAGATGTAGCTATATTATATATAACATTAGGCTTTCAGTTATTGCAGAAAACTGTTAGGGTTATCCTAACTTGATTGGGAATATGACAAAGTCCAATTTATTGCATGTTGTGATCATTATGCACATGCACACATCAGCTATTATGTACAATATTTTCCACACCCCAAACTAGAAATCTATTTCCCATTACTCTTTTCTCAAAGGATTATTTAATTTATTTGTATTTATTCAATTTGTATAGCCACCCAACTCACCTATGTGACTCTGGGTGGCTCACAACAATTAAAAAACAACATCAGAAATAAAAAGCAAATCCATAAAGAACATACAAATATACTGAACCTATTATTAATTATTATTATTATGTTTATGTTTATCAATAAAACATAAACATAAGTCAGCAGCAGAGTGCAACCTACATATCACCTTTAATGCAGCTATTGAACAATCTCTCTGCTACTACCAGATCCCTAAGAATGGTGGCATAGAAATGCCTTCAGGGGCCAATCTGAGCTCTGGGGGAATGGTGTTACAAATTGTCATTGAATTAGAAATGCAACCCTATCACAACTCTTTGTTCCCATAATGCAGCCACTTTCAGAATGATAATGATACACAATTTGGGAACATGGGTGAGAGCAGTTAGATTGAAAAGGTATGATTTGCCGTGTTCATTCCTTATGGCCCTTTCATGTATTCAGATCCAAATGCAGTAAGGTTTAATTTAGACATGCATCCGTCTTATTTGAAACCAATGGACCAAGTTAGTCAGTAACACCTTGTCTATTCTACTTCAGTGGTCAGAAAGCAGTGGTGCAACTTTTGGGGGGGCCAAAGCACTTGACATTGACTACTGCGCTAACTGTGCACTCCCAAAAGTAGTAGATGTGACCAAGGAAAATCTGTGATGTTTTCAATTATATTTAAGCTTAAATTGAAATTATATTTAATATTATGTTATTAAGTAATATAGTATTATTCTTAAGGTTAGTTACTATTACATTGCTTTCTCTGTTGCATTGCTCTCTTGGCATACTGTATACTTAAAAATTAAAATTTGGTAACTCTGTTAGTTCCCAGGGCTGCTTTTAGGACCATGTATTGCCTTGGGGCTTCAGGTTGGGCTGCTCTGCACCAAAGCATGACTGAGTTTGAATCAAATATCAAAGACTGCAGTGTTTCATAAATACCCCTCATTGCTTTTGCACAATGTAAGAGCCATAGGAACAACTCATAGCAGTGTTACTGCTATGAAATAGGCACTGTATAATATAAACGCAGTACAAGATATCCATACAAATGAATCGTTTTCACAATGTGCAGCATCTCTGTGCTCCCAGAATTCATTTTTATACCCCTGAAAAAAGCATTATTGGTTTGGCAAATTCTTCTGCTTCTATCATAAAATACTGCTTAGTATATATATCCTCTTCCTACATCTTGAGATTGCAGGTTATAAATAAATAAATATATTTACACGCATACACACACACACATATACAGTATGTGTGTGTGTGTGTGTGTGTGTATACTATATATATATACAACTCACACACTGGGTCTATAAGTTGAAGATATAGTTGCCAATCTCTGTGATATCTTTATTAATTTCTAGCCTTTTATCAGTGAAAACTGATTACACATAACAAGAATTTAGGAGTGTTCACAGGGTATGATAAAAAAAATTAAGACAGTGGCCATGTGCAACACACAAAAAATGGGTGAGGCTTTGACAGCACTGTCATGACCACCATCTTGACTTTTTTTTACCGCATTCTGTGGATACACCTGCAAGAATTTATCTGCTTTGGTGATGCTAAGGGACAATTTTTTTAAAAAAAAATCCTCTCATTTATTGCTTTTGCTTCTCTTTAAACTACTACATTTTGCTTCTTGTTTGCCTTCGCAGATTTCCTCCCTCCCTCCCTCCCTCCCTCCCTCCCTTTTCATCTGGATTTTTTACACTGTGGTGCTGATAATATTTTTATCATTCTGCTAATCATGCAGCGGTGGACATGGTCAAAACATAGAGAAGCACTTCTGTATTCCACTGATGGACTTAAGCATCCTTTGAAATTAAAAGCAAACAAAGTGGACACCTTTCACTTCTGGAAACACAGGTGGAACGGCTAAAACTAAAGAAGCTCCAGTAAACATGTTGCATGTCCTAGAGTACTGAGGCCTCTTCTCTGACCAGTGAACTACTTCCAGACAGAGCAGCAAGTTTGTGTGGCCTACATGATGTAGTCACGAGAGAATTATCTTGGAAGATTGGCCACACGGAGCTATTCTGTTTAGAGGGAAGGGGTAGGGGAACTGATACTGGAAATCAAATTTGGCCAAAGCAGAATGAGGATCCAAGTTTTATGGGATGGGGAGGGCAATAGTTCTTCCTGGGGGTGGCTGTTGCCATAGTGCCCTCCCTACTGAACGAGATCTTATCGCTGCTTGGATTTTATATTTATTTATTATTTATTTATACTGGCCATTTGTACTGTGATTTATATGCTTTATGGTTTTAATTTTTTACTTATTTGTTTATTTAATTTGTCCCCGCCCATCTCCTCCTGTCGGGGGACTCTGGGCAGTTTACAGTAATCACAATATAAAATTACAATAATAAATAATATAAATAAGAATAAAAAATAAAAAAGTCCAAGTGGCAAAAGAATCTAAAACAGTCCAAGTGTGGGAGGAGTGGTCTATAGCAGCCTTTCCCATGTAGATCTATTCCCCTCTCCACCCCAAGCGAAGCAGCAGAACCAGGTCTTCAGACTCTTCTGAAAGGCCAGGAGCAATGGGGCCAATCTCACCTCCTGGGCAGCATGTTCCATAGGGTGGGCGCCACTGCAGAGAAGGCCTGCTTCCTGGACCCTGCCAAATGAAGTTGTCTTAGAGATGGGGTCTGCAGCATGCCCTCTCTGCACGATCAGGTGGAACGCGCTGATGTAATGGGGAAGAGGCGGTCCCTCAGGTAACCTGGCCCCATGCCATGTAGGGCTGTAAATGTGATAACCGACACCTTGAATTGGACCCGGAAGCAAACTGGTACCCAATGCAGCTCATACAGCAGTGGTGTTACATGTGCCCTTCTGGGGGCACAAAAGACAGCTCGCGCGGCTGCATTCTGGACCAGCTGAAGCTTCCGGATACTTTTTGAGGGTAGCCCCATGTAGAGTGCATTGCAATAGTCTATATGAGTGATAACAAGGGTGCGCGTGACTGTTCAAAAGGCCTCCCGATCCAGGAAAGGGTGTAACTGGTGTACAGCACATGGCTGCGCAAAGGCCCTCCTGGCCACTGCTGCCACCTGCTCTTCGAGCAGGAGCCATGAGTCCAGGAGGACCCGCAGATTACAGACTGGGTCTGTCTGGTGCAGTGCAACCCCATCCAGAACAAGAGATATTAATGTCCCAGATACAGAAAAACCATTAACCCACAGACACTCCATCTTACCAGGGTTCAGTTGAAGCCTGTTGTTCCAGACCCCTACGGCCCCCAGGCACTCAGAGAGGGCAGTCAAGGCATCACTTACTTCACCCAGGATGGAGATATACAATTGAGTATCATCAGCATACTGATGATACCTCATCCCATGGTGACGGATGATCTCACCCAGTGGTTTCATGTAGATGTTGAAAAGGAGCAGAGAGAGTACCAAACCCTGCAGCACCCCACAAAGGAGGGGCTGAGGGTCGGACTTCTCGCTCCCTATCACCACTGACTGGGACCAGCCCTGGAGGAAGGAGGTGAACCAGCGTAAGACTAAGCCGCCCACCCCCAACTCCCTGAGCCACCCCAAAAGGATACCATGGTCGATGGTATCGAAAGCCGCTGAGAGATCAAGGAGAGCGAGGATGGATGCGCTGCCTCCATCCCGCTCCTGCCAGAGATCATCCATAAGTGTGACCAATGCCGTTTCTGTCCCATAATCAGGCCTGAAACCTGACTGAAAGGGGTCCAGATAATCCATTTCCTCTAGGACCCTCTGGAGCTGCAAAGCCACCACTTTCTCAACCATCTTTTCCACAAGGGGAAGGTGGGAGACTGGATGAAAATTGTCCAGAACAGTAGGATCTAGCAATGGCTTCTTGAGGAGAGGGTGCACCAATGCCTCTTTAAAGGCAGCTGTAATGATTGCCTACTCTAATAGACTCAGACTCACAAGCAGGAACTTAATGATAACTGATTTATTAAAGAATAGTATGCAAATACAGAGAAAGCTGAGAATGAACAAAAGCGCGCCAAATACAAACTAAAAACCCTCGGCACAAACGTAATCCCTCCCCTCGCCCGGCCGATGCAAACTCCCCCCCCCCCAGGTGCTGGTAACCATTTCTGCTGATGTCCTGGGAAAGGAACCTTGAACACACGAGATAACCCAAACACATTCCAATCCAGTTACTAACATATAACAATCCCACGAGATGGAATCCTCCTCCCCTCCCAGACGAAACACGCATCAGCCAAATGACATGTGAAATGTTACAATGTACCGGCAACATTGGAACAGTGAACATGACATACCGCCCCCCCAAAAAACATTAAGGAGCAGGTTTGAGAGGATAAGCTAGATGAAAGCGGCGAACTAAAAGAGGAGATTGTACATCACGGGCAGACACCCACTCAGGGTGGGGAAAGTGCTTCCAGCGAATAAGGTACTGCAGAGTGCCATGTAGTCGGCGAGAATCAAGGACCTCCTTCACCTCAAAATGTTGCTGTCCATCAATCATGATTGGAGCAGGAGGTGGGGGTTGTGGATGCCAATGATCTGAGTGGTTGACAGGCTTGAGTAAGCTGCAATGAAAAACAGGATGTAAACGTTTCAGATTGTGTGGCAAATCCAGTCTAAACGTGACAGGGTTAACAACTTCCACAATGGGAAAAGGTCCAACAAACTTAGGAGATAACTTCTTTGAGGGCTGAGGGGACTTAATGATCTTAGTGGAAAGGTAGACTTTATCACCAACTTTAAAAGCAGGTTGAAGGGCTCGTTGCTTATCAACGTGCAGTTTATAGGCAGATTGGGCATCAGCCAACGCCTGCTGAATCACTGGCCACGAATCAGCCAGTTGAGCAGCCCAATCAAAAGCGGAGCAGGGCTGTGTGGGGGGTTGAGGCAACTCAGGAATGGGAACAAAATCCCGGCCAAAAACAGTATGGAAAGGGGTGTGCCCTGTGCTCTGATGGACGGTGTTGTTATAAGCCACCTCAGCAAAAGGTAGCAGATCAACCCAATTATCCTGCTGTTAGTTGACAAACGCCCTCAAAAATTGCTCCAGGGTCGAATTAAGAGCCTCCATAGATCCGTCAGTCTCCGGATGCGACGCAGTGGACAACGCCTGCTTGGTGCCCAACAGTTTCAAAAATGCCCTCCAAAACTGGGAAGTGAACTGTGTCCCGCGGTCTGTGATCAAGCGGGAGGGGCTCCTGTGAATCCAGTAGATGTGGATTAGAAAAAGGTGGGCCAATTGCTGCGCAGATGGAATCGAAGCACATGGAATGAAATGGGCTTGCTTAGAAAAGTAGTCCTTTACCACCCAAATCACTGGATGAAAGTGGGAGACTGGATGAAAATTGTCCAGAACAGTAGGATCTAGCAATGGCTTCTTGAGGAGGGGGTGCACCAATGCCTCTTTAAAGGCAGCTGTAATGATTGCCTACTCTAATAGACTCAGACTCACAAGCAGGAACTTAATGATAACTGATTTATTAAAGAATAGTATGCAAATACAGAGAAAGCTGAGAATGAGCAAAAGCGCGCCAAATACAAACTAAAAACCCTCGGCACAAACGTAATCCCTCCCCTCGCCCGGCCGATGCAAACTCCCCCCCCCCCAGGTGCTGGTAACCATTTCTGCTGATGTCCTGGGAAAGGAACCTTGAACACACGAGATAACCCAAACACATTCCAATCCAGCTACTAACATATAACAATCCCACGAGATGGAATCCTCCTCCCCTCCCAGACGAAACATGCATCAGCCAAATGACATGTGAAACGTTACGATGTACCGGCAACATTGGAACGGTGAACATGACAGCAGCCAGGAACACCCCCTCTCCCAAGGATGTATTAACCATCGCATGGATCCAACCACATGTCACCTCTCAGGCTGAGTTTATCAGCCAGGAGGGGCATGGATCTAGATGACATGTGGTGACATTTACTGTCTGTAGGTTCCTGTCCACTTCCTCAGGTCCAAGAGGATCAAACTGCTCCCAGATAACTGGGTAATCCCATTCCCCTGGTATCTCTCCAGACCAAGCCTCAAGCCTGGAGTCTAACTTGGAGTGGATCCGAGCGATTTTGTCCTGGAGATGCTCAGCAAATTCCTCTGCATGGCCCTGTAGGTGGGTCACCGAACCCACCTTCCCCAAAAGGGATCGAGTGATCTTAAACAGGGCCATCAGGTGGCATTCTGTGGATGCAATAAGAGTGGAGAAGTATTGACACTTTGCCTCTTTTATCACCACAAGGTAGGCCTTAATAGCAGCTCTAACCTGTGTTCGGTCGAATTCAGTCTTTGCCTTCCTCCAGCAGTGCTCTAGGTGTCTCTTAATCCTCTTCAGAACCTCAACTGCTCCATAAACCACAGGGAGTGCCAGGTTCAATGGGACAAGAGAGGCCACACAGGTGCAATCCTGTCCAAGGCCCCAGCTGCCTCCCTATTCCAGGCCGCAGCTAGGGCCTCCACTGGACCATGCAGCAGATCACCGGGTATAACCCCCAGTTCCTTCTGAAACCCTACCGGGTCCATCAGTTGCTGGGGGTGGACCATTCAAATGGGTCCTGACTCCCTGCGGAAAGGGGTAGCATAAGAGAATCTCAGGGCCACCAGGGCATGGTCTGACAGCTGTAACTCTCCCCTCAGATCACATTGCCACTGCTCCAACAAGAAAACCAAGTCCGGGGTGAGGCCACTGTCTCGAGTCGGGTCCCGAATTATCTGGGATAGGCCCATGGCTGCCATGGTAGCCATGAACTTCCAAGCTGCCTCTGAGGCATGCCCCAGGGATGGCAGGTTGAAGTTCCCCAGAACCATAAGCCTGGGGAACTCTACCACCAGCCCCAAGACGGCCTGGAGCAGCTCAGGCAGGGAGGTTGCCACGCAGCAGGGAGGCTGATACAACAGCAACACTCCAACTATTCTCGGGAACCCAACTTGAAAAACAGGGTCTCACAACTGGCCACTTGTGGAGCAGGGCCCCTGAAGGCCACAAGAGACTCTCGGATGACAACAGCCACCCCACCTCCCCTGCCCTGGGGTCTCGGCTGGTGCCATACCATAAACCCAGCTGGGCACATTTCCAAAAGGGGCACCTCCCCTTCGGGGCCCAGCCAGGTCTTGGTAATACATGCCAGGTCTGCCCCAGTCTCAGTGATCAAGTCACATATGAGGAGGGCCTTGTTATTAACTGACCTGGCATTAAAAAGCAACAGCCGGGAACCAGGGCCCCTATGGATCTGCTAACCAGGGCCTGGGACTGAGCACAGAGGGCCGGAACACATCACTGGTAACAAATGCCAGGGGCGTCTTCCCCGAAGATGGCCTGCCCTCTGGCTCCCACCATAGCATCCCCTACCAGTCACTACCTCAATAATGTGCCCTGCCCTACAGCCCCCAGTGACTCCTAATCCATTAGCCCCCACTCCTGGATCTTGGGAGTCTCTGGATCTAAGTAGGGCTCCCTCCTTCACAATCAATCCCCCACAGGGCGATGGTAGGCCCTCTGGCACACCAGCTTCCACTCTCGATGCTGTCAGAGCCCAACCATCACCCCCCCCCTTCGCTATTTTAACTGTCAATTTTATTGTAAACCACTCAGAGTCTCCCTAGGGGGAGATGGGTGGTGATAGAAATTTGAAAAATAAATAAATGTAGAAAAGGAACTATTTCTTCTGCCCCCTCCCTTCTCCTCATTCTGAAATGAGCTTCAGAATAACATATTGCAAGATAACTGCAAGGAAACCAGTCATATCCATCTCACAATATGTTTTTTCTGAAAATGATGCCTATAAAGTACCTACTCATGATAGCTAGCTGGTCTATAGAATCAGTCCATATGGATCTGCTACCCAGATAATTCATTCTGTTTAACGATAGAGCTGGCCCTGCTATAGGTGGACAAAATTATTTTCAGGGGGAGATGGGCAGTGATATAAATTGGAATAATAAATAAATAAATAAAATTATGCACATAATGGAGAAACTGCTTCAGTTTAGATTTTTTTTCTCCTTTTCTGATCCTAGCCTTTGAAGTGATCTACACTGTCTGGTTCTTGATAAAAAATAATCTTAGTCCTCAAAGTTTTGCAGCTATAAGACAATTTAACTGACAGTTGGCTTTTGTACAAAAATTGAACTTAAATATTCTTAATTTGTGTGTGTGTGTTTTTCCCCAGTATACAGAATCAATAAAACAACTGAAAGTGAAATTGTTAATGTATTTTTATATACATTTATTTATTTTTATTTCAAATTTCTATTACCGCCCATCTCTCCCAAAAGGGGGACTCCGGGTGGTTTACAATAAAATCAAAAATTAAAAGCATATAAATTACAATATAATAAACCAATAAATAAAGATAAAATAGATATAAAATCCAAGAGACAAAGATCTTATTCATTGGGGAGAGACCTATGGTACTAGCCAACCCCAAGAAGAACTGGTGCCCCTCCCACCAGAGGCAAGGCGGCAGAACCCGGTTTTCAAGTACTTACAGAAGGCCGGGAGTGAAGGGGCCTGCCTCGGCTGCAGGGGCAGAATGTTCCAGAGAGCAGGTGCCACTGCAGAGAAGGCCTGCCTCCTGGACCCCACCAGGTGGAATTCCCTTACTGGCAGTTTGCAGCATGCCCTCTCTGCATGACTGGGTGGGATGGGTTGATGTTAAGGGGATGAGACAGTCCCCCAGGTAACCTGGCCCCATGCCATGTAGGGCTGTAAAGGTCATAGCCAACACCTTGAATTGGACCCGGAAGCAAACTGGCACCCAGTGCAGCTCACATAGCAGTGGTGTCACATGTGCCAATCCTGGGGCACCAATAACTGCTTGTGCGGCTATATTCTGGACCAGTTGAGCTTCTGGATACTCTTCATGTATGCCATGTAGAGTGCATTGCAATAGTCTATGTGGGAGATGACCAGGGTATGAGTGACTGTTCGGAGGGCCTCTCAATCCAGGAAAGGGTGTAACTGGTGCACAACATGGAGTTGCACAAGACTCTTCAAGCAGGAGTCATGAGTCCAGAAGGACCCCCAAGTTATGCACTGGGTCTGAATGGGGCAGTGCAACCCCATCCATAAATAAAGATGATAACTTCCCAGATACAGAGGATCCATCAACCCACAGCCACTCAGTCTTACCAGGGTTCATCTGAAGCCTGTTATTCCCCATCCAGACACCAACAGGCCCCAGGCACTGAGAGAGGGCAGCATACAAATAGATATGTAAAATAATACTATAGACCCCTCTGAAAATTACTCTACAAATGAAATGTTACAGTAATGCTAAAATCCCTCCTTTTTTAAAAAAATCAACTGTTACATGCCTTTATTACAAGGACAATTTTAAAAGACATGCTTCTAAATATGCCTGATTACACTTTATTTTATGAGAAACAAGATGAATACAAACAGCTGCAACTGAACAGGGTTCTTTTTTCATAAAGATATTACTGTGCACCTACTGTTCGTTTTCAGAAACAATTAATGAAGATGAAAAAACAGACGTTGCTTAAAACAAACAGACTTTGAAGTGTTCTTTCACATAACTGAGGAACTACATAGGTTCATTGTGTTTTGCCCTTTTGCTGTACTTTATAGCTTCCTGTGAATCTTGACAAAACATTGTTTAGGTTGGAAGAAGGCCCACAGGCTATGTATTTTATACCCCTGCCAAACTGTCAAGTATTTTAAAATACATCATCTCTTTAGCTTTGGCCCATGCAGTTCTTCACAGATATGGAGGAAACAAATTGGTATTTTTAAAAAGCCTCTTCTTGTAATTTATCCTCCTGCACACACAAATCTTTTTATAAATACATACATATACATATCACATTCACATATAAAAATAAATATTTATACACATACACGTTTCTAATTATTTTTTAAAAAATAATTTTATTCATTAAAAATTTCTACAAAAAAATTCTACAAGACATATACACAAAAAGAGTTTTCAACAAAACAAAATAACAAAAAAATCAACATACATTTCTACACAACTTGCTATAATGTACTATGTTGGTGATACATCTTACGGTTTTAACCTTTCTTTCTCTAAAGGAAAAAAAGGTGTATCAACATATACAAAATCATATAAGTAAAAGGTTTCCGACTAAACTAGCTAAAGATATATATTAAAACCCCTAATGTAACTCCCGATAATTTTGAACTCTTTTTTTACTATTTATTTCTAAATATTCGCTTCTTTACAGTAAGAAACCCAATATCATTACTTCATTTTCAACAATTGAATACAGGTAATCTAGAATTGGTTGCCACGTTTCCTTAAATTTCAAAATATTATTATCTTTCATTAGACATGTTAATTTTGCCATTTGTGCTAATTCGATAAGTTTTATTATCCATTCTTCCATTGTTGGAATAGTTTCCCTTTTCCAATACTGTGCAGATACTAATCTGGCCTCTGTGATCATGTAAAGCATCAAATTACTATATTTTTCTTGTTGATCGCCATCAAAGAGACCTAATCTAAAAAAATCTGTTTTTTTTTCAATCTTCTTCTTAAAAATTTTCTGAAACATTTCATGAATCTGTGCCCAATTTTTTTTAGCTTTGCTACAAGTCCACCACATATGATAGAACGTTCCTTCCATTTGCTGATATTTCCAACATATATTTGAGGTGTTATTTGTACATTTTTGCTAATTTTTGTGGTGTCAAGTACCACCTAAACATCATCTTATAAAATTTTTCCTTTAAATTATGACATAATGAAAACTTTAAATCTTTAGTCCACATTTTTTCCCATTTTTCTAATGGAATGTCATAACCAATATTTCTTGCCCAATTAATCATGCATGTTTTAACTTGTTCATTTTCTTGATTTGTTTGTAACAAGATTTTATACATTTTGTGATAATATGATCATTATTTAAATATAATTGTTTTTCAAATTCTGATTCTTCCTTTTTAAATTTATAGTTCTTTTTATCTAACTTAAATCATTCGTTTAACTGAAGGTAAGTAAACCAATTACACATGTGGCCTTCATTTTGTAATTCTTCCCGAGATTTTAGAATAGGCAGACCACCTTGATCGAATTTTAATAGATCTTTATATCTTAACCATTTAATCTGGTCCCCTAAGCTTTCTCTTCTTGATAAGGTTTCTAATGGCAATATCCAATTTGGTATATTTGGGAGTAATCTTTTTTTGTATTTGTCCCAGGTCTTAAGTAATGTTTTTCTAATAACGTGATTGTTAAATTCTTTATTCAATTTTACTTTTTTGTACCAGATATAAGCACACCAGCCAAATTTAATTCCGTGTCCTTCTAACTGTAAAAGTTTATGATCTTCCAATGTTAACCAGTCTTTAATCCATAGAAAACAACAAGCTTCCAGATATAACTTAAGATCAGGTAATCCCAGGCCTCCTTTCTCTTTGGCATCTTGCAATAGTTTAAATTTAATTCTTGGTTTTTTCCCCTGTGATATAAATTTCAAGATGTCTTTTTGCCATAACTTAAAGTTTTTTTCATTTATTAAAATTGGAATTGTTTGAAACAGAAATAACATCTTTCATAATATTTTCCTTCAGCAAAGGATCGTTACCTTGCCGTGGTGCTGGAGCTTGAGCACCTCAATGATGCCATGAGCTAAACCGTGAAGGGCCACCCAAGATGGGAAGGTCATGACAGAGAGGTCAGACTAAATGCGATCCCTGGGGAAGGTAATGGCAACCCAACCCAGTATTCTTGCCGTGAAAACTAAATGGATAAGTACAACCAGAGATATGTCGGTATACCATCGGAAGATGAGACCCCCAGGTTGGAAGATGGTCAAAATGCTACTGGGGAGGAACAGAGGATGAGCTCAACTAGCCCCAGACGTGATGACGCAGCTAGCTCAAAGCCGAAAGGACGGCTAGCGGCCGATGGTGCTGGTGGTGAACGGCGAATCCGATGTTCTAAGGATCAACACGCCATTGGAACCTGGAATGTAAGATCTATGAGCCAGGGCAAATTGGATGTGGTTATTGGTGAGATGTCAAGATTAAAGATAGACATTCTGGGCGTCAGTGAACTGAAATGGACTGGAATGGGCCACTTCACATCAAATGACCACCAGATTTACTACTGTGGACAAGAGGACCACAGAAGAAATGGAGTAGCCTTCATAATTAATAGGAAAGTGGCTAAAGCAGTGCTTGGATACAACCCCAAAAATGACAGAATGATCTCATTCGAATTCAGGGCAAGCCATCTAACATCACAGTGATCCAAATATACGCCCCAACCACAAATGCTGAAGAAGCTGAAGTAGAGCAGTTCTATGAGGACCTGCAGCACTTACTGGACAACACGCCGGAAGAACTCTGGATAGGGTCCCGGAAGAACTCTGGACAGAAGTTGGCAGCATTGTTCAGGAGGCGGCAACAAGATACATCCCAAAGAAAGAAAACCAAGAAGGCAAAATGGCTGTCTGCTGAGACACTAGAAGTAGCCCAAGAAAGAAGGAAAGCAAAAGGCAACAGTGATAGGGGGAGATATGCCCAATTAAATGCAAAATTCCAGAGGTTAGCCAGAAGAGAGAAGGAATTATTTTTAAACAAGCAATGCGCGGAAGTGGAAGAAGACAATAGAATAGGAAGGACAAGAGACCTCTTCCAGAAAATTAGAAACATTGGAGGTAAATTCCAGGCAAAAATGGGTATGATTAAAAACAAAGATGGCAAGGACCTAACAGAAGAAGAACAGATCAAGAAAAGGTGGCAAGAATATACAGAAGACCTGTATAGGAAGGATAACAATATCGGGGATAGCTTTGACGGTGTGGTCAGTGAGCTAGAGCCAGACATCCTGAAGAGTGAGGTTGAGTGGGCCTTAAGAAGCATTGCTGAACTGTTCAAAATCTTGCAAGATGATGCTGTCAAGGTAATGCATGCTATATGCCAGCAAATTTGGAAAACACAAGAATGGCCATCAGATTGGAAAAAATCAACTTATATCCCCATACCAAAAAAGGGAAACCCTAAAGGACGTTCAAACTATCGAACAGTGGCACTCATTTCACATGCCAGTAAGGTAATGCTCAAGATCCTGCAAGGTAGACTTCAGCAGTTCATGGAGCGAGAATTGCCAGATGTACAAGCTGGGTTTAGAAAAGGCAGAGGAACTGGAGACCAAATTGCCAATATCTGCTGGATAATGGAAAAAGCCAGGGAGTTTCAGAAAAACATCTATTTCTGTTTTATTGACTATTCTAAAGCCTTTGACTGTGTGGACCATAACAAATTGTGGCAAGTTCTTAGTGGTATGGGGATACCAAGTCATCTTGTATGCCTCCTGAAGAATCTGTATAACGACCAAGTAGCAACAGTAAGAACAGACCACGGAACAACGGACTGGTTTAAGATTGGGAAAGGAGTATGGCAGGGCTGTATACTCTCACCCTACCTATTCAACTTGTATGCAGAACACATCATGCGAGAAGCTGGCCTTGAGAAATCCAAGGCTGGAGTTAAAATCTCTGGAAGAAACATTAACAATCTCAGATATGCAGATGATACCACTTTGATGGCTGAAAGCGAAGAGGAACTGAGGAGCCTTATGATGAAGGTGAAAGAAGAAAGTGCAAAAGCTGGTTTGCAGCTAAACCTCAAAAAAACCAAGATTATGGCAACCAGCTTGATTGATAACTGGCAAATTGATAACTGGCAAATAGAGGGAGAAAATGTAGAAGCAGTGAAAGACTTTGTATTCCTAGGTGCGAAGATTACTGTAGATGCTGACTGCAGTCAGGAAATCAGAAGATGCTTAATCCTTGGGAGAAGAGCAATGACAAATCTCGATAAAATAGTTAAGAGCAGAGACATCACACTGACAACAAAGGCCCGCATAGTTAAAGCAACGGTGTTCCCTGTAGTAACATATGGCTGCGAGAGCTGGACCATAAGGAAGGCTGAGCGAAGGAAGATCGATGCTTTTGAACTGTGTTGTTGGAGGAAAATTCTGAGAGTGCCTTGGACTGCAAGAAGATCAAACCAGTCCATCCTCCAGGAAATAAAGCCAGACTGCTCACTTGAGGGAATGATATTAAAGGCAAAACTGAAATACTTTGGCCACATAATGAGAAGACAGGACACCCTGGAGAAGATGCTGATGCTAGGGAGAGTGGAAGGCAAAAGGAAGAGGGGCCGACCAAGGGCAAGGTGGATGGATGATATTCTAGAGGTGACGGACTTGTCCCTGGGGGAGCTGGGGGTGTTGATGACCGACAGGAAGCTCTGGCATGGGCTGGTCCATGAAGTCACGAAGAGTCGGAAGCGACTAAACGAATAAACAACAACATAATATTTTCATTTTAATTGCAGATATTCTTCCTAGAAGAGATAATTGTAACATACTCCACCTCTCTAAATCTAATTTAACATTTTCTCATAGTTATTGTGGAATAATGCATTGTTATTAGCTGAAAGTATTAAACCCAAGTATCTAATTTTCTTTTCTATTGTAAAGCCAGTTTTTCCTTTTAAAATTTCTTGTTGTTTTTGAGTCATATTTTTACTCAATATTTTAGTTTTTTGGTTATTGATTTTAAATCCTGCTACCTCTCCAAATTCTGTTATTTTTTTCAATAAATAGTCTATCGAATCTAATAGGTTTTATAAAGTAAACACCAAGTTGTCTGCAAATGCTTTCAATTTAAATACTTGTTTTTTTTAATTTGTATCCCTTCTATTCATTTATCAAATCTTATCTCTCTAATAAGAACTTCCAAAACAAGAATGAATAATAAAGGTGGCAATGGACATCCCTGTCTCATTCCTTTTTCTATTTTACAATTATCTGTTATTTCTTCGTTAACTATTCTTGCTTTTTGTGATGAATAAATTGCTGTGATCCCCATCATAAAGTCTTTTCCAATCTCCATTTTCTCCAATACCTTAATCATAAATCTCCAATTCAAATTATCAAAGGCCTTTTCAGTGTCCAAAAATATTGAGGCTATTTGGCTTTCATTATGATGATGTGAATACTCCAAAATATCTATCACTGTTCTTTTGTTGTCTTTTATTTGTCTTTTTGGTAGAAAGCCATTTTGATCTTTATCTATAATTTCTTGTAGGACTATTTTTAATCTTTCAGCTAATATTGCCGTAAAAATTATTAAGCAACGAAATTGGCCTATAATTTTTAGTTAAAGTGGGATCTTGTTCTCCTTTTGGGATAAGAGTAATATTGGCTTCAGATCATGATTCGGGTATCTTAGACCCCATCAGAATCAAGTTCATTAAGTCTTTAAGTGGCATTCAAATTTGTTCCAAAAATAATTTATAGTAGCCTGTAGATACACCATCATTTTCCTATTTTAAGTTTTTTTACAGCATCTATAACTTCTTGGTTAGTAATTGGACCATTAATACTGAGTCGTTGACTTTGTGTTAATTTGGGAAGATTTTGGTTGTTAAGATACTTACTGATTTTTTCTTCTGAAATTTCCTGCTTTTGATATAACTTTGAGAAGAAGGTGAAAAATGCTTTTTTAATTCCTTTGTTATCTACCACATCTTCTCCATTGTCTCTTATTCTAGTAAATGTGGTTTTAAGTAAGATTTAACATATAATACTATACCATTTATTTTCTTATCATTTGCTGTTACAAATTCATTTCCCAATCTTCTATTAACTATATACTTTACATCCTTTTTTTAAATATGTGTTTCTTGGAGGCAAATAACATCATTGTTTAAATTTTTAAGATAGTGAAAGATTTTTTTTTATTTTTTTGGGGACTATTTTCCCCATTAATATTCCAAGTTATATAACTAATACCCATCACGCCAGTAATTCTTTGTATTCTTTAGAAGTTGTGGCTGGCTCTTCTCTGCTTGTTTCTCTGATATTTGTCTTAATATGATCTAAATCCTTTTTGTATCTTTCTAGGAATTCTTTAACCTTATGCACTGAATTCAACTTAAACTTCCTTTCCTGAAAGGTAAGCTTACCCCCTCTAATTTCTCCCAGTGAAATGGTATGTTGTTGTTTTTTCAACATCTCTGTTAAACCTACATATTCCTTTCTTTTTCTCAAAATTCTTATCGGTATTTATTTGAGCACAATAATATCCTTTCCTTTAATTCTAATTTTATTGTCAAAGTGTGCATGTAATATCATCTCTTTAGTTTTTCTATTTGTAAATTCAGTCAATATGTCCCTAGGTTTATTATGTGTCTGTGCATATTTTGAATTTATACGAAACATCTTCTCAATCTCCTCTTCCATCTTATTTTCTTCCCAATTTAGTAAATTTGCTAGTGTTCAGACTATTGTTTCCTCTGTCTCATCTTCCTTTCCTTCTGGTATACCCCTAAACCTCAGACTGAATTCCTTATATCTTAGTTCTAAAAGAGCTATTCTGTCTAATTCATTTTCTTTCTCTACTTCCAATTCTTCTACTCTTTCAATCACCTTTTTTTATTTCCCCATCTATTTTCTCATTTATTTTATCTAAATTTTGTTTCAATTGTTTCTCAAAATCTTCAAAACATTTTTCCAACAATATATTTACATTTTGCAAGATTGTTTGTGAAGTCTTTCCAGAAAACTCTTCAAACATTGCTCGAAGTCCGTCGTTTTCTCCTATTCCCGATTCTCTTCTATTTTGCCTCCCGGTATTCATCGTTATAGTGTTCATATAATATACACAGTATTTTAAAGGTTATATCCACCAGGTTATGAGAAGAAACTTGCTATACAACTTTTATCCACCAAGTCCACTATATGACGACAGATAATATAGTCGCAAGAAAATGGCTCCTATATATTAATAATTAACTTGCACTCAGTTCCTGTAGTCCTTATTTTCTCCTTTTAATCCCCCTATAGTTCATCCACCCATTTTGAAACAAAGCGACTCACCAGGCTTTCCTGAGTCTCTATGGCTGCATTTAGTCTCTTCTTCTTTCTTCTATTAAGTTGTAAAATAGCCAAGGAAGTGGGGTGGTCAAGGGTATTGTCTTTTAACAAGATGTTCAATTGCAGCTTCTGCTTACCGAAAAGAAGGTGCTTCCCAGCTGAATCTCTGCTTCACAAAGAAGCGACGTCTGCCATTTTTATTGCTTGTCAGCTGTCCGGAGAACACTTTCGCTTTCACACTCACAGCTCCTTTCACCAGGAGTTGCTTTCAATCTGGAAGAAACCTTCCAGCTTGTCATATCAAGCCGCAATGAGAACTCCATCTGCGGAGCTTCAGTAGAGTTCAACCCGACGCCATTGCTCCCATACTGGAAACCTCCCTCATGTTTCTAATTATTGATGCTTCCAGGTAAAGCTTTTATCAGACAATTGCTCAATTTTGCTCTCAGAGTATTATGGGGGAAGTTGTGGGGATAAGGGTACATATCACTTGCAAAAGGCCCTATTTAATATTCATGCTGGTTTTCTTACTGACTGCTTTATTTACTGATTGACCTCCAATTAACCATTATTATGAAAAGGAGTTTCATAAAACAGTTGAGCTGGAATTAATCAGGATAGATAACACATTTTTTTACAGAATAAACAGAGACCATGGTTTCCTGGAGAGCCAGGTATAGCAGATAAGGCATCAGGCTAGAAACTGGGAAACTAAATCCTGCCTTAGGAACGAAGCCAGCTGGGTGACCTTGGGCCAGTCACACTCTATCAGCCCTAGGAAGGAGCAATGGCAAACCACTTCCAAAATCTTGCCAAAAAAACTGCAGGTACTTGTCCAGGCAGTTGCCAGTAGTCAACAGTGACTCGAAGGCATGCACACACCCATGCACGCAGACATACAGTTTCCTAGTATTCTACAGATGCTGACCAGGCCATTGATGAAGGAATTACATCTAATTACTCTTTAGTTAGTCAACATAATTGTATGGCTTACTACTCCTTTCACCATTTTGCCCTTTTATTATTTTGCTCTCAATAATGTGTGTTTACCAGTACACCTTTCTCAGAATTATACTTGAACCATCTGTTGAAGTGGACTGTGATCCAAAGGAGCTTATGTGTTAGTCTTTAAGGTGGCATAAGATTCTTTCAGCCCTATACTGGTCATGCTAACTTCCTGTGCTAAAAAATAAAGGACAAGTTAATGATAATTACCTCAAGTTCCAATAGGACTCAAAGGTGACTAAATTAGTTCTGATCCATATGCAAGTATATGCATATTTGCACATCTGTTTGTAAGGGATTTGTATATATGTGTGTGAAAATCTTGAAGAATATATTATTAAATAGGACTCACTGTAGGAGACCTGCTTGCAGTTTGCAATGGAATGTTTGGGATTAATGGGATCCTTCTCCAAACTATAATGGTGTATCTACCAGTAGTACTCAGTTATAGTTACAGAATCATTTTTCAGCGCAAGTACATTTATTCCCATCACTCCTGTTCAAATACAGAGGTCTGATTTGTAGTCACAGCAAGAAACAGATCAAAGTGTACAAAAACAGAATAGATGAACAATTCCAAGAAATGATACTTGTACTGGCTGAGCAGTGAAATGCAAGAGTGAAAATAGAAAAAGATAACAGCTTCAGGAACACTTCAGAATTCCATCTTGGGGGTGGGGGGGAGGGAACCACTGATGGTTAAAATCTGAAACCATGTAAATTATACTGAAAGTGCATGAAGAATACAGATCTCATCCTCACTAATGATAATTTGCTTGATGGTTTTCTTTATAATTCAAATTCAAATGGAATATTATGGAATTTAGCTTAAGCATCTGGTTGCTGACACAAGAATATGAAAAGTTATAGAAAAATGAAAGTAGTGATTTGTAAACAAAACAAAACTACATAATCTTTAATATTTTGTTAAGAAAAATAATCTACAGTATGAGTTAAATTGTTTGTTTGTTTATCACATTTCTTCACTGCCCATCTCGACAAATGACTCTATATTATAGTACAGAGTCTCTCTCTATATATAATATAATAATACGATACGATACGATACGATACGATACGATATGATATGATATGATATGATATGATATGATATGATAGGTTTTTGTATACACACATACATATACACCCCAGATAGATAGAGATAGATAGAGATAGAGATCGGTAATACTTTAAATCACCAAAAAATGAATGTAATTAGCTCAAGCAGTAATTTGAATTCAGAAACAATGGGGAATAGTGTGCCAAATATTCAAAAAAGTTTAAAAAAAATTAAAAGCTACATACATTTCATGTATATACAACCCCATAACAATATTATTGAACAGACTTGATAGGAACTATACTCACATTTATTTCACTGTTTGTTTGTTAATTTCTACAAGGATAAGATTAAAAGGAAAAAAAACACTGTTTGTTTTTTTCCCAGAACCAGTAGGGCTGTTCAAAGCATTTGAACGAGTTGCTTTGTAATGGGTGGGATTACAAGTGAAACTCCTCTTTCTGAATCATTAATGCAGCCACATCCTTTGCAATGTTTCTGTGGCTGCCTCAAAAGCTGTTCCCATCAGTTTCCACGTGGAGGTGCATGCATAGTCCTTTTGCTGTGTCCTGTTTTTGAAACAACTGCACATACTTTGTGAAAGACCCAGTAATTTTAATGGTTTAAAGAGATATGCTTAATTTATTTTATTTCATGTTCCAAAACATGTATTCAAATGCTTTGCATTTCTCTACTATATGTGGATTTCCCCACACTCTCTGTTTGGTTAGAGTGTGTGCCCATCTGGAGTGGACTATGTCTGGTATATCTGTGTTATGTTCGTTCTTCTGGCTCTGGCCATTTCTTTTTTTAAAAAGCCGGTTATATAGCATCCCAAGTTGCTGTGAGGTAGGTAGCCTTGTAAATCTAAATTATAAACAAACAAATAAATTTGAAAAATGTTTAACAAATAAAAATTACACTTTCTTATCATAATCTTTTCATAAGCATGCTTTGACACATAACCATCTGACCTTAACCATGTCTGCTAAGAAGTCCTTTTACTATGTGTTCTCTCCATCTTTTTCTGCATTGGGTTACATATGTTAAGCTGCTTACTTTTGTTGTCATTAAAACAATAAAATATTGGGGGGGGGTATTAATTAGAAAATGCTTTAAATAGGATTTGAGCTGTAAAGTTGGGCTCAAATGTTTAAAATTAATAAATGATTAATAAATAAAAGTCCAACTGATTTCCAGTGTAGACTAACTATTTCAGTAGCCTGACAACAAAGTGAAAGTAACATTACCAGTTCCAGCTGTGCATGAAAGCATCAAAGAATCAATCTTGTTCTTTCTCATAGATGATAGATATCTGTGAAATGAAGATCTGGAACTGGAAGAGGCAAGAGAGGATCACAGATCAATTTGGGCCATAGTGGTGGTGAATCAACCTGTCATGACATACTGCCATTTGTTCTCAGCTATACAAGATTAAAGTAGCTAGATTTGATGGGAAACAGAAAGAGGCTTTTTTTTTTTTTTGGATAAACAGACCTAGTCAAATGATAATAACCCAAATGCAGAAGAGTCAAGGATTAATAAAATTAAATCATTAGATGGGTGAATTGAATTTTAGATTTCATCTATTAATAGATACAGAATCAATCCAGTTGGTTTAAAAAAGAACTGTAATTGGCTGCCATTTTTTATGTTCTAGCAAATATGATGTTACAAACCTTCACCTGCTTAATCTAAACTCAATAGTACATAGTATTCAAGAAGATTGTTTTTATTGTATTGTTCTATTGTTTTATTGTATTTTAACTAATATTTTATTCCTGTTTTATTGTAAAACGCCCAGAGTCGCTCTCTGAATGAGATGGGCAGTGACTAAATTTGATATATAAATAAATAAATACTAGTAGACTTTTAATTTTGCATTACACAAGTGGCATATTCAACAAGTTAGATGAACTCAGATGACTTTGTCTAAGAACGCAGCTCTTTTTCTGTTAATTTCAAGCTGCCACACTAAGGATGGACAATTAACTTCCAGCTCTCACAACTAGGTGTGGGACATTGATATTTTTTTATATAAAATATAAATACATACTGACCTGACTCACACATTGCATTAAGCTCTAACATGGGCTATTTATTTTGGAATAGCTTGTGTAAATCTATCCATTGTAGTTTGTGAACAATGCTTCGTAACTGTTATATGAACTCAGCCAATTATGGTTTATACAATAACTGTTGGAGAAACAAACTGTATCTTAGATCTGCATAGGAATCTAGTCATAGAGTTTGACTTTTAGTACTTAGTCACGCAGCTATTATAAAAAGAAATTTATGTGTAGGAGATAATGCATTCTGGCAGCTACTTCAGATGTTTTATCTTGAAACAAAATATTTGACATTCTTTTGAGTTTAATGTTATCTGTATCTCCATTGATGTAGACAATATGGCACAAGGCTGTAAAATTTTTAAGAACAGCTCTGGGATTTAACTTTGGAAACACATTTGTGTTAATGAACATGACATCTGGGCCATAGGTTGACAGCACTGTTTGGACAGGCCTCAGTTTGTTTGTATCATGTATGTGTGTACAAACAGACACAAACAATTGAGATTTATACATACACACATTATATTTTGTCAATTCAAAATAAAGTCAGTGTAATCTTTTTGTAATTATCAGATATTATTAAGATGGGGAAAAAGTTGATTTGCTTTGCCTTTTAATGTAAACTTACCTTGTTTCACACTTTAGAGCCAGTCTGGACCTCCTTTGAAATTCATAGCTTTCAGATGCAGCTTTGTGTACAAAATATTATTTGGGGTATGCTTGCTTTATTTGCAAACAAAATGAAAGAAAGGCAAATAAATAATGCTGCAAGGCAGGAATATCTGACAGCAGACAACCTATGAGAGAATATAGAGCTCCTAACACTTCAGTCAGATCAAGGTTTTTCCTGCCCCTTCTGGATGCTTCCACCAAAAGATCCTTTAATATTGCTGAGGCGTAGCTTTTCTGCAGTCAACAAGAAGCAGAACGAAAATGACAATTTCACACTGCACTTACTATAGTCCTATATTATCCAGCAGTACCTGTCCCTATGGACAAAACCCTTACATAATGCTTTCTGAGAATCACTATTCAGCAAAGGTTCCCAACAATTTTAATTAGAAAAGTCCTTCTTCTATCCCTAATTGCTCTCTGTTGACCCTAGCCACAATGTTGCTGATGAATTGACCCTTAATTGGTTCCTGTAACCCATGGAGGGAGGGCTTTCATTATTAGCTTCCTCTCATTATTTTGTTCTCTACTCTATTGCAAATACTAGTTGCAGATTTTTAAAATTTCAAATCAAAGAGTTTTTTAAAAATGATCCTTTTACAGACACAAAGCTATGGGAAGACAGGAATTGATTAATTCAGAGGTAATTTGATAACACTGTGACCCTAGTGAACAGGAAGCAATGGGCCACAGTCATATGGGGTGAAAGTAAAGATGCAATAACCTAAAAGCTACTCCTGGGGGGGCTGGAAGAAACCTCTACAAAGGTGGCTGGCCAAATTCTGACTATGAGTTAAGAGTTGTCTGCCTGAGGTTTATACATTTATCAGGAAACAAATACTGATTTCATGTACAGATGTGGGGTTTACTAGATATTTCTCCTTTTCCTTTTTATGTCAACACAAAAGATTTTCCCACATATTAACCTATCAACATTGGCTCATTTTTTCCATGTATAACAGGAGGCTGGCACAACATCTTATTCTAAAGGTTTATTTTCTGGAGCTGTGGTTCATAGATGCAATGATTGCATATTAGTACAGTCCTTGTCCCCTCCCCTCCCCTCCCCCCCACATTCCCTTTGGAAATGTTTCCAAAGAATCTTAGCATTGTCTCATCAGTGAGAAAATGTCATGTTTAGCAGTTTTTCAACCATGCTTTTAAATTACAAGACAGTGGAACATGGAAAAGCATTTCTTAAAATAGCAAAGTAGGATTCAAGCTATTACTTTGTTTGTTTGTTTGTTTGTTTTTGATGGAAAGGTCACTATTCTGAGCTCAAAAAGGCAATGGAGGGATGCAAGAGGAGAAAATCATAAAACAGTATCAATAAAATGAACTTTCCGCCCTGCCCACAGGTAAATTTAAGTCAACTATGGCAGCAAACACCTTGTCAGGTATAGAATTGGAAATCTGTGTCTTAAAGCTGATCTTTTTGGTTGCAGAAGGGGGAAAAAAAGCAAATGATAAAGGCTATTTTTATAGATTGCTTCCTGTTGGTTCTGTAATATGTGGTGTAATAAAATCCCAATCATTATCCCTTGCAGACTCCCAGGGTGAAGCTGAATGTCAGTAATGGAAAACTGACAGTGGGAACACACCAAGAATCAGGTTCTTGAATTTAAAACAAGAACTAGATCATTATTATTTACATATTCAGAAGTATATTGAGACAACATTTGAATATTTGAGGATACGTTTCAAGGCTTTAATGTCCAAATATTAATGGCATTATAAAGGATGGCTTTCCCCCCGCCCCCCTCGGGGCAATGGAAATGCCAGTTTCATGTCTGCTTAGGAAGATAAAGAAATGCTCAGTTCCAGGATGAAATTGATTCTGTAGGAATCTTTCTCTTTTATGCAAAGTGACAAGCAATGCACAGTCCTATATATGTTCACTTGTAAGTTCAGTTCAATTCACTGGGACTTTCTCAGGTTGGAATATACATGGGATAACAACCTTAAAAAGCTGTTATAAGCACTCAAAGGCATTCTTGCCTTTCTGTTTTGCTATTTTCTCTAGCAGAACTGAAAACATCTTCTCCAATATACCCCAGAATTAACTTCAGCTCACTTCCTGAAGTTAACCAGATTTGGTTTGAGCTGGGGTCATTGTAAAGTAGCACTGCACTACTTTTTGAATCTCTACAGTAGAAATGGTGTGTGTGTGTGTGTAAAATCCCTTGCATATAACTAAACTCTATTATTGCTGGTCTGTAACCTAGGTAAGAAAGGTGGAAAGTTGGGCATAAAACTAGCAACTCAGTCTCATTTTTAAAAAAATCATCATTACTGCTGAAACAATGAAAGCAATTCAACAAGATCAGCTGATTGTTAGGAACAACAGTTGTGGATTCTGCTATACAGTACAGGCAGACATAAGTCTAAGTCTATAATATTTACAATATCATAAATGACTTTTACTAACAATATGTCTATAATATTTAGGCCTATACTTAGCACATCCAGGTTATGTTTCCCATATCTTTATAACATCTTGGGATAATAAATCTTTGTTAACATTAATGTAGTCTATAAAACTAGGTGACTCTATTAAAAATTACGTTTGTGTGCTATGCAGTACTTTTTGCTAACCTAATTGTCCCTGTCAGTTTTCCTGCTATTGCTATCACCCATATTCTACTGAACCCATATGGAATGGCCTGTCCTTTCAGATCTTTCCAAAATGTTGTAAATGCTTGTCTTGTCATCAATAGCTGTTGTCTTACTAAGATTTTTATCATGCAACTATAAATTGTGCACTTTAAAAATATTTAACAGTGCTATTAACTTGTGGTTGACTTCTTCTCTAGCATCTTTCCTCAGCATACAGTTTCCTAGGATGGTTTTCTTTTTCCACAAGTGCATCGCTTACATACTGTATCTGCGTACCTATTTCTCTCAACAGTGCGGACTATAGACTATTTTAAAATGTGAGCAATTATCTGTGGTTTGAATACATATTAACAAATCTGAATTTCAAAGGATATTAAGTCATTAATTGCTTCCAACTTTTATTTGTTGCAAGTCTTCCCCATTTTTCCTGCCATATTGCTTTCAAAGGAAGCAGTTGTCACACCGTATGTGCCAATATGTCTCAACCAGGCAGCATAACTTTATGAAAGAAAACTTCATTGGTTAGTGGTAGAGTGGCAAGTAATTGTCTCTCTCCTTCCTCCTCACTCCCCCACCCACAACATGTGGAAGATTGGAATCTGATTCCCCATGGGGGGAAAAACATCACACAGTGCTATCATTTAAAAGGACCCATATTCATTGTGATCAAAGAGGGGAGAAGGTAATTGGAAAGATTTTGTCAGATACCTGGAGCATTGCTGCAAGGCTATGCAGGTCAATACAATTTCTGACTATTTTATAGTTCATATTAGTGAGACAGAATTCCAGCCCAGTGAAATTGGTTTCGCCAGATTTTTTTAAAATTAAGCTTTAAAAATGCAATCTTTTACATTTATAAATTATCCTACTATCCAGAGTTTTTTTTTTTAATGCAATGTAAATTGAAATATAATTTTCTTCAAAGGAAACTGTTTTATACATTAAATTGATATGGCTATCCTTTCTGTACATTTTAATGAAAAGTTAACAAACATGCATTATATTTCATTTTTTCCATTGTTTTTATTGAACTATGATTAACAAACAATATCAGGAAGCTACATTAACATAAATCCAAGATGCATACAGTGGGGGGAAAATGATATAGAAAATACAAAAAAGATCTATCACAATGTAAGTAAAGAGACAGGTATTGTACATGTAGAATTTTATCATAAGTGTAAAGTATACCATGTTATATTGCTATTGAGGTAAACCATAAAATCCATCCAAATTTGATAAAATTGTGGTTCCTGCCTCTGATGTCTCATTATTTTAACTTTGTGATTTTTTTCTAATGTGGCAATTAAAAAGGCCTTGTTAATTCATATCACAACTGTTATGTTATCCAGAGCTTTCCAAAGTTGTACAACTATTATTTTGGCTGATAAAATTAAGAATGAACAAACATGCATCAGTATCATCAGCAGGTGAACTAAGTGATGCTGTTGATGTTCTTTCATGGTGCCTGGAGGCTGTGTTGGTCTGGATGGGGAAGAGCCAAACCCTGGTAAAACAGAGTGGCTGTGGGTGCAGGGCTCATCTCTATCTGGGGATTTACCATGTTTGGTCCTTGATTGGGTGCACTGCCCCAGACAGACTCAGCGTGCAATCTGGGGGTCCTCCTGAACTCATGACTCCTGTTCAAGGAGCAGGTGGCAGTCATGGCTAGGAGGGCTTTGCTCAACTTTGTGTTGTGCGCCAGTTGCACCCTTTCATAGATTGGGAAGCCCTTCTCTCAGTCACTCATGCCCTGGTCATATGCACTATTGCAATGCGCTCTCCATGGGGCTACCCTTTAAATGTATCCTGAAGTTGCAGCTGGTGCAGAATGCAGCAGCACGGGCAGTTATGGGCACCTCTAGGGCTGCGCATGTAATACCTCTGCTGCACAAGCTGCATTGTGTGCCAGTGGGCTTCCAGGTCCAATTCAAAGTGTTGGTTATGACTTTTAAAGCTCTTCATGTATGGGCCCAGGTTACCTGAGGAATCGTCTCATCCCAATTACATTGACCTATCCCATCCAATCCAGCAGGAATGGCATGTTATGGACCCCATTGACTAAAGAATTTCAACTGGTGGGGTCTAGAAGGAGAGCCTTTTCTGCCATTGCCCCTGACCTCTGAAACATCTTGCCCCCTGAGGTGAGGTTGGCCCCCATTCTTCTGGCCTTCGGGAAGAGTGTTAAGACCTGGTTGTGCCAACTAACTTGGGGATCCAATAGTTGTAGGCAGCCCTGGGGGTGGTTGGTGGTTTGAAGATGCTCTCTCCACCTTAGTTTTTCTCTTTTAACTTTATATTTCTTGTATATTTTGTATTTTTATAATGGTTTTTATGACCTTTTATTTGTAAGCCATCCAGAGTCACTTCCATAGTGAGATTGGCAGTATATAAATTTCATAAATAAATAAATAGTAAAATAGACAATATCTTTACTAAACTGAGTGAACTTCAAGACACTAAGGAATATTGACTGTCTACTGCAGTATAGCCACCAAACTCTGCAGCTCCCAGAGTCTTTTCAAATTGCAAATTATCAGAAATTATCAGCATCAGTTCTTACTGTTTTGATGCAAAGTTGCAGTAAAATAAATTTCATTTAAAAGAAGGGGGCCTGTCAGCCTTCTGAGGTAGTCCAGACAAGAAGTACACCCAGATTTACTAGCTGTAACTTTATTGTAAGGTTACATTATCAGAATCTTGAAAATCTGAAAGTATATATCTCTGCCCTCGCTTTTACAGTCCAAGAAACTAGGGAGAGTCCCTTCTGAGACATTTGCCATGCCTTCATTTCTTCTGTAGGCTCAGCTGCTGTTTGTCTGACCATTATCTAGTCTGCGGCTTTTCCACCTGACTCCCAAGGTCATTCCCACATACAGTACTATTACAGGGAGTCCCGAAGCTTCTCCCCCAAATCCAGAAGAACAACTGGAAACTGTCAAGCCCGCTTATATTTTTGACATGGACTGACCACTTCAGCCTGCAACGCCTGAACAAACATTCCATGTACTATCCTCATCAAATATTGTCCATTCTTACAGTACAGCTACAATCTTTGCAATGGGCACCATCTTTGCATTGTATTGACTGGGAGCGAGCTGGATGGCAGGTTCCTTCCTACCATCATATACTTGCATACAAAATGTCATGTTTCATTTTGTGAATCACTCTTCAGCCAACACCCCTCCCACCATAAAAAAGGCGGCAGGGAGACAGCTATGGCTTGATTAAGACCACTCAAGACAGCAAATGTGGATCCTGAGAAAATCATTTGTTCAAATCTTTTGTTTCAATGTTAATTAATTACAGTACAGTGTAGCCCACCATTTTTCAAATAGAAAAGGAGAAAAGAAAATAGAAAACTGAAAACAACATTCCAGCAGGACCACCAAACCCAGCTAGCAAAGATCTGCTCATCATTACAGCAGATAGAATATTAAATTGTTGGTCTTTTTTTTCCATAAGTAAATATTTTTTTGTCATAGTCAGGATCTTCTATCAGTTTTCAACAAATGAAATATTCCAGATGAAGACTCCCTCACAAACTGAGTGGAAAGTTTGTTATGGCCTTTCAGCTTGAAATCTCACTTTGAAATAACAGTCATGCCGACTCAGAAAAGTTAACAAAATGAAACCATTTCAATTAATCAGAAGCAGGTAAACATCCTTCAGGCATAGCCTTACTTACAGTAGACTGAAGATTAACCAGCTAGAAAGTTAACAAAAAAAGAAGGAGCTAGCATGTTTTCATTAACAATTCTGTGATGGACTTTCCAATAACCTGTTTCCTGATATATCTTGAATTTGCTGGGAAATTCATAAAGTGTTGTATTATAGGTATATAAATTAGGGGAAGATGTATAGAGAGTCTCCACATATGATGAGATATTGTAAATGTAAATAACTCGTCTACAGTTGTTGTTGTTTTAAAAAAAATCCATAGAAAATATCTGCCAGACTGCTTTACTTATGTAGACTGCAAAGGAGACATATACTGATTTGCACATTCCTAAACTGTTTTGCTTTGGGATGATCTAGTGGGGTCCAGCATATAGATGGCTTTCCCTTTGAAGCATGTGGACATTGCCCAGGAAAATTGCATTTTCTGCATTCTCAGTGACACACCAGAAGTGGAGAAGGTGGCCATGTGGGTAGACTTTCAAAGTTCTAAGCTCTCAGGTGAAAATGCAAGAGAGGACAGGCATGTTTTTATTGTATGCACAATGGTTGCATTATGTACCTGTTCTCCGGCAGCCTTGGAATTTGCATGCAATAGGAAAAAAATAAATAACAACTTCATAAACAATTCATTCAGGATGAGAAAATGGTTGGGATCTTTCTATGAAGGTACAGTACCTCACATTGTTGTGATAAACATGCAAGCTGAATTCCCCATCACATTGCTTATTTTAGAAGGGTTTTTTTTTAAAAAAAGTGCAAATTATTCAGAACATTTTAGCTACAGGGTAACTATTCTCATTATCTTTTTTTCCAGATGGAACTGGTTGAGAAATATTCATGAAGGATTCACCAGGGCCAATTTTTAGGTGTATAAGCAAAAGCAGCATCAATATTTCAATGTTTCAAAACCAAAATGTGACAGTTCTCTTGCCTTGCATAGATTAAAAATCATAGTAGTTTAACTGATTATTTTTGGGAAGAAAATGTATAGGGAGCTAACATTCCTCTATCCTCCAAATAATATTCTTGCAACAATAATATTTTGTTGTGTGTGTGGCAGCCAAAGTGTCAAAGGAAGGAATTGCAGGACTGGTGATATTTTCATCATGGTCCTTTTCAACTGCTGGTTTCCTAGGTAGTTTCAGCTGTCACAGTTGCTTAGAGTTCTCTGAGCTGTTTTTAGTTAGTCATTCAAATATTCATAAGAACGGAGGGCTGCAATTTGCTGTCTGGTAACAGCTTCATTTTCTGCTCACACGGAGCTTGTCCTTGTGGGAAGATGTTCTTGGCCCTGATTGGCTCATGCATGGTCATATGGCCTTTCAAGGATAATGGAGTTTCCTTGGGAGTAGGCAAAAGAAACATGTTCTACCTTTTATCTTTGCTTTGTTGAACAATGAGAATGATTGTGAGTGACAGTTATGGATTATCAAAGAGATGTGGAATGATCAAACTTATATCAAGCACTGTGCAACTAGAGAAAATGCATTGTTTAATTATTTACCTTGTGGCAGAGTCTGCATCTTGGGAAACCTGATGTGGTTACACTTTTGTGCAAATATATACCTAACGATACTGCAGATGAAACACAATAATGAAAATAGGCGTAATTTTGTGCAATACACTTAGGAAATAATGAATGGATCATGACATTTTGTTGCATGAGGGCAGAAACACAGGAGTGTTTGCTCTTTATTGTATTAAAACTTCAGTTAAATTAATCCATCTAGGCAGACAGATCTTACAACTGGGAAGGAGAAATTAGCAGGGCAAGGAGGATGAGTAACAATGTTTTATTGCTGATTACACAGAAAAGCATTTCAAGGATTTTCAAGGATTTAACTTTACTCACATGTTCCAGGAGAAAAAGGTCAAAAAATCTACCATCTAATCCCAAGCCCACTTTTGTGTCTGCTGCCCTTCCCAATTTGGGACCCCTTGCTTTATCCATGGAATCTCTCTGTGTAATTTTAAACTCTGGGAGATTGATAGGAATTCTAAATTATGTCAATTTCTCTGTAAGCAGAAAAGTCACTAAGTTAATCTTGTAGAATGTAATGAGAATACAGACATGTGGAATTTTCCTACTGTACCCACTCTCCCTCCTTGCATGAATGCCTGAATAGGCATGCCTATATATTCTATAATATGCAGCAAAATCTCTGCTTCCAGTGAACTCATATTCCGTTTTTAGACAAGAAATTCACTATGTGTGGTCAAATGGTATACAATAAATACAGGGGCAGTTCTTCCCTCTCAATGGACTCAAAAGAAGAGCAATTAAATAATCATAAGACAATTATCTCCCTCAAATCCTACTATGTTGTCTCATGGGGGTGGGTGGAGCATTCCTGGGAGACATGAGCAGAGAACACCAGAAGTTTATGCTCCCAGCAGGGTCACCCAAGGCATGAAGGTGATCCAGCTGCCCAATGAGAGCAAGCAGGCACCTATATTGAGCAACAGTAATATAAGAAGTTTCTGGAAGTGGATTACCACTTTAGTGACAATGGTAAATGCATGGCAGAAGGCAATGGTAAAGAAAATCACATGGATAGATAAGATAAAGTGATTGATGATATAATGCCAGATGACTGGCCCTCAGGTTGAATGGCACTGAACATGCTACTGAGAAAATGCTGAGGATCTTTTGGAGCACTTGTGGTGTTTATGATATGGGTAAATTAAAGCCTATGGGACATCTAGTTGCTGATGGTGGCATACAGAAAATGAAAATCCAGAGCTGCAAAGACAGAATTACACTGGGAACATGGAGTGTAAGAAGCATGAACATGGGAAAGCTCAGCACAGTGAAAGATAAAATGATACAGCCACACATTGATGTCTTAAGCATTAGCAGATTGAAATGGACTGGAACTGGGCACTTTCATTCAGAAGATCATTGCTACCAAGAATGCACAAAAAACAAAGAAGGTACAGCATTGCTTTCATAGTCAGAAAGGTATATAGCAAAGACAGTACTTCAGTACAATGCAGTTAATGATGAAATAATTAGACTTTGCAGAGAACTGTTTAGCATAATACTTGTCCAAGTTTATGCTCCAACCATTGATGGAAAAAAAGAGGAGGTTGAAGAGTTTTTATGGTCAAGTTCAATTTGAAATTGACAGTATGTGCAAGCAAGATGTGCTGCTTGTGGTTGAAGAATGGAATGCCAAAGTTGGAAATACTAAGGAGGAATACATAGTTGGACTGTATGGCCTAGGAAACAGAAATTAAGCAAACAACCTATCAATTTCTGCCAATCCAATAATTTCTTGATTGCAAATGCAGTCTTCAAACAATCAAAATAACACCATCAGATGGAGTATTGTAATGGAATGTGAGAATGATCTTAGAAGACAGGGGGAAGAGATGCTGCCTAGGGAACAATCAGATAAAAGGGGGAGAAGCCCACAACTAAGTAACAGACAGACAAAGAAACTTAGAAAGGATCCACCCAAACTTGGCAGGTAGTAAAAAGGAAAGGCAGGAGATGTGTACTTTCAGACTTGCAAGATTCTGTTAATGTAGCCTAACAATAAAATAAAAGTAGCTCACCTGGTCATGTTTCCTGTCTGGCTTACCTGGGAGGACTGACAAGTATGCAGAAATCTTATTGACAATGTTACTGGTACAAGGAGATAGAAGAGCTCATTTATAATAGCAAAGATGAGGCTAGGGGATGACTAAGGAAAAAATCATGAACTGCAGATCATGTGCAAGTTCCAAGTGAAGCTAAATAGAAGGACAAAGTTAAACATTTTCCACAATATCATATTGGAAACATGCCCCCTGAGATACGTACGGGCCCACCATGCTTTATTTAAATAACCCTCAAGAACAGGCTATTCCCCCAGGCCTTGGGTTAGAATGGGCAATGGATCCCTTGTGTGGTCCTTGTTTTTCAGTTGTTGTTCTTCGTACTCTTCTCTTTAAGTTTTGGCCATGTTTTCTATTGTTTTATTTTGTAAGTCACCCAGATGGTATTAGATTGAGGTGGTCTATCAGTTTTATAAATAGCTAAATCTTGAGCATTTACCCACCATTTTCAAGGAGAACATCAGAAATCCTGAAGTCCTGAACTTGAATGAAGTTGTTAAGGATGAATGTGAAAAGAGATTGCCAAAGACCAAGAAGCAGAAGAAACCAAACTAGATGTCAGAAAAAACATGGAAATTGCCAAGAACAAAAGGCAGCATCTCAGAGACACAATGGAAAAGCCAAAAACAGTCATAGCTCCGTCTTCCAATGTGTTTGACTGCAACTCCCTTCATCCCAACTTGACATATCAGAAGAATTTGGAAAAAGCTGGCCAAGCAGAAGAGAAGGCACAAATATGGGAGGCAAGAAAAATACTGAAATTGGCTCTGTTTAGACATTTTATTACATAATAGTTGCTTACTAAAATACAGCATGGAACAGATAGTAAAAAAAAAATCTTCTGTCTAAACAGAAAAAAAGATGGAATAAGCATTTCATCATTCTGTCTCTTCACTCTTAGTATTGGTTGAAAAGAAGCCTTGAAATGGTACACCCTTTCTCTGTACCCACTGGATGAAAAAATAAAAATAATGCAGTTTATTTGGTAATGCAAGATAAACCCATCCCTGAAAGAACTAAAAAAGAAGGGGAAAATCTAATAATGCTATTTGCTCATAACACCCACTATCACAGCTATAGTGCAGACACTGTCAGCTTTTCTATTACATTACTATATTTCAGGGGCTTATAACCAGGGCATGAAAAGATGATCTGAAAATTGAATCCAGAGCACAGGCTGTCTTTAGCTGCAACTTGTATATTACTCTCAGACCTAAAAGGCTGGATTTCCTGAACATAAAATACAGATTGTAAACAAGATGTAGCCCAATCATAACAGGTGCATTGATGTGATATTAAGTTAAGGGTGTCAGAAGCCTGGATAGCTGTTTTTTCATTTGTGGTCTCTTTTTCTCCTATTTTAATATCAGGACACTAACAGAAGGGAGGGAGTAACCTTTGAAAACAAGCTGAAATTTCATCCTAGTTCAAAAAATTCACTTGGTGGTGTGCTCTCAGCTCTTAAATGAAAATCCATATTGTTTGAAAACAAGATATCTGAGCCATTTAGTTCTCTGAAAGCCGTTCCCCAATATCACATGACACTGTAGCCTGGCTAAGAAATGAGACTCTGACTAGGGCAATGAAGATAATAGAGGTGCCACTGAATTCAGTAAGAAAGGCCTGGCCTAGCAAAGAATGAGATGTCAGGATGAATGAATAAATGCAAAATTCAAGCAAGTGGTTTTATTCATGCTTGTTCTTATATGTGATACCTCCACAGAGAAGAAAACCAGAACAACAAGCAAAGGGCTAGGATTGATATTTTTATTCTTAATACTTCAACTTTCTACTTGCAATACCTTCCACTTCCTTCTCTACTTCTTCCCTCCCCCCCATGTCCATTAGTCACTCGTATACTGACTCCAGTTTTAACATTCTCTTTATAGCAAACAGTTATTCCTTCGTCAGTTGTTGTGTAGCCAGAATTTTTATTTTGAGTCTCAGATACTAGTAATTAACATACTTGACAATTAATTCTATAGATTAATTGTATGATGCACAAAAGACTTATACTAGTTAATTAAAATA
The DNA here is from genome assembly GCF_035149785.1 of Candoia aspera. Classification (NCBI taxonomy): domain Eukaryota; kingdom Metazoa; phylum Chordata; class Lepidosauria; order Squamata; family Candoiidae; genus Candoia; species Candoia aspera. The sequence goes on along the minus strand of NC_086158.1, from coordinate 33,135,626 downwards.
TTAAATGTAGCACTAACGTTCCCTGTCTGTCTGGGAGACAGTTAAAATGCTTTCTGCCAGGCATTTTTGTGCACTTTACTCTTACTGCCTGCTTTTCTTTTACTCTGGCTCCGAATATTCCCTTTTTAAAACAAAATTATTGCAATGTTAAACTGTTGGGGGAGGGGATGCTTTTCAGGACCAAAGTTTGGTTTTTAAAGGTTTTAGTGAGGAACCTACATGGGGGGAGGGGATCAAAAGGTAAAAATGGAGAGTGTGGATGCACAATTGAAGTGACCCATGTTCAAAAGGGGTGGGGCTGCCATTCAGAACTTTTCTGCCATCCAGAGTGGACATACGAAAATATAGAACTAATACTCAGTACTTTAAAATCCTTCTCTAGCAAGACTAATGAATGCCACAGTTAGTTCCTCTGTTTCCAGGTATTAAAGGTAATCAAAATGCCATTGCTATGGACAAACGATGAAGTAGCAACAGGTATGGGGATCTTGATTATACCCTAAAGGACACATAAGTGCAAATAGCTTTAATGTAACATGCAACTTATATGACCAAAAGGCCTGAACAATTTATTTTGGCCTATCTTGCTAAAGCCAGTACATCAAGGGCTTCAGAAATCTCCCCTTTTTCTGCTTCCATGATATCATTTATTCAGCAAAAGAGAGATGCCAGGATTTATTTGTTTGATTTATATCCTACTTTTTTTCTGTAAAACTCAGGGTACATACATAATGCTCCCTTGTCCTGTTTTTCCCCACAACAAAAACCCTGTGAGGTAGATTGGGCTGAGAGAGAGTAATTGGCCCAAAGTCACCCAGCCAGGTTCTACACCTAAGGAGGATAACTCATTATCATCCCTGTTCTGACTTCAGCACTTGAACCTCTGCACCAGATTGACTCTCATTTAACCCTGCCTAGATAATAGAAAGGCTTAGCTGATCTGCAAATCTGACTCTATGCAAAGTCAGATTTGGTTAGTTCTTGGTGGGATGCCACTAGGAAATATGACAGGTGAAAGCTAGATTGAGCAGTCACAAAAACTTGTGGTAGAAAGGCAGTAGCAAACTTTCCCACTATCTATAACATGGGCATATATATATCAAGAACGGAGTCCCACCCAAGAAGTCTCTATCTGAACTGAAAACTCAGCTGTTGAAAACTTAAATGTGTGAAGTTAAACTTTCTGTAATAATTTATTTTTAAAACAATATTAATTATTAATTACTCAGTTGCTATCTCCAGTTCTCTGATAAGTCAAGCATGATTCAACTTTGGTTTTATAATTGATACCTTTGTTTGGAACACTTTTCATTAAGATCTGTTTTGCTTTTTTTTAATGAATGTTATAAACCCACATATAAACCAATGTTTAATCCCAGTTCAATAATACATTTCCGTAAATGACCTTATCTGGATCTTTGAGCAGCAAGAATGTAATAGCTATTAAAGAATAATCCACTTACTATCTTTTACTTTCAGCTTCTAAGCCCTGAAGACAAATTTGCATTAGCATATATTACAATGAAAATCTTACTGATTTTCAAATTCTAATCTGATACCAAGTTAATGATCATGATGAAGGGAATGAAATTGCATTGGAAGAGTTTTTACTTACATAATAGAGACTGATAATTTTCTGTATTACACAATTCACATGGGGAATTCTGTCTTGCATTATTCAGAAGGCGGTATCTGAGGACTACAATGGCATCTCATTAAAATGAATAGCTAATTCCACTCGTGTATTTATTTCTTACAAAGATAAATCTTAGGACTTCTTTTTTAAAAAAATATAAAAACTAAGCTTTGGTGTTAATGCTGGAAACTGCAGGTGAAGTTCTATTTACAATCAACAAGCAAATTAAATTTGCAAGGAAGAGCCTCAATATGTAGAATTTGTATTATATTGTGTAGATTTTTCTGGCTGGATGAAATGATTTATAAATATTCCAAATTCTCAAGGCATAGAGAATGTCCTAATGCTTGAAATCAGGTTACTATGAAAGAAAACATAAGCATCATTTTCACTGGGATTAACCCTTCTTAAAAGTCTGGAAGCAAAAGTAATTTTGTTTTGGGTGTGTGCTCCAAGGAACTAAGAAAGCTTAATTGTAGGAATGTAGGCTAAAGAGAGAAAGCAAATTAAGCAATTGACTGAAAAATAGGGATCTGAAAGAAAAGTAGATAAAGAAATAAAAACGAAAAGACAGAAGAAATGGGAACTTCTTTCTTCTTCAGTTAAGGCTTGATCATACTGTCTTATGAAGTGAGCAGAGATGGCCAAGATGCAGAAGTTCCAAAAAAAAAAATGGAAGAAAGTAGGCAATAAACTTTGAGGCACAGGTCTGAAGAGATAATACATTGCAGAGACTTGGAAAGAAGAAAATATTAGTTTTCTGATCCTATTGTTAAACTTTAGTATGGTAGCAATAATGTGTCCCTGTTTTCAGAATACAAGGACTTTAACAACAAACTGAACATGGACCAGTGGTGTGAGACAGTTGCTTGGAAGGCTAACACAGTTCTGGGTTACATTAGAAAAAGCAATGAATTCCTTATCCCCTTTTCATTTGCACTGATGAGACCACATTTGGAAAAGTATTGACAGGTCAGAATAGATTAAGAGTAGGGCAACCAAGATGATGACATTACCCTGATAGCTGAAAATGCAAAGGATCCGCAAGCCCTAGTACTAAAAGTCAAAGATCACAGTGAAAAAATGGGACCAAAACTAAATATAAAGAAGACCAAATTAATGACAAGAAGTAGAACAACCAGCCTTAGAACTGACAATGAAAATATCAAAGTGGTGGAGAGCTTCTGCCTTTTAGGATCAACAATCAACAGTAAGGGAACAAGCAGTCAAGAAATACACCACAAACTAGCACTTGGTAGAGCAGCATGAAGGTCTTGGAAAAGATATTCAAATGCCATGATCTATCTACACCCATAAAGATCAGAATTCTGAAAGCCATGATATTCCACTCTATGACACTCTACGGTTCACTCTATGGAAGCAAAAGTTGGACTTTAAAGAAGCAGGATAGGAAGAGTATTGAACTTTGGTGTTGGAAAAGACTCCCGAGAATATAATGGGCAGCCAAGAAAACATGCCAATGGATCATTGAACAAATTCTCACTTGAGGCACAAATGACCAGGCTCAATTATCCTACTTTGGACATAGGCAAAGACCCAGCTCTCTGGAAAAGGCTGTAATTCTGGGAAAGGTAGAAGGAAACAGAGGAAGAGGACAACCAGCAATGAGGTGGATGGACTGAGTTACAGAGGCAATGAGTGCACCATTGGGAGACATGAAAGAACAGGTTAGGGATAGATTGTCTTGAGCAAAATCTATCTATGTGGTCACTAGGAGTCAAAAACAACTTGTTGGGACAAAATCAATCAATCAACCAACCAACCAAGATATATAGGGACTTGAGAACATGCCATAATAATACTACAGTATACAATGTAACCAAGGCCTGCAGAAACTATCACACAATAATAATGCCAGGCTCAATTAACAATCTGACTATAATGCCTTCTGAAAAAACTAGGTCTTCAAAACTTTCCAGAAGATTAACAGTGTTGGGCACTGTTCCATAGAGCACATGCTGTAACAGAGAAGGCACTCTTCCTAGTTTATATTTGATGATCATGCCCACCGTCCTAGATCTGGTGGGAGGGAAAGAAACTATTGGGGAGAGCTAGTCCCACAAATAACCAGGCCCTGTGCCATGTAGATTTTTAAAGGTGATCACCAGGACCTTAAATTGCACCTAGAAGTCTACTCTGAGCCAGTTCACCTCAAAAAGCAGTGGTGTTACATGGTGTACCATGGTGTGGTTGAAACTGCCCATGCCGCTGAATTGTATACCAGCTACAGATTCCAAATGCTCTTCAAGGGCATTCCTACATAGAGTGAATTGCAACAGTCCAACCAAGGTGTGATTAAGGCATGGATGACCATGAGCAACAGCTTCCCATTCCAGGAAAGGGCACCACTGGCACACAAAATGGATTTGTGCAAATGCCCTACTGGCCAAGACTGTCACCTGCATCTTGAGCAGGAATTGCAAGTCCAGAAGGACCCCCAAATTACATACCATCTCTTCTTGGGGGAATAGTGCCCCTTCCAGAGTCAAATATGGTAAATCACTAGAACAGGGGAAGACGGGGGTAAAGCTCACAGCCACTCTTTGCAGAGAGTCAGGAAGATAAGCTTGAGAGAAAAAGACAAAAAACATTATATAAGCAAGGAGAATTGAAACATTCCTTAAATCCTAGAAAATAAGATAGTACTGGAAAGAGAATCAGGCAGGCTTCTCCCTGATTTCAATGGGTTAAAGGAAGAAGGGAAAGTAAAGCACACTTAGTCTTGCAAGATTCTGTTACTGTAGCCTATCTCAATAAAGTATACTGTAGCTCCAGTCTTTCTGTGGAATCAGTTTCCTGATCTGGTCTTTCTTGTAGGGCTCACAGTCTTGTTAAGGTTTCATTGAAGCCTATTCTTCCCCATCCAGATCCTCATAGCCTCCAGGCACTGAGAAAGAAGTCAGGGGTAGAGATGTACAGCAAAGTATCATCAGCAAACTAACGGTATTTAACCTTCTGTCAATTAATGACCTCACTCAGCAACTTCATGAAGATGTTAAGTAGCAGTGGATAGAGAGTGCTGAGGCACCCTGCAATGCAAAGACCTGGGGCTAGATTTTTCCACACCATCTACACCATCTGGAACCAGCCCTGGTTGAATGAAGAGAGCCACTGCAGAACAGTGCCCTCTATTCCCAACTCTCAAAGCTGGTCCAAAAGGATACCATGGTCGGTGGTACTGAAAGCTGCTGAGAGATCAAGGAGGCCAGGACAGATGCACTACCCCTGTCCCAAGTCTGCTGGAGGTCATCCATAAGGGTGATCCATGGTGTCTCAGCTTGAAACCTAAAAAGGTTTTGAATAATCTCCTTCCACCAGATACCTTTGGAGCTGCAGACCTACATCCCTCTCCATAACTTTCTCCAAAAGGGAAGGTTGGAAACCAAATGAAAATTGTTCATTTCAGTTGGATACAGTGATGGCTTCTTTAGGAAGGGTGAACTGTCCCTTCTTTCAAAGCAGGCAGAACTTTCCCCACCCTCAGAGAAGAATTACTACTACATGGACCCAATCACATGTCAGACCTGGGAGTCCTGGAAGGTCTTAATCAGCTAGGTGGGACACACATTCCTAACACATAGGAGGCAGAACTAAAAGCCCCAAGGATTCTGTCCACTTCCTCAGGTTTAACCAGTTCAAATTCCTCCCAGAAAACAGGGCAAGTACTCCATGGGATCTGCATAGCCATAGTCCAACTTTAAGTAAATCTGAGTGACTTTATCTGACAAATGCCTAGGAAAATCCTCACAGTGGTCCTGCAGTGATTCTTCTGGCTCCACCCTACCTAGGAGGGACTGAATCATTTAAAGTGGGCCACTGGCTGGCTATCCATGGGTATGTTAAGAGTGGGAAAATATGCATGTTGTGGCAATCCACAAGGTAATCCTTAATAAAGATTATTACCCATATTCACGCCTCATCTTACTCCAGTGATGTTCTAGGCATCTTCTGTGCCATTTCATCTCTCAGAGTTCCTCTGGAAATCAGGGGGCTGTCCAGCATCTATGCACCAAGAAAGTCTGCACAGAGCTTCAGAAATAACTTCAAGTGCCTTCTGAAATCCAACTGGTCCATCAGATATATGGGGTAAACTGATCAAATAGATCCTTCCTCTCTGGGGCAGGGAATAGCCACAGAAAACAACAAGGCTAACAGGAGTAACATTCAAAAAATTAATTCTTTTAAATTTTTAATTAGATTTTGAGTATATTTCCAGTGGCCATCCCGCGTTTGGCTTGAATGAATTTATGCCTCCAAGACCAGATGGATTATATCCCAGAGTGCTAAAAGAACTGGCAGATGTGATCTGGGAACCACTATCTGTAATCTCTGTAAATTTTGGAACTCCTGGAACACAGGAAAAGTGCCCAAGGATTGGCAAATAGCTAATGTTGTTCCCAACTTTACATAACAAACAAGTTGAACCAGGAAATTACAGATTGGTCACCATAACACCAGTTCCTGGGAAAATCCTGGAAAAGGATCAATCAGTGGGTTGCAAGTACTTAAAAAAGAACAAGGTTATTGTAAGCATGGTTTTATTAAGAACAGGTTGTACCTAAGAAACCTTACCTCTATATGTATATAGAGAGCGACTATAGTGAGTAAATTAAGTAGGCCAAAGGAATGCGGTGAATATAGTGCATTAGACTTCAGTAAGACATTTGATAAAATTGATCATAGTCTCCTTTTTGATAAAATGGAGCAGTGTGGGATGGATCATCCTATTACCACATATATTTCATAACTAATTGAACAACTGTGCCCAGTGCATAATCCTGAATGGTTCTGTGTCAACATAGACAAAATTATCCAATGTGGTACCTCAGGGTTTTGCCTGGGCCCAGTGCTCTTCATGTTTTCATAAATGACAGATGAGGGAATAGAAGGATTGGCCATCAAGTCTACAGTTGACACAGAGCTTGAGGGATTGGTATCATCTCATAAAACAGATTCAAGGTAGTTCTGTTCTATGCTGCACTAATCAGACCACACCTGGAATACTGTTCCCAGTTCTGGTTGCCCAATACCAGATGAACACTAAGGAACTGGAAATACTGATGAAGCACATGGTAAACATAAACATGGTATGGTTTCTAAGGGGGCCTAAATGTTTATAAACACCACAAATTGGTAGTGGTACAAGAAGGGGGAAGTTAGAAAAGAAATACCGTAGGTTTTTATTATTATTATTACTATTATTATTTTCCTTGTTTCTATTTTTGCTTCTGCTTCTGTTTTTTCATTTCCTTTTTTTTTGATATGCAAAAACAACAATAAGTAATAATACAGTGAAGATCTTAGTATTAAGTATTGAGCTTAAGATAGAAGCCTTTAGCATATAATAGAAACCTTTAGCATATAATAAATAATTTAATGAATTTTGCAGTTGTTTATCAATGCCACACTCAGCTTTAGATATAAAATCTAAGCAACTTTATGCTTATCAACATTAATATTTTAGAAATCACAGTTAATACTGATATAAACATTTTTTTTATTTTCAAAGGTTTGTTATCTATTAATAATTTCCAATCAACATTGTATAAATTCTACTGTACTCAAATAATACAATGTATTATTTGTGTTTTAAAATTATATACTTGTGTTTTATAATACAATAAAATGTTTTTTTTAAAAAAATGCAATATGTTTCCCATATAATTCTGTCTTAAATGTGGAGCATAGATTATATTCTTTGGAGTAAATACCAGTTCTTTACATCTGTATTTAAATCTATATCTTCATATCTATATATTTTACTTGTATGCTGCCTTAGTCACTAAAGAAACTCTAGATAAAGTAACACTAAGTGTGTTGGTGTTTATGTATAGATGCATTATAACACACATGTGTGTGTGTATGTGTGTACACAAAGAAGTCTTCCCAAATATCTTTAATCAGTCTATAACCAACTCTTAAGTTTTAAACTATACAAGTTAATTCATCTCAGGTGCAGTAAGTCAGTTCTTTGTTTGATAAACAAAGAATTTGAGATGGAAGAGAAAATTACTTAAGAGAAATGAAGGGAGAGATGACCAGAATAAGGACCCTTGAAATACCCTTGTGGTATTTTCTCCCTTTTCTTCTTGCCAGCTTCAAATAACTTCCAGAAAAATACATGATTACACCACATTTCAATGTATTTTCTCCCTAAAGGGCTATTATTTCCACATAATACATGTATGAGAAGTAACCATGATCCCAGTAGACCTTTTAACATGAGGACCTCTTGAGGATACAGTAGCTCCCTTATTCCAGATAAGTTTATTTTACATAAAAGAGCCATGTAATATTTCAATATTTGAGTAGAAAGAAAATACATTGTTTTCCATATCCAGTATATAGTTGACAGATTGTTCAAAATGCAGATACAATTTGTTGAATTTGTACTGTTTCACAGTTTTTCCATTAAATTTAAGTTTAAAATCCCTTTCAAGAAGTGTAACATGTTGAGGGGAGCATGCAGTCTTGTAGTGCCACCTAGATTTAAAAAGTGGGTATGTCTGATGCTCTATATTTCCATTTTAGCCATTGATAGAATCCAACTGTAGAGAATTTATACAGTAAAATAGATGGATATTAGCTGTAGACTGGAACAGCTTAAAAGATTTACTATGCAGCCTAATAGTTTAGTCCTCCTGTTTATTCATACTAAGCTTAATGGAAATTACGCCTTACTAAGCATGGGCAAAATGCTCTGCAGGGAAAAGCTGGAACTTCTAGCACTACACCTGAAGTCATGGAATAAATACCGTCCTCTTTTTAAAATAATAGAGTGATTTCTAAGAGCATGGTATCAAGTGCCATGATGTAGCCACCCTGCTGCAGCTAAGCATATGGAAAAACCATGTTTAGTTCACTATCTTAGGTTCCATGATGAAAAAAGGCAGGATATGCATGATCTGGTATTGGTTTGACACCTTTTCTGATATGTTCTACCTGAGTGAGCATAGATTTGACTTTTCCATTGTTATTATAAATACATAAGCATTTTTTTTTAATCATATGGCATAGCAGTTCAGTGTTCATGCTGCTTTTTCTTCCTGGGAAATCCTGGTGAGGTCCAGCAGCCAGATGTGTAGACTATTTCGCCATGACAAGTCACGTTGCCCAGGGTGCACCACAAGCAGGCTAGTCTACATTGCACCGAGCTGGGCTGAGAGAGAGTGACTGGCCCAAGATCACCCAGCTGGCTTTCATGCCTAGGGTAGAACTAGAACTCACAGGCTCCTGGTTTCTAGCCCAGCACCTTAACCACTAGACCAAACTGGCTCTCTATTTCTATTTCTCTATTTCATAAGCACTGAATGTGGGTAACTGATATTTATGTGTATTTCTAAGATATTTTGTCAGCTCTCTGATATTGGAACTGATTTTGCTCATCAACTCTGGTGGGAGCAGGATGGGGGCAGTGTATCTATCCTTGCTCTTCTTGACCTCTCAATCATGGTATCATTTTGGGGCAACTCAGGGAGTTGGGGGTGGGCAGCATGGTTATGCACTGGTTCACCTCCTTCCTCCAGGGCCAGTCCCAATCGGTGTTGATAGGGAGTGAGAGATTCAGCCCGTGGCCCCTCCTTTGTGGAGGGCCACAGGGTTCAGTGCTCTCTCTGCTCCTTTTTGACATCTACATGAAACCACTGATTGAGATCATCCTTCACCATGGGATGAGGTATCATCAATATGCAGATGATACCCAACTATACATCTCCATCCTGGGTGACATAAGTGATGCTGTGACCACCCTCTCTAGGTGCCTGGAGGCTGTAGCGGTCTGGATGGGGAACAACAAGCTTCAGCTGAACCCTGGCAAGACAGAGTGGCTATGGGTTGGGGGCTCCTCTGTATCTGGGAGTTTACCATCTTGGGTTCTGGATGGGGTTGCATTGCCCCAGACAGACTGAGTGTGGAATCTGGGGGTCCTTCTGGACTCACAACTCCTGCTCAAAGAGCAGGTAGCAGTCAAGACCAGGAGGGCCTTTGCTCAACTTAGTGTTGTGTGCCAGTTATGCCTTTTCCTGGATCGAGAGGCCCTCCAGTCAGTCACTCATGCCCTAGTCATATCCCATATAGACTATTGCAATGTGCTGTACATGGGGTTACCCTTGAAGAGTATCCAAAAGCTCCAGCTGGTTCAGAATGCGGCCATGCGAGCAGTCTTGGCTGCCCCGAGGATGGAGCACGTAACACCTTTGCTGAAGAAGCTGCATTGGGTTCCAGTTTGCTTCCGGGTCCAATTCAAGGTGTTGGTTATCTCACATAATACCTAACCTTTCCCCTTAAAGCAGTTAAATATGTTGTGTGAACAGAGCATGAATGCTCTGAATGCTCACATAGCATTATTCTCAGAGCAAATTGAGAACCTATTTTGAGAAACCATGGTGGAAGCTATACATTCTAGCCTTTAGAAAGGATGTTACCTTCAAAAAAATATTTTTGGGCACCTCATATTTTATCTGAGAACCCCCCCTCCCCCAATACCTGCTGACAGTTTGGAAAGTTGTCTCTCAATTCATCCTCTAACACTTCTTCTAACAAAAGGTTCAGATGTGCCCTAGACTTTTCACTGTATTTTTTTCCCCTTCTATACATGTATTCAACCCATATAAAATGGATGCAGCATGTTTAAGTCTGTTCTTTAACAGGTGTAGCCTCCTCACCAGTGTTCATTAAATTGGATTGCATTGTAATCCTCTTAGTCCTTAAACAGGCAGCTTTCAAAATTAGAAGACCCAGGGCTGCCAAGCTTTTTAGCATTTCAACAAACCACATACATTAGATAGAATAATGTCCTCAGCTGTCTTCAAGACCACACACAGTCTTCCTATAATATTCTTCTACTGAGTGGCTTTCAGAAATTCCCTTTTCTCTTTGAGGTTTCAAAGGGAAAGTGGCAGATGTAGGAAGCATCTAATTTAGCTGTCCCCAATTGCTAGAGACAGTGATCTGCCTCACACAGACAAAAAAGATGAAAACATAGCACTCTGTAATTTGGGGGGGGGGGGGGGGGGTTAGAAAGTACCTTTACTATAGTTAATGCTGTGCAAACATCCTAAGTGTTGAATATTAAAGGCATGTTTGATAACTAGCATTTTAGGAGCTTGTTTAAGTTATAAAGTCTCTTTCACCAATTAAAATGAGCCAAGAAATGCATGAAAAATATACTCCAGAATTAAAATCCCATTATCCTTATGGAATGGCTAAATGGATGTTACAATATGAAATCTGCTGTCATCCAAATCCAGAGTGTGTTTTATCTGAAAGTAAACCATGCTAAGTTCAAAGGAACTTTGCTTCCAAGTAGCTTGTGGCATTCATTTCATTCACCCAAAAAAACAATGAAAGCAGTAAAAACATCATAGTAGTCTCTTTTAGAACTTTCAGAAACATCAGAGATACTAAATCACCTTTATGAAGTAGATAATTATGGCTGATTAGCAGTTCAGAACTTAGCTTTCTGTGACTTGAATAAAACACAGGAATCCATATTTTCACATAAAGGTAAATTTAACACATATATTGCTTGTTTACTTAATTCAGTATTTTTCTTCTATACATGGATAGCTGGAGAATAATTTTAGTTTATTTAGCATTAAATTAACCAGGTTCCATTCCAGCTAGCAACTTGTAAACCAGTTGGTCTTATCAGTTGAAGACTTATACTTGCACATTGACTTCTACCATAGGAATTTACAATTGATGTAAAACTACCTTATATATGCAGCTAGTTTAGGAGACTTGCAGGAGCCAGGAAGGTTTTTCCAATCTCTCCCAATCTGATTGAACAGTGACTATTATATATCATATGCAGACATACTACTTTATTAATATAGGGATTCCTATGATTTATCACTATTTTAATACATATATTACAAAGCCTGCCTTATAAAATCTCAGAATTGTTGACAGTCAAAAATAAATCAGTTTTTATTTTTAAACGTCAATGCTATTGCACACAGAACCACTAAAACATACAGCCTGCACAAAAAGGAGATGTGATTGCAATGATAGCAAACATATATATCCTTATCTAGTTGCATAATCTCCCCTACCCCCAATCCATTAGAATGTGACTGGGGTGTCCAATTGCAAGGGCCATTCTGAAATGAGGATAGACCTATGGATCTTGAATCCTATGTTCTCATTTATTTCTCTACTCCCTACCAAGATGCTATGTAAACCAGTACCAATTGGCATTATTATCAATATCAAGTCCTATATTTTTTTATTTTATTTTTTATTTTTATCCCACCATTATTATTATTATTATTTATAAATAACTCAAGGCGATGAACATACCTCATACTCCTTCCTTCTCCTATTTTCCCCACAACAACAACAACCCTGTGAGGTGGGTTGGGCTGAGAGAGAGTGACTGGCCCAAGGTCACCCAGCCAGCTTTCATATTATTGCATTGTTATTGTGCTTTTGTTCTTTTGGTGCACAGTGATATCGTCACCAACATACTGAGCCTCCAAACTATCAAGGCAGAGCCCCATGGAGGAATTTGAACTGAAGATAGGGCAAGTTAAAGATGCCCATCCTACCTTACAAATCACTCTGCTTTGTTCCATTCCACAGTTGGTTCAAGCTTTGTACTGAGTTCTTAAATACATTCATACATCAATACAGCCTTTATTCTTTTAATTATTTATTAAAAATTGTCACTGTGTCTTACCATAAAATGTTTTATTAAAAACTAGTGTTATGGACACTGATCAATATTTCTCACTCTGGACAATAACACTCATCAGGTAAAATACAATCTCAAAAGTTATTCCAACACACTCTTGGCAATTGATTTCAGTGAGGGAAAATTAGGGCACGGGGGGATTACACTGACATATGATGCAGAGGGAAGGAACTGAAGAGGCTCAAATGAACTTTCTGCAATCTGAGTCCTATGGTTGTCTTTATCTGGCTGGTAGTATCCTTACGTGTGAGTATATTGTGGAACTTATCTCTGTCTGTACTGTGTCATTTTGCAACTGGACACTAGAGGGCAGGCTTCCTCTACACTATCACTAAAACTAAATTCTACCCAATTTCCTTTTACATTTTGAATTAGTAAGCATAACCTTATTTGAGAGGGTACAATAATTTCACAGAGTATCTGTACAAAAATTTCACAGAGCAGACAAAGCTTTTATGGAGTAGAGGCCTCTTAACAGATGCCTGAAGTGTTCTCTGATAGAGAATAGATGCACAATACTTACATGCATATGGGTATAGCTCTAGTCCACAGAAATATATGCCCTGATAAATCTACAAGTCTGATGATGTCATAACATTGTTAATACCTGCCAAGACAGAATAAACATATTAATTCACTTCCAAAATCAAGCACTGTGTCTTTTAATTAAAAAAATGGTTTATGATTTTCCAGCAATAAAGAGGTTGGAGAAGTGGGGGAGTGTGTGCACATTTGTTTATTATTTTATTTATTATTTGGTGCTCAGCTGGTAACAAATGAAATCAAGTGGGATCCATTTAGTCCATTTTTTTTCTGTAAAAATGAATGCATCGCCTTAAAAATTTAGCCATCTTGTATAAGTGCAAGATGATTAGTGTGGTAAGGGCAATGTTTATAATAACTTTTTAAATGATTAATCAAGTTAACAGAGAACAGTAGGGAACCTTCCTTTTTCATTCTTCATAATGAAAATGAATTAGCACCATTATTTTTCTCTGTCTATATGTCTTGATCCTTCTTCATCGTTCCTCCTAGTTTTCTCCAGTGCTGATGGCTTCTATCAGTAACATCATTAACTCATTGAAAGCGGCTGGTAGCCTTTGGAGAAACCAAGATCTCTCCACTCCACATAGAAGCATTACAACTGGGGGTGTAAGAGAATTCCATGACAAATTCTATGGAACTTAATTTGAATTTGAATTTCACACAAATCAAAGTTCACTTCTGTTTGTCTTTCCTACAAAGTATTTAAATGCTCATATTCAGTAGGTCTTCCTATAACAGCTTTTCTATAGAGGAAAATAATCTCCTAGGAAATACTTCATTAATACAACTCCAAAAAATGGAGCCAACATTTGAGTAAAACCATTGTTAAATAAGTGATGCTTCAAGACTTCTTCCAGTTGTGTTAATTTATCCGTCAATGCTAAAATTCCAGAGTTTAAAATATCATTGATCAAAAGAAAGATATATGTTAGTTTTCTAATATTTGCAGTAGTAACATTGGCAACTAACAAGAACTGAATTATTGAGTTGTAATAATTTATCAGTCTTGGGAAATATAAACCAAATCTACAGTAAAATTAATTACTAAATATTGTAGAGTAAATTTTTCCAATTTCTTCAAAAGGTTTAATCAAAATTAATAATAGAGCTGAAATTGCCATTGGAGATGGTAATAGATACAAATTTCAGTTCAACCCCTCTTATACCACATAGAAAGGTTTTCATTGATATAACATAATTTTACAGGAGTGAAAGTAATATACAAAGAGACTATGAATTTCAGTACACAGACATGGACTTTCTGGGGAAGAGAGAGTTCTGTTCTGTTTTGTTTTGTTTTTAATTTATTTATTTATCTGGACTCTATCCAACCTTTCTATACAAAATTCAAAGTAGCCAAAATTGCTTACACTGTACCTACATATTAATATTAATCAGCACCTCAGAGAAACATTCTGTCATGAGTACTGCTGGAGAACAGGAGGGGTACCCTCTCCAGGAGGAGAAACGCATGCGTAGTTTAGAAGCTTTGAATCTCCCATCAAAGAAACTCAGAACAGATATCTGCCTTAGATATCTGGGTTTTTCTGTGAGGGTTTTCCCGCTGCCTTTCAGGTTAGTAGGATTTTCTGTCTAGTAGGGTAGAACAATAAACACTAGAGACCCAACTAATCGTCTCAGCATGCTTCTTCGCTCTAAGATAGGACACATTCTAAAAACAAAACATCTGAAATTTGAAAACAATTGCAATTATTTATTTATTCATTCATTCATTCATCAAATTTTGCCATCACCCATCTCCCCCCAGAGGAGGGACTCTGGGTGGTTTACAATAAAGGTAAAAGATTTAAAATACAATAAAAGCATAAATAATACATAAAATATAGATATAAATACAAGATATAAACATAAAATAAAATACAGATGGCAATGAATGTTCTAATTCAGTTCATGTGTATATGAAGGACATTTTAGGGTGCCAGCCCCAACTGTTAAAAGTAAATAAATATCTGAGGGTTTCTGCCCAGAGACAAGTTGTTTCTGAAAGTGAATGGGTACCTTAGGCCTGTGTGTTTGACAGGCAAATTTCTGTACAGCCAACAGGTGGCATATTTCTAATGTACTATGATCCAAAAGATTATGGGCAAATCATTTAGCATGTGAAATAAAAAGGAAACATCTGCAGTGTTGCATTGGATTATATGCTGTGATAGTAAGCACAGTACCTCTTGTTTATCTAATTTATTTATCTTTATCTTCTCTTGAAGCAAGTGATATAAAACTACAAGAATGCCATTTTAAAAAACACTATTAAATTGTAGTAATAAAGCAGAGAGTAAATGAAAATGTATGGACAAAATGCATCATGGAATATATTAACAGCCTGCTTCCAGTTTTTGTAGCGCCTAGCCATAATAAACTTTAAAAATGGTGACATATGAAAACAAAAAAAGGCACCAAAGAAAATGAAAGACACTTATAAGCAGAATATTTTAAATGAAAAAATTAGCAAGTTTCAACAATCAAGGTACTCTTTGAGTTTAAAAATCTAAACAGATGGCAACATCTGGATTACCTTGGGGGAGCTCAGATGCTAAGCAGGGTCAGATAACTTTGCACTTGAAGGAAGACCACAAGAAAGTTCCAAGGCTGTAGACTAGATGGAGAAATTAGAAAAAATATCCCAGAAGACAGCAAAGGCAAATTATTTTTGTACTGTTTCCAAGAAAACTGCATAGAGTTTTCCAAGAAAACTTCCTTTACTTGAAGGAAACTTTATCTGTTTTGTTTTGCTTCTATTTTTCTCTGAGCCTGAAGCAAAGGTCAAATGGCCAACCTTCCCCTAGCCCTGGACTGGGACTGTCCATAACTTAATATATCTTGAGATCAGAAATGTTAACTTTAGAATGGATCACAAACAGAATTGCCTCAATACAACATCAAGCAATAGAGGAAAGAACATTAGATGCTATTTAAAGTAGGAATCTTTGAGCTTTTGGGCTTGGCAGCCTTTGGCCATTCTGTGTGTCATTTCAATCAGTGTCTGAATTTTTCACTTTGGAATTAAAAGTGTATTAAAAGGATTTTCCTCACTTTTCTTTCTTGCATTAGTAATTTCAACCAATGAACACAGATACTTTGTGAAGGAGGAGAGACTTAAGGCCTCTTGTCATGTCATGAAAAAAAGATCTCTTGCTTTCAGAAAATGCAGAAAAATCAGAACTTGACAGTTGATCACTGACATTGAAATTCTCTAAGCCTATGTATTTTTGGAAACGTTCCCTAAAAAGTGCTTTGGAAGGTGTTTTGACTTTCTAGAAAGAAACCAGGGCAGCAAGTCTACTGGAATGTTGTCCATGTCACTTCTGCTTGGAACATTCTACTTGAAAAAGCCCATTTTATGCCACAGTATAAATATGCTTTAAAAAAAAACCTCAAAAATCAAACCTTCTCAAAATAGGATTAGTGAGCATAATATTTTTCTTACATTTAATTATGACAACAAATATTCTCCACTTGGCTGTAGTCATAAACCCTCCATACAAGGAGCATCAGCCTTCTTGATCCCTTACAAGATTTGTGGGAATGAAAAACCAATATGGTCTTCAAAAGCAAAAACCCCTCTGGATCAGGCCAATGGCTATTCTAGCCTACCATTCTGCAGCACACAGTAGAAAGGCAGGAACCTCTGGGAAGCTCATGAGTAGGATATTAAAGCAAATACACCAACACACACACAACACTTTTGGTCTTTACTGCATCTGTTTTTAAGGCAGGCATAAAACTGTAGATATGGTTGATGGTTGATGGTTGAATCCTCCATGAAACTGACTAGTCCAATAGTAGTGAATTCCATAATTAAACTATTCTATGTAGACAAAATTTAAATATAATATAATATAATAATTAAATATAAATTAAAATAATTAATTTATATTTTATTATTAATTAATTATTAATAATTGATAAAGGTAAAGGTAAAGGTTTCTCTTGACGTAAAGTCCAGTCGAGTCCGACTCTAGGGGGCGGTGCTCATCTCCGTTTCTAAGCCTTGGAGCCGGCGTTGTCATAGACACTTCCGGGTCATGTGGCCAGCATGACGACTCGGAACGCCGTTACCTTCCCGCCGAAGCGGTACCTATTGATCTACTCACATTTGCATGTTTTCGAACTGCTAGGTGGGCAGGAGCTGGGATTAACAACGGGAGCTCACCCCGCTGCGCGGTTTCGAACCGCCGACCTTCCGATCAACAGCTCAGCGGTTTAACCCGCAGCGCCACCGCGTCCCTATAATAATTGATAATTTATTAATAATAATAATTAAAATAAATAATTAAATATAAATATAAAGGAAATACAGTGCTTCCTTTTTATCAGACTGTAATCTCAATGCATATAGCTTCAATGGATAACCAAGCTCTCATATTGTGAGCATGGGAAAAAAACTTTCTTTCTGATTACATGTTGCATGCCAATTTATATATCTCTGTCATATGCCCCCTTTTCTAAATTAGAACGTCCCAAATGCTGCAGTCATTTATGGAATTAGAGCTACTCTAGCTATTGTAAACCGCTTTGCAATAACCTTTTGAGATGCCGAAGCAATTGTACATAGTATAGTATTCAAAGGATAGCAACTTTATTTTAAATCTTCAACTATATTATCTTAGAATTTTGGGAGTTACACTCTCGAAATATATGGAGAGTTTGGGAGGTCTCTAAATGGTGCCATATGTGTGGAATTTCTCATCTGATCCGATTATATCATGCACTTTCACAATCTTAAGTGTTGCTATGTTATTTATGAGCTCCAATTACTGTCAGATTTAGGACTGTCAAACAAGATGTTTGCTTATCTTTGTATGAAGTATAAAGTATTATCTTTACCTTCCATTCTTCAATATCTCTTTTCTCTAAAACTTATGTAAGCCACATCCATTCATATAGAGGTGGGTGAGGTGGGTAAAGTGGGCCTTTACTGTTCAGAAATCTGATCCATTCCAGTCCTATTACAAATAGCAGCAATTTTGTAAGAAACAAGCAAGTGTCAATGGGTGTGTGTCCACAGATGAGTGATTTCCAAAACTAAAGGGATGCCTTGAGCTTCTGCCTCTTTGACAGGTAAATTATTCTACAACTATTTGCTATATCTGGGTGTATGCACTGGGGGTGGGGTGCTCTGCCTCAGTTGCTTCTCAACCATCTTACCTTGCAACTTTCTTCTTTGGTGGGTTCAGTGCAAGACCTCTTTTTCTCATTTGTTATTTTGTCCTTTCCAGGGCGGCAGTGGGGACAGCTATCCTATGACCTATATATGGATCAATATTTTTGATTCAAGATAATAAAAGCAATCACTTAAAATCTAATTACAACATACTCTTGTTTACTGGGCCATTGACTTCAGTTAAAAAAAAACACTGGAGAAAAAATGGACATAGGTTGCTATGGATAAAAAGAAGAAAAGAGGACATTTTTTTTTAATCTTTAAAAGAGGCTTTATATCCTCATGCTTATTCAAAGGGAATAATATTGATTAACATATTTTAATTTTTCAGGCCTGTGTACCTTTAAATAGACTACCAGAAGGGTAGCCATGGGAATTAAAAGGTATTTTCTCCTCTATTTCAGTTTTTCCTATAACTAAGGCTAAATGCACTCTTGCACATTCACTCTTTGATAACAGGGAAGAAATTGTGCACATGCAACAACTCTGACAGATCGAGAACCACGGAGTTTTAATATCGCCTGACAAACATCTCTGACAACTATATTTTTCAGTACTGGCAATTCACACATTCAGAGATTAAATGGTGTCTGCTATATAATGAAATGATAAAAAAAAAAGAACCTGAATTGTACAAATGCAACTGTGCATAAAAAAACTGAGGCAAAATCAGAGATAGTAACTTCCAGAACTAGATAAGATTAAGCAAAGAAAGGTATTTTATAGATTTTTTTAATACTTAACATGATATAATATATATATATATATGTGTGTGTGTGTGTGTGTGTGTGTGTGTGTGTGTGTGTGTGTGTGTATATATATATATATATATATATATTGGGTCTTTGCTTAAAGGATAAGTAATTATAATTGCAGCTTTAGAGAGTTGTTGGGGAGTTGGCAGGGGGGAATATAGCTGATTATCTGCAGGTTATCTGGCTCTTTCATTTCTGACAACTAAACAATATGTAATCTGATTTTCGATGAAGTAATTATTTAGCAAGTGTGAATAAATGGCAGGTTGTGACAAACAAAACAAGATGCCACACCTGAGTGAGCAAGTTTCACCAGAAGAACTATTATCTGTAATCAGAAGTATATGCTGAAATGATTATTTATGTGTAAGATAAAACCACTTGCTCTGAAAGTACATTGCAGGAACATGTTCTCCTTTTTTCTCCCTGCCATGGACAGATTGTGTAATTATTTTCAGTTATATGTTTCTGAAAAAGATGGGAGAGACCCAAAGCTCAGGGTTAGGACATTTGTGTGTAGGCTGAAAGATTAATGTCTTGATTGGACCATTCCCGCCTTTTGAGAGGCTCAGTACATTATTAACTCCAGTAAGCATGGAAACCAGAATGCTACTATTTCAGTCACTCCTCTGACAAAAGCATTTATAAATAATGTCCCAATATTTAAATTACTCTCTATAAATACAAAATGAAGATGGTACATGCAGAAGCATTTTTCTATGCAAAATGTCATTTTTGGAGAGTATAATGCCCTGTCCTTTCTATCTCCTTTGCCAAAGTTTGGGCCTACAGAAATGATCAAACTACACTTGGAAGAGTTTCTTGTCTGGGGCAGCTTGACTACTTATACTACATGGCAGTACTGAATTATGTGATGGAGAAAGAGTAGAGAAAGACCTCATTTGCTCCACAATTTGGTTCCCTGTGTAAGATACGCATGCTCAAGATGGGGTTTCAGCCAAATTCATTTTGATGGGCTATGGTAACCCCTGCTCTAACATTTGTCTGAATCTAGTATGTACATATGCATGTATGTATTGCATTTAGATGGTTAAATCTAGTTTACTACATCATGATTAATTACACTGGAAGAAGCCTGACTATCATAAGAGAATTGCCTCTGCTATTCCTTCTTTGGTAAGACTCTTACTTCCCCAATCTGGCAAAAATAAACGGATCCTTTTCCAGCAAGACAAGAAGAGATTCCATTAGGGAAAGGAAGTTATGGTTCCCCAAACTTGGAGTTGGTCCTGTAAACTGGGGTTCACTTTCTTGAGCACAGTACCTTCAGAGTACAGTCTCATTACTAGATGTACAAACTTATTCATTATTAAAAGCATAATCTCATTAGTTAACTTCGGCAGGACTCAAACTCCAGTCTAATCAAATCTAATCCTGTGGACATGTGAACAAGTTGCTTCCCTGTAGTACTACAAAGCTGAAACTGGGATGCAAAAGTCTCTCCTAGCTGCCACAACAGGAAGAATTCTACCCTCTTCCAAACATCTCTTATGGGAAACTGCCCTAGGTTGTCATCCTGTCTGGCCTAAGCAGAAGTGAGTTCTAGTTGATTGATTGATTGATTGATTGATTGATGTGATTCACTGATTGATTATGTGCCACCAAGTCAATGTCAACTCTTAGCAACCCCATAGAGAGATTTTCTCCATGACAATCTGTCCCTAACCTGGTCTTTCTGGTCTTCCAACAGTGCACCCATTGCCATGGTAACTGAATCCATCTGCCTTACTGCTGGTCATCCTCTTCTCTTTTCTTCCACCTTTCCCAGCACTGAAGCCTTCTCCAGAGAGCTAGGTCTTTGAATAATGTGTCCAAACTAGGATGAGTCCTAGAGGACAGACAAATAATTATTTTTGCAACAATGCATTATGCTGCTATCAAATAACAAATTACTCTTGGCCTAGTGCTTACACAGAAAATGCCTTTTTTAATATTTTTTATCCCATCTTTTTTATTTTTATAAAAAACTCAAGGCAGCAAACATACCTAATATTCCTTCCTCCTCCTATTTTCCCCGCAACAACAACCCTTTGAGGTGAGTTGGGCTGAGAGAGAGTGACTGGCCCAAAGTCACCCAGCTGGCTTTCATGCCTAAGGCAGGACTAGAATTCACCATCTCTTGGTTTCTAGCCTGGAGCCTTAACCACTACATCAGACTCACTCTTTTATATATGTAATTGACTCAGCTTTTACAATTCTTGAAAAATGTTTTTTCTAATATCTTTGGTAAAATACAATTTAATTCTTAAAGAACATCAAGCTGGTGTGTTTGTGTGTATACATGATTCCACTTTTCTTGACTGATAAATAACAAACAATTACATTAGTGTTATATTCCCAAGTCTGAAGATTGGACATTCAGATTTGCAAGCTCCTCCCACCCATTTCTGCTTAAACCCAATACTCAGGTAAAATTTTGAGCAAGCAACCTTGGTCATGGGATTACTGTACTGCACTGGACAGTGGGTTGGACTAACTCTTATATTCTGTAATTTTATTAAAAGGTATGAATCAGGGCAGATTTCCCATGCAGAATGCTTATTGAATGATTTAGGATGGAAATTTTGAACTGTTGCTGGGAACCGCCAGTTTGCCCTAAAGGCACTGCAGTAGTCTCTGACATGGTGTATGAATATACGTATTTGTATATTCCCTCAAGTTGAGCTCAACCTCCAGTAACTGCATATGCAAGCCATGTAGTTTTCTTGGCAGCAATGTGGATCTTCTGGGAATGAATATATGATAGATAGATAGATAGATAGATAGATAGATAGAGAGAGAGAGAGAGAGAGAGAGAGAGAGAGAGAGAGAGAGAGAGAGATTCTGAAATCTCTTGAGATTCTGGCATTTTGGGGCAGTATTTCCTCCTTACTCCTTATTTGTCCTATGCTGAAAGACACAGAACCGTGACCATTCCACTTCCCACTCCTCTTACTTCCATACAACCAATTAGATTAGTAGAACTTGTACCCTCCAAATATGGTGAGATTTTTGCTCCTTGGATATTTGGGGATTTTTAGTCCCAAAACAACTTGTGGGCACCAGGTCAGGACTATCAGGACCAGTGTCTGCAATGGTATGGTTTTTATTGAATTAAAGGTTCTTTAGCTTACCCAGCTGCTCCACTTTGCCACCAGATGGCACTAGTTGTTCAATCTTCAGTTTCTCTGCAGCAAATAGCTTTATAAATCCTATAGAACATGATTTCCCTTGTAACTAACTCCAAATATGCACTTGAAGGAATGTCCCATTTACCACCAGAGCTCTGATCCTTGGGCTGAGACCAAAAGGAGGAGGAGGAGGAGGAGGAGGAGGAGGAGACAAAGCAAGGTCAGTAATAGGCCAGAGTTAGAAACTGCAAAAGGAGTTTTCTAATCATTGTTATCTAAAGGAACTAGTATTCTGTGATTTTACATCAAAAGTCTCTATATTCATGGCTCAGAAAGCAGATATGAAACAGAATGATTTGAGGAGATAAGTCAGTAACAATGATAGGCAAATAGTGGATGTTAGTAACATCTTCCCAATGGATTTTATCTAATCAGAACCAGGCAGAGAAAACAAAAAAATGCCTTGTTCAATTCCCTTCAAATACCCTAGCTTTCAGATTTATATAAGTTACTTACAGAATGGATCATCCCTCACCACCATATATTTATTGCACTTCTACAGTTGTCTGTGGAAAATGCCAGGAGCAGTTCCACCCTTCCTCCTCCTCCTCCTCCTCCTCCTCCTCCTCCTCCTCTTCCTCCTTGAATTATTTTCAAAAGATGATAGAACTGTGACCATTCCTGAATTCCAGATGGGCACATTAATCATTACTAGGCATTTTGAGGTGGCCTTATTCTTCTGGGTGAGCAGAAGGGGAGTTCAGCTGAGAAGGAGGAGGGACAAAAGAGAAGAGAGGGGAGAGCCAAGGAGGTGGAGGCTGTTGCTGCTGTTGGCTGTTTCCTGACCCTGCTGAATGTTTCCGGAGTGCTGATGATCACCCTTTATTCTGCTGATTCCTGCTGACTGCTCCTTACGTGTAATTGGAGTATTGCTTGCCAGTGATGTAGCTGAAGCAGTTTTCGGAGACATATAAGCTCACTGTGCAAGTAAATAAGGGACTTTGGCAAGGGAATTGTGGGAGGGAGACTTCAAGAAACTTCAAACAACATGGACAGAGAAGAAAGTTCCCTGATGACTTATGCAATGCTTTCATCCTCCTTGAAGAGAACAAAACTACAGCTTGGTGTCTATGTTATAGGAGAAGGTGAAAGGGCCTGATGAAAGAGTTTATACACTGCAACATGCCAAGGAAAGTGAGAAGTTCCTGGATAGGTCAGGTGATGCTCTTTGGGAGGAGCAAGGACAGGAAAGTGAACACAAGAGAACATGAAAAAAAAAACAAATAACAGCACATGACTCAGACAAGCAAGAGGCATGCAGTGCCAAAGTTGCTTAGCAACTAGCTCTTGTTCTAGAAGATAATCCACAGCCATCCCCAGCTTCATGGAGTAGAGCACAAAGGACCACTTTGAAGAAAAAGACATGCATTGTGGTAGTGGTTGATGCCCTGCTGAAAGAATCTGAGGCCACAGTATGCAGACCTGATGGACATAACTGGAGATATGTTATCTTACAGGTGCCTACATCCAGGATATGATGGAAAGGCTGCTGAGAGTCTCCAAATGCACCAATAAGTATGATGTCCTACTGACTCATATGGAAATTAATGACACTGCCAGATGAGACTTTGAACAGAACTCCAAAGATTATAAGGTCCAGGCAAGAAGCTGAAGGAACACAGATAATAAAGAATATTTTTGTCAAACCTTTCAGTTGAGGTCATAGTATAAGAAGGGAGAACAGGATTCTGGAATAGAACAACTAGCAACATAGTGCTGCTGAGAAGAATTTGATTTCCTCAGCCATGGATTGCATGACCTACATGAAGGATTTCAGGCAAGAGACAGATGACATTTCATGAAGACTGGGAAGGACATATTCCTTGCCAAGCTTGCCAGGAAAAGGGGGATGGTGGCAAAAGCCAAGAACTGAATATATTATAAAGGACTGTGGCCAACAATGCACATGAGAAAAAGAGAAGCATGATAGCAGACAAAGGATTTAAAGACTGGCAGGAAAGTACCCAGTGAAGCTAGAAGGGGGTATGACTCACAGTCTCAGAATATTTCTACATTAACACATAGAGTATGGGAAACAAACAAGGAGAACTTCAAAAACCTAAAACTCTGTTTAAAAAGAAAAATATTATGTCACTGAAATCTGGTGGAATGAAACATATGATTGGAAGGTAGGCCTGGAAAGCTACAATTTATTCAGAAGGAACAGATTCATCAAAAAGGGAGAGGGTGTTGTGCTGTATATGAAGAAAGCATACACCTGCCCAGAAATCCACAAATTGCAGCATGCAAATTCTGTTGAGACAATTGGGATAGGAATGAGAGGAGAGAGAATCAAAAGGGATACTGTTGTGAGGATTTATTATAGAGCAGTTGGAGAGGCAGAAGATATGGGTAAGCTTTTCTGTGTCAGAAGACCAAACTTCCAAAGACATATATGATCATGACAATAGGAGACTGTAATTACCCTATCTGATTGAAATTTAACTTTTCCAAGAGTTAGGATCCAACCATTTCTTGTCTTCTCTTGCTGATAACTTCATTTGTTTGAAGATGGAAGAAGGAACAAAGGAATCTGTTATCCTAAACCTAATCCTCACCAACAGAGAGGAATTAGTTGAAGAAGTGAAATTGATTGGAGCCTTGGGAAAGAGCAACCATGATATCCTTGAGTTCATGCTATCGAGGAGTGGGGGGAGGAATAAAGAAGAATCAGACTAGTATATTGTATTTCAGAACAGTACATTTTTATGTACTCATATACATAAAGTAGGTCAGATTCAATTATGTGAAATCCTGAAGCAGAAAAATATCTAAGAAAGGTGGGAATGTTGCAAAATGAGATACTGAAGGCACAGTCAGAAACAATTCCTAGAAGGAAAAACAGGAACCATCTAAAGATGGATACTCACAGAGCTTTTTAAATGCTGAAAAGAAAAAGGGACACATATAGAAAATGAAATAACCAAAAAATATGTAAAGGAAGTCTCCAGAAACTGTAGGGACTTTGTCAGAAAGGCCAAAGCTCAGAATGAGCTGAGGCTTGCCAGAAATGCCACAAGAACAATTTTTTTTCAGTTATGTCAGAAACAAAATCAAAGGCAAACAGGGTATAGGTCTGTTACAAGGACAACAGGGTGAGATGATCATCAATTATGGCAAAAAGGCAGAATATCTTAATTCATATTTTACATGCCAAATGAATATCAAAGTCCAGTTTAGAAAACCATAAGTTCAAAAAGCAGAAAAGTGGCCTTTAGTATTTTTAAGCATAAGTGTACAAAACAAGAGCAAATTAGAATTCTCTGGGTAGCATATGACATTAAAAGCAATAGAAACCAAAATAATGAGAAAGAAGAATATTACCCTTTTAACAGGAAAACCTCTTGATTGTGTATTGCTTATGTCTTTTACTAAATGCTATCTTATTAATAATAATGACTATAAGAGGCAGGGATGTTGAGAAACCAATTAGGGAAGATGAGGCTTGCATTCTCCATGTTAATATAAGTTGGTCTGAATGAAACTTGTCTAACTGTAACAGTTTGATATATTGGAGAGAGGCTTCCAGTCAGAGACTTCATGGTTTGGTTTGGTTTGGTTTGGGTTTGGGTTTGGGTTTGGGTTTGGGTTTGGGTTTGGGTTTGGGTTTGGGTTTGGTTTGGTTTGGTTTGGTTTTATGTAGAGGTAAATGAAGGAAATTTTGGGCAGACAAGGCAATGACAAACTGATGTCACCAAAAAGACAGGAGCTGGGATATCTGAGGAGAGTCTATTTGGTGTGGTGGGACTTCTTAAGCTAAAAGACTACTTACACATTTTTCTACCTTGAAATGGCAGGAAATCACCCCTTGTGCAGGTTTTTAAAATTCCAAAAAAAAAAAAAGGAGCTTGGGCTACATGTGGCCCAAAGGTTGTCTACCCTCTTCAGTATTAAATTCACTTTGAATTTAATGAGATTTCTCCCAGGTGAAAATGTATTGGGCTGCAGACTAAGGCTGAAATCATGCCAACACTTACTTAAAAGTCCCTTTAAATAAAACAGAAATTGTTTCTGAGTAAACTTGAAAAAGCTATAAAAACTCATCATCCAAGATAGATGAAATGTTAAATTTACTTTATATCTTGCCACAACCAGGTAGATATTCCTTTGAAAATTTTCAAGATCTTTAAGATGCTTAATAAAATTTAATGAGAAAAACTATTTTTTCTCTCTCATATTACAAGCAAATCCATGCCGGGCACAAAGCAAATCTATTTTGCTTTCTTCCAAAATGGAGAGTTATATTTTTTTTAATGGAAATCATAAGGGTAAACCCCTGACCCGCAGATTATGGACAACTCACATATGCCTAACCACTGGCCACAATTACTAGGAACTGGTATTCAACAACAGTAGTATTGCTAACACTAATTGTTAATATAGGCTTAAGAGTCTTCCAGACATTTGAAATATTTTGTAATTAAGAACAAATGCTCATGCTTAATGTTTATTAACAACAAAGCATAAAGTATGAAATGAAACTTTGTCAATGAAGCATTGAAGTGCCACACATTAAAAACCAGGTGAAACTTCAATCACACTGTTAAGGCTGTCATCTTGCCTTTTTTGATCACACACTGTGGATGTCCCTGGTGTACCCAAAATGATTAAGCTCCTCTCACCAATCATTAACCTCAGTTCAAGGGAGTACACAGAAGAAACTAGCTTTTTCTCTTCTGTGAATCATATTTATTAATTTTTCCAAGTATATACTTCTAATTGGGGCTGGGTTCTTTGAGGAACTGTCTCTCCCCAGTCACATCTACCTGTCCCTTCAGGTCCAGCAGGAAGGGCATGTTGCAGGACCTGTCCACAAAGGAATGTCATATGATGGGACCCAGGAGGAAAGCCTTTTCTGCCACAGCACTCGCCCTGTGCAACGTCATTCCCCAACCCTGCTGGCCTTCCGGAAGGGTCTGAAGATAGGGCTTTGCCATCTGGCCTGGGGATCCAGTAATGTGGCTATAAAGTAGAGTATGCTCTCCCGCAGATTATTGCGGGGAGGGGAATTGTTATAGTTTTTAATGGTTTTTGTTGTTTTTAATTATTTTTGTTGTTATGTTTTCAGTTATTTTGTTTTATTGTTTTTGTTTTTATAGTAATTTTATTAAAGATAATTACAAAATATTGTTTTTGTGTTTTTAACTTTCATTTAAACCATTCATTTTAAACATTTTAAATATCTGAAGCTGGTAGTTGTTTTCTTTTTAAGATTTCACATACTGTATATAAAGTCAAAAGGTATGATTCTTGAAGCAGATCAAGCAGTTCTACAAAGTAATTTTTATTTTTCTGACTTCCATCGAGAAATGTTTAATGGACAAATACTGCTACAGGTGTACTATTTTCTCCATTTTCATTGCTAGGGTGTAGCCCTGTCAGTAGTTTACATTTAATGTATTTAATTTTCATTTCTAATTCATATTTAAGATTAAGGTGCTGGGCTAGAAACCAGGTGACTGTGAGTTCTAGTCCTGTCTTAGGCATGAAAGCTGGCTGGGTGACTTTGGGCCAGTCACCCTCTCTCAGCCCAACCCACTTCACAGGATTGTTGTTGTGGGGAAAATAGGAGGAGGAAGGAGTATTAGGTATGTTTGCCGCCCTGAGTTATTTATAAAAATAATAAAGGCAGGATGAAAAATTAAATGAATGAATGAATGAATGGATAAAATATTTCATAAGAACAGTAAGTGCAAGTTCTATTTATTCAGTGGAAGCGTTAAGTATGTATTTAAATCAACAGAACTTCAGGGCACTTAAGTTTGGCTGGATCATATTCTACATCTATTAGCAATCACTGAACAAGTTATTGATGGTTAGCCTGCTAGACACTATTTATTTATATTAATCAGTTGTAACAACTTTGAATATCAAGTAGAAAATTATTGAAGCTAATAAAACATAACAGTAATGCATTTAAGAATCAACTAAAATATTCAGGGGTTTTGTGTTTCACAGAACAATACAAACGTGACAGAATTTTTGGTTATTTCTTAGCTTAGGCAAAACCTCAGTTGGACCCTTTTCTGAACAAAGCACTGGGCTGCAAATTTCAACTGTTTTCATTTTTTAAGAATCTACGTGGGGCATATGCAAGACCCAGGAGCATATTTGGATACCAAGACAACATATAAGCCAATGCTTTGTTTTCACCATGTTAGCATCCCCTTCAATTTTTGTTTTATTAAAAGATTTTTTAAAGTAAAAAAAGTCAAAGGGTAGGACCCTGGCAGGTCCAAGGAGATGACCGAGACACCACCAGTGTAAACAGCTACCACACTACTTCCCACTTCTTTCATATCCATTAGAATGCTAGAGGTTCTTAGATATCCACTGGACTGTAAGAACTTGTGACTGGTAGCACCTCATGTGAAAGGTGGGATCTTTTAATATGTTTTCTGACCCCTAGGAATTGGAATATGGAAGACAGGGAGATGGAGAATCCATGACAAAGGCATGCCATGTTCTAAGCCAAGCAAAAGGTGGGGAATATGATTTAGTAGTTTAGTTTAGTTTAGTTTAGTTTAGTTTAGTTTAGTTTGGTTTGGTTTGGTTTAGTTTAGTTTAGTTTAGTTTAGTTTAGTTTAGTTTAGTTTAGTTTAGTTTAGTTTAGTTTAGTTTAGTTTAGTTTAGTTCAGTTCAGTTCAGTTCAGTTCAGTTCAGTTCAATTAATTTTATTATTTTTGGAGGGGGAGATAGACTTTTAATTCTGCCATTTTTTTAAAGTGAACATTTCCTTTCTGGCAGGCTCCAGGACTGCCCTTCTGGGATACCCATAAACTGAACATGGGGATTTTGAATCAGATGGAATAATTTTTTAGCCAGCTCCAATAAGTCTCCAAGATACCATCTTCTGTAGGCACTTCAATAATACTATTAACAGGGATTGGCTTTCATTGGTAATTTCCTTCCCTGGTGGCAGATGTTCTTCTGTTTGTTCCTTATAAAATAGCCAAAGAGTTTCCATTAAACAACATTAATTTAGTTTATCTTCAGTAATGAAATTATACAAACTGTTTACAGTCCTCAACTTGCTTTTCCTAGTAGAAAACCTCATTCTCCCAAACTAACTCCTACTTCTCTTGCTGGGTTCCTTTATGCCATATACTATATGGTATTGGCTCCTCCTTTCATTTGCTAATTAATATCATCTTTATCCCATCCTTTCAGTGGGCAGAGATGCCAATCTCACTCACCCTCCTCTAACACTAAGATCACTCCCAATTGCATATATTTTTGGAAGTTTATATTTAAATATAAAACAGTTTGTATTTTGCCATAGTGGCTTTATATCAAAATTAGAAAAACAAAAAAAGTCAACACAAATAATAATCACAATAATAAAAAGCATGTCAATTTTTTAAAAGTGGATTTTAGTTTTTTGTAAAAAAGTTTACATCTGTTTTTGTTCCTAAAGTTCACTATCATACAGAGCTTTCCTTAGCGTACATAGCTCTTAACATAAATTTTCCTGAGATATATATTTTTGAAGCAAATTTCTCTGATACTATCCTTTTCTATATAAATTTCCCCAGTGCAGGCTTTTTTAATCATGTTTCTAGAATGCCCATTTCGGTGCTATTCTTTTTATGTAAATATCTTTGATGCAGAATTTTAAAATGTAAATTTCCCAACAGAGTTTCTGATTTTTAAAAAGAAACTATCATTTTTATATGCAACTTTAAAAAACATATGGTCTTGCTAGATGCATCATTCACAAACTCAGTTTTGTATAGATTTTTGACCAAAGAAAGACTGAAGCTAACGTTGTCTATTCAAAGTTGCATCTGTACCACAATAGAGTCAATTTTGGTGAAGCTCATAAGTCTGTAGTGAATTTCTTTTACCAGTTTAAATGAATACACTTGCTTTAAATTAATGTTTTCATTTAAAAGACCAGTCTTATGTACCAAATATTAAACTGATGGCCTTTCATGATATTTGTCAATGAAATTCAGTCTCTTATAAGGTGCCATGATTGTGCATTTGTACTTGAGTCACAAAGATCATGCATAAGATCATGATGCAGTCCAAAGGACATTTATGTGACTTCATTTTTTCTATGAACCTAATACACTCGTAACTGCCAAGACTTCCTCTTGCAAGTGTTAAAATGTTATGGAATATCTTTAACAGTTTAGCAGAATCAAAGCATTCCTCCTACTTGTTTTTATGAACCTTATGAAGATAAATCCTCCAGTGATCCTGGTTGAGAAGACACACATGATTAATGGGTCTCTTCAATTTAATATGATTCATATCAGTTTTTAAAAATAGCTGAGTTCTCAGCAGTATCATGCATATACAGGTCCATTTTATAGTATCACAAAGCAAGCAAGGACTTAGTGGGGTTATGTGATCCTTTTGGTATAGCAAAATTTCTACCGTATCTACATTCTCAAAAGAACATAACAGGAAGCAGATTTATTTTTGTGACAAAGAATTATGATAGGATCTTATAGCTTTACAATTTATCTCAAATGTATCTGTTTCATTCTTTTCTCAGTACAAACAAGAAGATGGCTCCAAACCCAAAAGAATATTCTATATGAATCACTGGGTTAAATGACTAGCTATAATGCATTGATAGTTTGCATCCTTTCAGATTGATACTCTTAGTTCTAGATTTTATACTTCAAAGAAATAGTTTCCTTTAAAGCATATTTGCTGAATGTATGGAAACACCTACACACACACAATAATATGTGCTCATATTATTGGCTCTAGCCCCTGCCTCCAACATATTTAGCATGACATGTGAATAGAACTTTAACTGCTTATGAATGTATACTTGTAGCCTATCAGCAGCTTGGATTGAATGGAAACACTCAAGTAAAGTGCACATAGTGCAAGCCCATATGGACTTAACACATGGGCTGCACAGTTTCGTTATTTATCATCCTTAGAGGACCCAGCTTTGCTCTCTATAAAAAAGGGCTTTTCTATTTGGGTGTCCCAACTGCAGAATTCACACCAAATAAGAATTTATATCTGAAAGTCTGTCTTAGCATAGAAGATACATTTCTGAAACCTTGTCACATCATGATATGCCTTGAAATTTCTGCATCCTTCCTAGTTCTCACTGCAACTAGGCTTGAAAAATCCCAAAGCTAGCCTATTCCTTACAAATGTGATCTCCCAGAGAATAAACCAAGGAAATTTTTAGCATAGATTAGAAAAAAGAAAGAAACGAACTTATATCAGCAATAAAGAAAGGGACTAAACTGTTACATACAAGATCAGAAATTATATAAGAATTGGCAGCTTTGTCAAGGAATTGTATTCTATGGCTAACATCGATGAAACGGCCATGAACAAATATAATGAAAAAACTGTTCTTAAAGAATTTAATGATCAATATGGACAAATATTAAGTAAATCTATAACTATCCAAGAAACAAAAGAGGCAATGAAACTAATCAGACTTGGGAACACACCAGGTCCAGATGAGCTAATAGCTCAATATGATAAAGAACTCAAGGAGCAATTGTTGGAACCATTAATAAACACAATGAATGAAATTAAAGAGACAAACATGGGAAGAACCATGCATAACTTTGATTTACAAAGATGGGAATGATCCAGAGAAATCACAGTCATGCAGACCAATCTCATTGCTGAATGTAGACTATCGAATTTTTATGACTAGATTAACTGAACAGCTAAAGAAATGCATTCCAGGTATAGAACATATTGGTCAACCAGGTTATATTCTGAAGAGGAACATAAAGGACAACAGCAGATTTATAATCAATGCAACAACAACAGTAGCAGCAGAAGGCAGTATTAATCTTCCTAGACACAGAAAAAGCCATTGATAACCTGCAGTGGCCATTTTTACTTGCAGTATTGAACAAAATAAATCCAGGAGAAGAATTTAAAGATGGAGTTAAAAGCATATATCAATGAAAAAAGCAAAGATCATGGCCAGTGGAGCACTTGCTGCAGATATTTAAATAAGTAAAGGCACTAGGCAAGGATGTCCACTCTTTCCCTTATTATTTATCATAAGTCCTAGACATATTGGCAGAAAAGGTTCAAGGTGGCAAACAAATCCTGATCTCAGATCCATGGAAAGGGATATTAAGAAGCTTAAATGTTATGCAGACAATGTAGTATTAACCATCACAGGACCACAAAGTGTAATAAGACAGTTGATGAAAATAATCCAAAGCTTTGGAGAATCCTCCAGATATAAAAACAATGTTCAGCAAAACCAAAATAATTACAACCATATTAGATTCAGGGAAATATCTGGGTTTGCATTTGAGAGGCATGATTTAGAAATATATCAAAACAATTATGTCAAACTATAGAAATAAATTAAAAGAGTTCTTGAAAGATGGAAAAATTTTCTTGTTTAGGATCAACTGCAATTATTAAGATAAATGTATTACCCAAGAGAAACTATTTGTTTTAAATAGTACCAATTTTTATTCCAGAAAAAAAAATTACAATAATGGCAAAAAACTCTTATATGGAGTGGGAAAAAACCTAGGGTTAAATTCCAAATTTTACAAGTCTCAAAAGATAGAGGTGGTCTTGCTCTTCCAAACTTCAGATTATATTACCAAGCAAGCTATTTGTTATGGCT
Source organism: Candoia aspera (assembly GCF_035149785.1). Classification (NCBI taxonomy): domain Eukaryota; kingdom Metazoa; phylum Chordata; class Lepidosauria; order Squamata; family Candoiidae; genus Candoia; species Candoia aspera. The sequence goes on along the minus strand of NC_086158.1, from coordinate 33,103,002 downwards.
AACAGAATGGATAAAATGCTCAAACAGTAGAACATCAATATTGGAAGAAGCCAGCCTAGCTAATGGGCTTCATAGATACTTACAGTATGGTGATACAAAAGAGGACAAAAATTTTAAAGGACATATTATAGGACAATGCTTGATAGAAGTATGACACCTTATGAGAAAAATAGTTCAGTCCAAGAATTCCATCACTAGCCTCTCCTTTAAATGCTTTTCATGTTGGAGATAACTATAATAAGTACAGTGCAATTGCATATGCAGGTATGTTTCATTCAGACTCCATGAACAGACCAGATACACATCAGGAACTACTTGTGAAGGCTGGAACATACCATGGCTGATGTCTGTACAATTTGCTGGAAGGATAAAAACTGACTTAAAAATGAGGGAAGACTTCTAAGAAAATTGAAGGATTTGAAATACTCATACAGAATCAAGACTACCTTGAGAGTATACATATACCGTTACTCAGATATGACATGGAGACAGAACAAATAAAAACTTGCATGACAGAAATGGATGCAAAACTTTAAAACAATAGTTACAACACAACAATAGGAAGAACAAATCTATAAAATTTACCCCAAGTTAAAACTTAAGAAAAAATGGGTATAAAATGTTTTTTATATAGTGTACAACTCCATCACTAATTGCCAAGATAGACAAATCGTATAGTAATATATGTTGGAAATGCCATGAGACAGAAGGAACATTTTATCATATGTGTTGGACATGAAAAAAAAAAACCTTCAAAAGTACTGGAAAGAAATACAGGTAGTCCTCGTCTAGCAACTGCCTCATATAGTGACCATTCACATTTACGACAGTGATGAAAAGTAACCTTGTGACTGATCCTTTCATTATGACATTTGCAGGTCTGTAAAACAAAGGAAAGCTGAAGTAAGATCATAAGCACAGTCACTGTTTTGCTTAGCAACCACTTCACTTAATGACTGAGTTGCTGGTCCCAATTGTGCTTGCTAAATGAGGACTACATGTACACAGCACTACTCAGAGTATTTTAGAAATCAGATTTGAAATGAAACCACAATTCTTCTTAGTATGCCTAATTCCAAAACATATTAACAAACATATATCACAAGTTAATAAGATACATGTTTATAGCCACAAGGATGAATTTAGCACAACAGTGAAAAAGAAATGCATTACCAAAGACATCATACTGGGAAATTAAGATTGCAGAATATCAGCAATGGCAAAATTAACAGCATATATACACGACATTTAACCAAATTTACTGTAAGCAAGAATGGCTTCCATAAATTACCATATGCAGTACGGCAAATATAAGTGTTTAGAGCATGGTTTGTAAGGGGAAAAAGAGCTGGCTAAAGAACTGAAATTAGAAACATACGAACATTTTAAATGCCATAAATATTGTACATTAGTCGGAGTACAACAAAGAGGAAGTTACAAACCAATATTTATCTATAATGCTTTTATTTATTTATTTATTTTATTTATTTATTTATCTTATTTATCTAATTTATCCCTGCCCATCTCCTCCCATCAGAGGCCTCTGGGTGGTTTACAACAAGTGATTAAAACCATCAGAATAATACAAAACATAAAATACAGTAAAAATACTATAAATAGAAATAAAGAATAAAAAATCCAAGTGATGAAACATCTAAAACAGTCCAAGTGTGGGAGGAGTGGTCTATAACAACCATCCCCATGTAACTCTATTCCCCTCTCTGCCCCAAGCGAGGCAGCAGAACCAGGTCTTCAGACTCCGCCGAAAGGCCAGGAGCGATGGGGCCAATCTCACCTCCGGGGGCAGCATGTTCCACAGGGCGGGAGCTACTGTGGAGAAGGCCTGCTTCCTGTACCCCATCAGATGAAATTCTTTTACAGACGGGGTCCGTAGCATGCCCTCTCTGCACGATCGGGTGGGACGGGTTGATGTAATGGGGAAGAGGCGGTCCCTCAGGTAACCTGGTCCCATGCCATGTAGATAATTTTAGTAATTTTTCTTTTACTTGTATTTGTAAATAAGAAATATTGGAGATTTTGGCACTTAGCTCAGAGACTAAAATCCTTTCTCACATTGTTAAAATAATTTAATGTACTTTTTAGGTTAATTCCTCACCACTGATATACTAACTATACAGTCTCAATAATTCCTTTGTCCACTTACTGAAATATTATTTCTGTATCTCCTCCTGCTCATGCTCCTGCTCCTCCTCCTCCTGCTCCTCCTGCTCCTGCTCCTCCTCCTCCTCCTCCTCCTCCTCCTCCTCCTCCTCCTCCTCCTCCTCCTCTTCTTCTTCTTCTTCTTCTTCTTCTTCTTCTTCCAATTCAGAAATATTTTAAACAAAAAGAAACATCCCAAAGCTAGCCAACTCCTTACAAACAATAGTATTTTAATATATTCTCGCCAGACTCCACTAAACCTCAGGAGAACCTCAGTTTTAAAAAAAATTCTATAGGACATTTGGCAGCTCCACAAATTTAATGTATGATCCCATGCAAAATAAATATCTACTTGAAAAATCTATTATATGCTTTTTGTGAAAAGAATAGAAAACATTGCATATTTTTTTCCAACCACTCTCTAGGAAAGGTCTGTTTCAGCTTGGCCAGTTCTTGAGACTATAAATGAGCAAATGTAGTCTTTTAGCCCAGCAACCAGAGATAAATGTCTACTCTTACAGCAGTTGAGCAAATGTGCTTGGTCCTGTTATCTCTCCCTTGAATATTCATTGTCCTCATGCAAAAGTAATGCAGTGTAGTGCAAATCTCAAAGCCCTTTATTTTATCTATGACCTTTGATTTGCAACTGGGCCACACAGCATATTGGGATTCACTGGTTCTCTACTGAATACTGACTCTGTGCAGAAATAGCACCACCAAACTGGAAACTGAAGAATGAAAGATACACAAGCTGCATTACTGCACATTGGTCATACATACAGTATTCATAATAGGTTACTGTGCACTAAAAAGCCCAGCCTTGGTGCAATGCAGCCCTCACTGTCTAAATGTTGGATGAGCCTGGACACACTATGAAAGAAATATCTTGCTTCCTTCTTTCTTACCCAGTGTCATTTATTGAGTTGGCACCTAGGTAGTTATGTGTCATGCGCTGCCTCCCCCTGAATAACAATCAGACACTGGTTTGCGAATCAGGCTCTGGTTTATTGCAGGGCAGGTACAGCATTGGTAGAAAAAAGCTGAGAGTGACAGGAGCGCGCCGGTGCGGGGTTTAAATACCCCCCGCCGGTCAGCGCCCCCTCGCTCACGGTCACGTCACCACCCTTTGTCCCATGCGTTGCCCTGCCGGTGGGTGAGGGTTTCCGGGATCGCCCATCATCAGGTTTCCATTCTTCTGCTGATTGCTTTCAGCTGGGCGATCCCCGTTGTATTGCCGCTGATGGTTTGGGTGGCTCCGTGATTCCTTTGGCTATTGTTTGTTGGCCGTTAGTCGTTGTAGGTTGATGGCTACTTAACTTGTACCCCTTCACCTATTTCCTTGTCATTGTCATGAGTGCCATTGCGCTGATGACTTTAGCTCAACGGCACTCATGACATACTGCCCCCTTTCCGAATAGTGTTCTCCCTCGGGTTTCTGGGTTTTCCCCGTGGAGCTGTCAAAACGCCACATTTTTTTTTTTTTTTTTTTCAAAGTTCCCGCCGGAGTAGTTGTCGCCCCTCCCTTTGCTCCTCCCTCTACCACGTGCCTTCCCAGGGTGTGTCATGGTGCGCATGCTCGGGTTCTGACCTGGCGTGCGCATGCTCCAACCACACCCTGTTTGTTTGGCTCAGTTCGGCGAGGCGAGAGGCGTGGCTGGTCGGGTGCTTCTCAGCTCCAGGTAGGGCCCTTCTTTTCTTATTTAGAGTGCGTCGCCTTTGTTGTGTCTCCTGGGCGTTGCCCCCAGGTTGCCCTGTTGACTTGCTTGCCACTCCCCCGCGGCCGGGGGGCGGGGGGAGGGTGCTGGCGATCGTTTGTCACCACCCCGTGGGCCCGGGGCGGGGGGAGTGAGTCCCGGGGGGGGGAAGGTCCACCCAAGTCGCGGGCTTGGGGGGGGCCCTTTCCCTTGGGGCACGGGAGGCGGGGGGAGGCCTGCGGGGGGGGGGGTTTGGTTTTGCTGACCTTGGTTGCGGTTTGTCGGGGTATGCCCGGTGAAATGCTCTGGTCAGGTCAGGCGCGTTAACGTTGTGCGCCGCCACCCATTCCGGGTGGGGGAAGTGTTTCCACCTGACCAGATAGTGTAGAGTTCCTCGTTGCTTGCGGGAGTCGAGGATGTCCCTTATCTCGAAGTGGTGTTGCCCGTCGATCATAAGTGGTGCGGGCTGTGGCGTGCTTGGGTGCCATCGGGAGGTGGTTGCCGGTTTTAGGAGGCTGGTGTGGAACACCGGGTGGAGCCTCCGGAGGTTGTGTGGCAGGTCCAGGCGTATTGCTACCGGGTTCACTATTTGCGTGACTCGGAACGGCCCGATGTACTTAGGCCCCAGTTTTTTCGAGGGTTGGGTTGACTTTAGGAACTTGGTGGATAGATAGGCCATATCCCCCGCCTGGAACGTCGGTTGTTGGCGCCGGTGCTTGTCGGCCTGCTCTTTGTAAGCAGCCTGTGCCTCCTTCAGCGCCGCCGTGATTACTGGCCATGCTTCCGCGATCTTCCGTCCCCAGTCGCTGGCGTCCACCTGTGGTTCCGGGGGTTGAGGTAGCTCCGGTATGGGGACGAAGTCGCGCCCCGAGACTACTTCGAACGGAGTTTTCCCCGTGCTCGTGTGGACGGCGTTGTTGTATGCGACTTCGGCGAACGGGAGCAGTTCAGCCCAGTCGTCTTGGTGGTAGTTCGTATATGATCGTATAAATTGCTCTAAGGTGGCATTAAGAACCTCAGTGGCTCCGTCCGTCTGCGGATGCCAAGCCGTAGATAGGGCCTGTTGGGTCCCCGTCAGCTTCAGGAAGGCCCGCCAGAATTTGGAGGTGAACTGTGTGCCCCTGTCGGTCACCACACGTGCGGGACATCCGTGTAGCCTGTACACGTGGATGAGGAAGAGTTTGGCTAGTTGTTGTGAGGATGGGACCGACGTGCAGGGGATGAAGTGGGCCTGCTTTGAGAAGTAGTCCTTCACCACCCAAATGGCCGTTTTCTTCTGGCTGGGTGGGAGGTCCACTATAAAATCCATAGAGATTTCCTCCCATGGGCGGGAGGGTTCTGCCACCCGTTGCAATAGCCCCGCGGGTTTGCCTGGTGCCCGTTTGGCCCTAGCGCACGTTGGGCAGGACGCCACGTAGGTTTTTACGTCTCGCCTGAGCGCGGGCCACCAGAATTGGCGCCGTGTTAGGTGTAGGGTCTTGAGGAACCCAAAGTGTCCCGCTTGCTTGGCGTCGTGTGACCTATGCAAGATCGCCTGGCGCTGCGAGTCCGGGACGTAGATTCTGCCTTCCCCCCATGCCAGGTCTTGCGCCATCGTTACCTTGTCGGGGTTCGCCAGGAACCAGGGGTCGGTTTTGAGGGCGGCGGCGAGGTCCGTGCGCATTCCCCCTGGTAGTTGCGGTTGGCTTCTTTCCGTCGCCGGTTGTCCCGCCGTCGGCTGCGCCGTAGCGTCGAGCTGCCTCCGTGCGCCGCTTCGGGTGGTCACGGCCATCCCCAGTTGCGAGGCGGATAGGACCGTCCCAATGGTGTCTGGGGCGGGCTCTTCGTCTTGGGGCAGTCGGGAGAGGGCGTCGGCCAGGAAGTTCTTCTTGCCCGGCATGAACTTCAGCTGGAAATCAAAGCGGCTGAAGAATTGGGCCCATCGGACCTGTTTTGGGCTAAGGCGTCTAGGCGTTCGTAGGGCCTCGAGGTTCCGGTGGTCCGTCCAGACCTCGAATGGTTGGGTGGCTCCCTCGAGTAGGTGTCGCCATGTCTCTAGTGCCGATTTCACCGCGAAGGCTTCTTTCTCCCAGACGTGCCATCGCCTCTCTGTCTCGGAGAACTTCCTTGACAGGTAGGCGCATGGTTTCAGGAGCCCCGTGGAGTCTTTCTGTAGTAGGATGGCTCCCAGGGAGAAGTCTGAGGCGTCGGCTTGGACCACGAACGGCCGTTCTGGGTCCGGGTGCGCGAGGATTGGCTCCGTAGTGAACAGCGCTTTCAGCTTGTCGAATGCGGTCTGGCACGCGGGAGTCCAATTCAGCACTGTGCCTGGGTTCTTGGCGCGTCGGGTGTCCCCCACCCCTTTGGTTTTGAGGAGGTCCGTTAAGGGGAGGGCTATCTCAGCGAACCCCCGGGCGAATGACCTGTAGAAATTCGCGAATCCCAGGAAGCTCTGTAGTTGCCGTCTGTTGCGGGGCCGCTCCCAGTTTAGCACCGCTTCGACTTTTGCGGGGTCCATTTCGATGCCGTCCCCGGAGATTCGATACCCCAAATAGTCTAGGCGCTCTTTGTGAAACTCGCACTTTGTAGGCTTCGCATAGAGCTGCGCCCTTCTGAGCTTGTCGAGGACTTGCCTGACTAAGGTTACGTGTTCCTCGTGTGTTTTTGTGTAAATAAGGACGTCGTCAATGTAGACCAGGACCCCTTTAAACAGATGTTCATGCAGTACCTCATTGATGAGCTGCATGAACACCCCAGGGGCCCCCGCGAGTCCGAAGGGCAGTACCTTGTACTGGAAAGCGCCTAGGGGGCAGTTAAACGCCGTCTTCCATTCGTCCCCCTCCCTGATTCGGATGCGATAGTACGCCTCGCGAAGGTCCAATTTGGAAAAGACTTTGCCCGTGGACAGGTGGGCGAGCATGTCCTTCACCAGGGGTAAGGGATATTTGTTGGACAGGGAAGCCGCGTTTAGGCCCCGGTAGTCGGTACAGAGCCGTAGGGTCCCGTCTTTCTTCTCCCGGAATAAGACGGGGGCTCCGACCGGTGAGCATGCTGGCTCTATGAATCCCCTGTCTAGGTTTTTATCGATGAACTCCCGGAGGGTTGCCATCTCCTTCGGGGTCATCGAATAGATTTTTGGTCGAGGTAAGGGGACGTCGGGCAGCAGGTCGATCCGGCAATCCGTCTTGCGGTGGGGGGGTAGTTGGTCAGCCTCTGCCTCTCCGAAGACCTCGGAGAAGTCGGCGTATTGTTCTGGTAGGTCTGCTGGGTTAGCGGCGTTGTCTTGTGTGGTCGCCTCCGCTCGTCCTACCGTGGGGTTGCTTTTGCCGGCTGGAACTGGTGCTCGATACTCGCCGTCGCCGAATGTGAAGGTGCGGGTCGCCCAGTTGATCCGCGGGTTGTTTTTCGCGAGCCATGGCATCCCCAGGACTGCAATGGGCCGTCCGATGTGCGTGACTACGAACGATGTGCGCTCAGTGTGAGTGCCCATTTGCAGGGTGACCGGCTCGGTTTGTAGCGTGGCTGGTTTCCCTCCCGCTGTAGAGCCGTCCAGCTGGTGGAATGCCAGCGGCGTGGGGAGGGGGAAGCAGCGGAGGTCGAGTTTGGCGACTAGGTCGGGGTGGATGAGGTTTTTTGAGCACCCCGAGTCCACTAGTGCCGCGGCCGTGGTGGCTCCGTTTCCGGTGGAGAGTTGAATTGCTGCCAATATTACGGAGCTTTTGTCGTTTCATTGAGGTGGTCCGCGTTGCTGTCCCACCGCCTGCCTCGCCACGCGTCTCAGAGCAGGCGGGGAGCATTTCCCGCCGGCTGGTCGGGGTCGGTATTGTCCTCTTCCCCCCAGTAAGCGTCCCAGCTCTCTTTCGGTGTCGCTGTGGCCACGGTCATTCGGCGGTGAGGCGGCGGCCCCGGGTTGGGTGGTTTGGGGCTAATTTTCGGGGTGGGCTTGGGCGCGCTGGTCGGCGGTCGATTGGCGAAGCAATCCGCCGTCTTGTGCCCTAATTTGCCACACCTCCCGCAGGGCTCCCGGTTGAACTTCTTTTTAGGGTATATGGGGCCGGCCATCCCCCCGTGTGGTGCGGGTACCTTTTTCCCGGCATCGTTTGTGTCTTCCGTGGTTGTCATGAGGAAGGTGCGGTGCGCGTGTTCGGCTTTCCCCGCGAGGTGGATCCACCCGTGTAACGTTTCTGGGTCGTCGCGGTAGAGGGCCCATTGGAGAACGTCGCGGTTGAGCCCCCTTTTGAAGATTTCCAGCAGGGTGGTCTCGGACCAGTCGCTGACCTTCCCCGCGAGGGCTTTGAACTCCAGGGCGTAGTCAGGGACCGTGCGGGTGCCCTGTTTAAGTCTTTGGAGTGCGCTTTTCGCCCGCACTTTGGCTAGGGGGTCTTCGAAGTAGTCTTTCATCTCTTTGATGAAAGCAGGGAAGGTGGCGAGGGCGGGGGAGCTGGACTCGTACAGTTGGACGTACCAGTCCGCCGCCCTGTCTTGGAGTTTGATCGCCACGGCGGCGATCTTGTCGGCCTCGGAGTCATAGGAGTGTCCGTGCCTCCCCATGAACTCCCTAGCGTTGGTCACAAAAAACGAGAGTTTTGTGGGGGTCCCATCGAAGAAGATGGGGAAGACCTTTGGGGCCCGGGCGTTTTGTGCGGCCCCGCCTCTCGCTTCTCGGGGTGTGGTGTCTGCCGCCTGTGCCGTCTGCTGGCCCTCCGCTGGCCCGTGTGGGTTCGATGCTTCGCTCGGGGTGTGGGCTTGTGCAGGGACGTCGTTGGGTGGCGCGGGGGGCATAAGCGCCTGGAGCATGGTCCGGAGTTCCGTCAGCTGAGCCCGCATGGCCGCGAGTTCAGCTCGTGCCTCCTCGTCCACAGCCCGCGCCGCCGCTGGGGCCGGTTCCGTTGGCGCGTCCTCGGGGGTGGGTTGCCGGCGGGGTTCATAGTTCCTCTGCCGCGGGTCCGCTTCCTCCGCCGACTGATGGGTGTCTCCGTCGTCCTCCTCCGTGTCGAGCGCCGTGGGGCTGTCGCTCCACGCCCGTTGCTGGGGTGCGATGTGGGGCGCGGGGTCCTCCGCTGGTTTCGGAAGTCGTGCTGCTCCCTCCCGCGGTCGGGTTGCCTCCGTCGCCATCTCCCCTTGGGGTTGGAGCTGAGGCTCGGGTCGGGTTGGGTGGGCGTCCATGGCTCCGGGAGTCCGCGGTGCCTCTGGCCTTGGTCGGTCCTCCTCTGTCTCTTGCCGCGCGGCTCGCCCTCCTTGCCCGCGCCGTTCCGGCCTCATCTTGCTGGTCTTCTCGCCGTCTACTCCTCCCGCGGCTCGTTGTCGTCCGGTGGGGCTCGGCGAGGCTGAGTTTATGACTCTCAGCTTTATGTCATGCGCTGCCTCCCCCTGAATAACAATCAGACACTGGTTTGCGAATCAGGCTCTGGTTTATTGCAGGGCAGGTACAGCGTTGGTAGAAAAAAGCTGAGAGTGACAGGAGCGCGCCGGTGCGGGGTTTAAATACCCCGCGCCGGTCAGCGCCCCCTCGCTCACGGTCACGTCACCACCCTTTGTCCCATGCGTTGCCCTGCCGGTGGGTGAGGGTTTCCGGGATCGCCCATCATCAGGTTTCCATTCTTCTGCTGATTGCTTTCAGCTGGGCGATCCCCGTTGTATTGCCGCTGATGGTTTGGGTGGCTCCGTGATTCCTTTGGCTATTGTTTGTTGGCCGTTAGTCGTTGTAGGTTGATGGCTACTTAACTTGTACCCCTTCACCTATTTCCTTGTCATTGTCATGAGTGCCATTGCGCTGATGACTTTAGCTCAACGGCACTCATGACATTATGTGCCATAACTTTTTCAGATATATTAGAAACAAAGCTCTACCTGGCTAAATGTGAGGAAGAGACAAAGTGGAAAGGGAAGGCTAAGACTGGTACATTTGAATCAGCGTTTGGTGTAGTGCTGCAGGTCTGGCATTCAAGAAGACTGAAGAATCTGAGGATTTCCCCACATTAACTTCAAAAGTTATCTCTTTAGTAGAACTGCACTTCTAAAGCATATTACTTACTTATATAAGTGCTTGTCTTTTTTACTCAACGCTTTGTCAGTAAAGCACACAGCTATTTGCACTCCTATTAAACTTGACCTTGACGTTCTCTTGTAGTGGAATACTATGTTTACATAGCTTGCAGTCAAATCATTAAAGCCCTTTATGAGTCCACTTTAAAAAAGAAGAGTTAAAAACAACATGTCTGTATTTAATATGATGCGAAACCTGAATCAAATCCCTCCTGGTCACTAAAATTGGTCAAAAGTTGTGTCCTTGGATGTGCACGCATAGCAACCATTGAAGTCAATGGGAGCCACATGTAGCCATCTGCATGTGACTTGAAAAGTATCTTGGTCATTGTTGAGATCAAAACAAAACTGGTTTGAATTTGTCATACATCTGTTTTCAACAGTTCTAAATGAGGGATAAGTGTCTGATAAAACATCTACTCCACCAGAATTAATTGGAACATTTCTAACTTGATCTTTAGTGCTGATTAGGATTCTGTTCTTTCTCTCTTCTAGGCTAGTGCATGCCATTTTTAAGTTAAAAATTCCTCAAACTTTGGCTTAATGTGTGGCTACATACTTTTGTGCTTCCATATATATATTCTTAGCTTTACTGAAGAATGTTACAATATTTGTTAATTTTAGTCTTCCATAAAAGACATAATCAGCTTTGACATTAGTTCCTCTTCCTTGCAGCAAATTAAAATGGTTCTATTGTTTGTTGTTATCTGCTGCCATAGTTCTTTCCTAAATATTTCCAAAAGAGTTTTTTGTTGTTGTTGCAAGCTTTTAAAAAGTAAAATTAGAGCAATATGTAGTAAAAGTATTCCAGTTAAAACAAACTCCCGGCAAATGCCAGATTATAGGAAATGAATGGACTACAGTTCTGCTAAAATATATTTTCAAAATAATCTATTGCTTCTTGTGAAATCTGCAGTTTTAAATCAACAAGTGTAATAGGCAGCCCCCACCCCCCACCCCCAGGGATGGCCTCCTGGAAGGCACTGAAGCTTGAACATTCCAGAAAGTCTCCTGGGAAAGATTGTGCATCATCTATAACTGGATCTTATTAATAGTTATTTGTTATTGTGTATTATAATAGCCATGTTTGGTTCTGCATTGTCTTTTGTTACCATTGGGATTAGGGTTATTTTTTTATTGTGAACATTTTATTGTGTTTCTATATGGTTGTAAACCACCATGAGTCTAAATATTTGGCAACACAGAAAATTAAATTACTATTATTATTTCAAAGTATCTAGAACATAATCTAACAGGAAGTTTCAGAACATTTTACAGTGAATATCCACAATGAAATTAGTCAAAATAATGGTCAGTACAATACCACAAGACTAAATGCAGTGAGTAACGCCTAAGAATTACATCATTCTAATCTCATAAAAATAATGATTCATTAATTTAACCCAAAAGCACCATGGATGGCTTGCAGACAGGTAGTATTAGAAATAATAGAGTTAGTAATAGTAGTTTATTAGTAGTATCAGCTTTTCTATGCATTCACATAACTTCTCATTCCTAGGGATTAGTGGATCAGGTACATCTGTTCTATTTTCATTTGCACCTGGAGACTATTTTCTGACCAGGTAAATTCCTAGTCTATAGGATTTTTTAAAAATTCCCTGACTGAACTGGAGATATGACTTCTATTGTGAGTTTTGCACAGTGGCTGAATGGCACTTTCTTAAGCACATTGGATGGATGGATGGATGGATGGATGGATGGATGGATGGATGGATGGACGGTGTCATGTTCATTGTTCCAATGTTCTGAATACATCGTAACATTTCACATGTCACTTTCCTGATCCGTGTTTGCTGGGTGGGGATTTCCAGCCGTGCCAGGCTGTAATCTCCTTGATGTAACTGTGGAATGTATGTTTGGGTTATGGAATGTGTTCAAGGTTACTTTCTCAGGCCGATGTGGGCAACGGTTGCTAGCGCCTGGGAGGGGGTGGTTGCTAAGCGCGAGCGAGGGTGGAACCGGGTTTGAAGCGAGGGTTTTTAGTTTGTATTTGGCGTGCTTTTGCTCATTCTCAGCTTTCTTTGTATCTGCATACTATTCTTTCAATAAATCAGTTATCCTTAAACACCTGCTTGTGAGACTGAGTTTGTCAGAATAGGCAACCAGTACATAAAGCTGAGAATCTCAAAACCCTTATTCCGCTAGCCCCTATCCAGATTCATTTGTGAAGGGGAGCGCTAGCGAGGAACGAACCGTGATTGCAGGAGATGGAGAGTGAGGCATCAAGCGAAGGGGAACTGAACTCCACGGTGGTTAGAGCAGAGAAGGTATCCTGCAGTGATGCTCCGGGGGTCTGGGCAGAACCCAACCCCAACTCGAAGAAGAAGGAGGGACATCAAAAAGTACCTGAAACGACCAGTACTTCGGCTGGTGACTACCTTATGTGGGAGGAGGAATCAGACCCTGGGGCGGCTCAAGCCTCCTGGAAGCGGCGGTACCTGCTGTCACTGAAGGTGGTCAGGAAGGAAGCGCCCGAGGGATCCCCCACCCCTGATCATATAAAGGTGTTGGAGGCAAAATTAGACTCGGTCGAATTCATGCTGTAGAAGATGTCAATGGGATGGGGGTCACCTGAAAAAGGAAGGGAAGGGTCCCGCCATAGGCATTCCCCCTCACCATCACCCCTACCATCCCCCAGAGGGAGAAGCAGGGTCCGGCGTCGAGGAGAGGAGAGGGGCCCGAGGGTGACAATTTCGAGGTCCCCTCCGGCAGAGAGGTGCTCGCTAGGGGCCGTACAAAGGGCTGAGCAACCAGAAACTGCAAGACCCTCACCCTTCACAGTAAAGTTCGATGGGGACCCTACCAAATTGTCCTTCTTCATAACTAATGCTAACAGTTATATGGAGGATTGGGAACAGGGGTTCCGGTCAGAGCGGGGGGAAATAAATGCCATTGCTACCAAGCTGAAGGGGAGGGCGGCCGATTGGTATGTACAGCTGTGCCAATCGAACACTCCGGAGTTAGAAGACTTCGAGGAATTTCTGTGGGCGTTACGGCAACATTTTGAAGACCTGCTAGCTCAGGAAAGAGTGAAGCAGGCATTAAAGGGACTGTACCAAGGGTCACGATCCATGGCGGATTGTGCTCTGGAATTTAAAGCACTGGCGGGGAAAGTGGAGGATTGGTCCCAATCCACGCTGGTGGAGATGTTCAAGGATGGACTGGAAACTGAGGTTCTGAAGTGGTCTCTGGGGTGTGAGGACCCAAGAACCCTATATGATTGGATTCAGCTGGCGAGCAGCACTGAGCATGCCCTAGAGACGTTTGCCCACTGAAAATTGATGAGATATGGGAGATTCAGTAAAGGGTCCTGCACCTCGGCTCCTCCAGGGAAATCCAGCCAGCGGACCTGGGAGGAAGAGAAGGAGCGACGCTATGCGAGAGGGCAATGTCTGCGGTGAGGAAAAGAGGGGCACCGAGCAGCGGCATGCCCGAAGGGAAAGACCGAAGACCGGCCAGGAAAGTCATCTGGAAAATTTCCCTCCCTACCAAGGAAGATGAAGGCGGCGCTGGCGGAGGTCGAACCTGAGGAAGTCCCTTTCTTTGGGGATGAGGAGGAGGCTGTTTGCAATCAGCCGGCGGGAAACGCCAGCCACCTGCTTTAAAGGGCGCCGCTGGGCAGGTGGAAGAGGAAGGGCGTGATCACGCTTCGGTGAGTGGAAATTTCCCTACCATGACAGTGAAGGTGAAATTGGGGTCGTGGACAAGAACTGTGGAAGTGTGGGCTATGGTTGATTCGGGGTGCTCATGGTGTTTAATGCATCCTGACGTGGTAGTTGCATTGGAGTTACCCACGTTCCCTTTGAAATGGCCCATGATCTTCACCCAATTGGATGGATCTACAGCGGAGGGGAAACCGGTGACTCACTCCACAGGGATGGTGGCATTGCAAATGGGAAGCCACTGGGAGAAACTGCCTTTTGTGGTAGCACCTGTGGCGGGTCCGTTTGTCATTTTGGGGATGCCTTGGTTTGTTCAGCAAAACCCACACATAAATTGGGTGTACAGGACTGTGACTTTTGCAGATGGATTCTACAAAGCCCCTGAGGGGGATGAATTGGACAGCGGCGAGGTGGGGAGGGCGGCAGCAACAACTCCGCATCTCCTTACTGGTCCGCTAGACGGCCTGCCAGAACAATACCAAGACTTTGCAGATGTGTTTGGCGAAAAAGAAGCGGATCAGCTACCGCCACCCCGTAAAACTGACTGTGCCATAGACTTTATCCCTAATGCAAAGTTGCCTAAGCCAAAAATTTATGCTATGACCCAGAAGGAACTGGCAACGCTAAGAGAGTTTGTCGATAAAAATCTAGCCAGGGGTTTTATCAAACCAGCCAGTTCCCCAGTGGGTGCTCCTGTTCTATTCAGACCAAAGAAAGATGAGACTTTGAGATTATGTACAGATTTCCATGGATTGAATGCAGTCTCAATATTAAATAAATATCCCGTCCCGTTAATCAAAGACATGTTATCACATCTGGCAAAAAGTAAAATATTCTCTAAGTTGGACCTGAGGGAGGCATATTTCCGCATTCGTATAAGGGAGGGGGATGAATGGAAAACTGCCTTCAATTGTCCTTTGGGCTCTTTCCAGTATAAAGTGTTACCTTTTGGGCTGGCGGGGGCGCCTGGAGTTTTTATGCAACTGATCAATGAGGTCTTGCATGACCATTTATTCAAAGGGGTCTTGGTGTATTTGGATGATGTGTTAATCTATACTGAAACCATGGAGGAACATATAGAACTGCTTAGACAAGTGCTCAGCAAGCTGTGAAAGGCTGAACTGTATGCTAAATTGTCCAAATGTGCTGTTCATAAATTGCAAATTGACTATTTGGGCTATAGAATTTCAGACAAGGGTATTGAAATGGATCCAGCTAAGATTGAAGCCATTCTAGCATGGGAGCCACCACGCACATGTCAGCAGCTCCAAAGTTTCCTCGGATTCGCGAACTATTATCGCCAGTTTATCCAGGGGTTCGCGGGGATAGCGTTGCCCCTCACTGAACTACTAAAAACTAAAGGGCAGGGAGATACACGGAGGGCAAAGAATCCTGGGGCGTTGTTGAAATGGACGCCCGCATGCCAGGTGGCTTTTGACAAGCTTAAAAAGCTATTCATAGCAGAACCCATTCTACAGCATCCCGATCCTAACAAGCCATTTGTGGTGCAAGTGGATGCTTCTGATTTCTCCATTGGAGCGCTCCTGCTACAAGCAGATGAGTCGGGATGTTTGAAGCCTTGTGCTTATCTCTCCCATAAGTTCTCTGAGACTGAAAGGCAGTGGCACGTTTGGGAGAAAGAGGCTTTTGCTGTCAAGGCGGCTTTAGACACTTGGCGCCACTTGTTGGAGGGGGCTACCCACCCTTTCGAGGTTTGGACTGATCACAAGAACCTCGAAGCACTCAGTGCACCTCGTAAGCTCAACCCAAAGCAAATCAGATGGGCTCAATTCTTCAGCCGTTTTGATTTTAAGTTGAAATTTATTCCGGGAAGGAAAAACTTTCTGGCTGATGCACTTTCCCGCAGACCCCAGGATTCCAGCACTGTACCTGATGTAGTCGGTACACTGTGGACGGACCCACAATTGAGTCTGGCAGCAGTGACCCGCAGCCAGACTCGCGCGCAACAGCCAGACGCTTCAATTTCACCCCATCCTGGACATTTGCCAGTTCCCTCAGACTTGCAACAACAGTTTCTTTCCCAATTGAAATCTGACACTTGGTTGCAAGCAAATTTATGCACTGTTACTTTTGACCGTGATTTTGCCTGGAAAAACGATCGTCTCTATGTGCCTGAGACTTTACACAAAGACCTTTTACTCCTTTGCCATGATGACAAACTGGCTGGGCATTTTGGGTTTGTGAAAACACTCCACTTGGTTAGACGTCAATTCTGGTGGCCAACACTAAGGCGAGATGTTAAGGAATATATTGCTTCCTGCCCTGTCTGCGCTGGCTCAAAACAGAAGGTTGGTAAGCCCCAGGGGTTGCTCCAGCCAGTGGCCAGTCCCTCTCACCCTTGGGAGGAGATCTCTATGGATTTTATCATTGATTTACCTCCAAGCCAGAGGAAAACTGTGATTTGGGTTGTGGAGGACTTTTTCTCAAAACAAGCCCATTTCATTCCGTGCGCTTCCATTCCCTCAGCCCAGCAGCTCACCCGCCTCTTTTTTGTACACGTGTACAGGCTCCACAGGAGCCCCTCCTGTTTGGTGACTGACAGAGGCACACAATTTACCTCCCAGTTTTGGCGGGCTTTTATGAAATTGGTGGGTACTGAACAAGCGCTCTCCACTGCGTCGCATCCTGAGACTGACGGATCTACAGAGGCGCTTAATTCCACACTGGAGCAATATCTGCGTGCTTTTGTTAACTATCAACAAGACAATTGGGTTGATCTCCTGCCCTTTGCTGAAGTCGCCTACAACAATGCAGTGCATCAGAGCACTGGTCAGGTGCCATTTCGCATTGTCTTTGGTCGGAATTTTGTGCCCATCCCAGAGCTGCCGCGACCAACGTCTCCTCCATCTTCCCCTGCAGACTGGGCAGCACATCTGGGGGACTCCTGGCCTCAAATCAAACAGGCTCTCACCGATGCCCAAGCTGCTTACAAACACCATGCTGACACCAAACAGGCTCCTCAGCCACCCTTCAAAGTTGGGGATAAAGTTTACCTCTCCACAAAGTTCATTAAATCACCCCAACCATCAAAAAAGTTGGCACCAAAATTCGTGGGTCCATTTCCTATTGTGGCTCAAATTAATCCTGTTACTTTTAAATTAGATTTGCCTCATAATCTTAAATGTTTGCATCCCGTTTTTCATTGCAGCCTGCTCAAGCCTTTCCACCAATCCGATCGCTGGCACCCACAACCCTCACCACCTGCTCCCATTATGATTGATGGGCAGCAACACTTCGAAGTCCAGGAGATTCTTGATTCTCAACGCCTTCGTTCTACTTTGCAATACCTGGTCGGATGGAAACATTTCCCTCATCCAGAATGGATTGCTGCCCGCGATGTTCACTCCCCTGTTTTAGTTGCCCGTTTTCATGTTGCCTATCCTGCTAAACCTGCTCCTTAATTTGGTGTTTTTTAAGGGGGGCGGTATGTCATGTTCATTGTTCCAATGTTCTGAATACATCGTAACATTTCTCATGTCACTTTCCTGATCCGTGTTTGCTGGGTGGAGATTTCCAGCCATGCCAGGCTGTAATCTCCTTGCTGTAACTGTGGAATGTATGTTTGGGTTATGGAATGTGTTCAAGGTTACTTTCTCAGGCCGATGTGGGCAACGGTTGCTAGCACCTGGGAGGGGGTGG
This sequence comes from Candoia aspera, assembly GCF_035149785.1. Taxonomy (NCBI): domain Eukaryota; kingdom Metazoa; phylum Chordata; class Lepidosauria; order Squamata; family Candoiidae; genus Candoia; species Candoia aspera. The sequence goes on along the minus strand of NC_086158.1, from coordinate 33,085,781 downwards.
TTGCTAAGCGCGAGCGAGGGCGGAACCGGGTTTGAAGCGAGGGTTTTTAGTTTGTATTTGGTGCGCTTTTGCTCATTCTCAGCTTTCTTTGTATCTGCATACTATTCTTTCAATAAATCAGTTATCCTTAAGCACCTGCTTGTGAGACTGAGTTTGTCAGAATAGGCAACCATTACAGATGGATGGATGGATGGATGGATGGATGGATGGATGAACACACATACACATACATACATACAATGCATGATATACTTATTGCAACTCTAGTTTCTTCAAAAAAACCCAAGCCTTTCTCAGTTTTTCCAAAAACCATCATGTGACCACTGAGGTTTCTGTCATCCCACGAAAATTACTGTCAGTCCCAGCTTATGTATATTATTTGCACAATCAAGCTTAGTTATGTCATTTCAGAGTTAATATCTGCAGGCAAAAATCAAAGGAACTAGCCAACACATAAATCCTGAACTCCAGATTCCAGAAAATTATCAGTGATGGTTTGGTGACATAAGAGAAACTCTGTACCTGCTCAGAGTCTTATTTTCATTTACATAATTTTTATTAATAGATTTTACATAGATAATGGCATTCAAAGAAAGAAAAAATATAGCAGGGTAAGTGTGAAAAAGAAAAAAACAGAAAAAAAGAAGAAAGAAGAAAGAAGAAAATAAAGAGACAGAAAGCATAAAAAAATTTTTGTCCTGTATCATTGATACAAGACACCAGAGAAATTATCTAGAAGGGATAAAGGCACTTCAAATATATGTTGGAAATGAGAACAACATGAAGGGACATTTTATCATGCTTGGTGGACAGGTAAAAAAGCTTTTAAAAAATTGGATTCAAATATGTACATTGATACAGAGGATTTTAAAGATCAATGTTTAATTGAAGCCAGAACATTTCCTTTTAGGTTTGATGGATAAACAGAGAAGAGCCATAGCAGGCCCACAGCTAGGGTCTGTGCCACCCAGGGCAAACAGGGATTCTGTGCCCATTTTGGTGCCCCCCCAGTGCTCACTTTGGCGCCCCCCAGCGCTCGTTTTGGTGCCCCCCAGCATGGCACCTGGAGCATATGCCCCACTTGCAGCCCTGAGCCATAGAATATTTGTTTAATCTGTGAATCCTGTGGCAGGATTATTATATGCACTAAGATGGAAAGATTTGGCATTACCCACCTAGAGGAATGGTTGGTGAAACTGCCAGAGCTTGCTAAGATGGACAAATTGACTTCTTCGATTACAGAAAGGTCATTACTAACATTCATCAATGACTGGAAACCCCTTATGGACTTTTGGCATGAGAAAGAAAATGATTTTGTGATTTACAGTTTTGATGATTAGAAAGAATAGGTGTCAGGCTCTGCCTGCTACTCAATAAAACACAGACGCCAATTTAGGAAAAATCAGGTTCTGAGTTTATTCAAGTATAGTGCATGCCTAGTTAAAAGCTGAGAGTGGAGGGAGCGCACCGGTACGGGATTTAAATAGCCCGCGCCAGTCAGCGCTCCCCCTTCCCTCCGTTGCGTAAAACCCCGAGCCCCAAATGTCCCGTTGCCGGTGGGTGAGGGGTCGCGGGGCCCCTGCTGGTGCCCCGGGCGTCTTGCTTAATCTTTCTCCTCCAGCCGGTGATGACTTTAAGCCGGGCGATGATCTTCTGCGCTTCCGTTGACAGCTCAGGGCATGCCTTGTGCTCAGGCATTGTCAGTTTCACCCTTTGCAACAATGTATCTTCTTGATTGGATCTTTCCGGCTGGAGTTGTTACTTTGTTGCCGGTGTCTGTTGCCTGTCTTTGTGTGTTGCTTGCATATCTCTTAATCCCTTGCCCCTGCTTCCTTGGTATTGTTATGTGTGCCGTTGTGCTGACACAATCAGCTCAACGGTGCTCATGACATACTGCCCCCCTTCCGAATGGTTAACCCGTGGGTTTGTCGGGGTAAGCAGTGTGGAACGTGCGAATTAGGTCCGGTGCTTTGACGTGTCGTGCAGCAACCCATTCTGGGTGGGGGAAGTGTTTCCACTTCACCAGGTAGTGTAGGGTGCCCTGCTGCCGGCGCGAGTCGAGCACTTCTTTCACTTCAAAATGTTGCTGGCCGTCTATCATTACCGGGGGGAGGGGCGTGTTGGGGTGCCATCGGGAGGTACTTGCCGGCTTTAAAAGGCTACAGTGGAATACTGGGTGAAGGCTCTTTAAATTGTCCAGTAGTTCTAGGCGTACTGTGACCGGGTTAACTATTTGTGTTACCCGGAATGGCCCAATGTACTTCGGGCCCAGTTTCTTCGAGGGTTGGGGTGATTTTATGAATTTGGTAGAGAGATAGACCATATCTCCTACCTGGAATGTCGGTTGCTGGCGCCGGTGCTTGTCTGCTTGTTCTTTGGTGGCTGACTGTGCTTCTTTCAGCGCTGCTGTGATCACTGGCCACAATTCTGCTATCTTCTGTCCCCAGTCACCAGGGCCCGGGGGGGGGGGGTTGCGGCAGCTCTGGGATGGGGGTGAACTCGCGACCTGATACCACCTCGAACAGGGTTTTCCCCGTGCTCATGTGAATGGCGTTATTGTAGGTGACTTCCGCGAATGGGAGAAGATCGACCCAGTCATCCTGGTGGTAATTGATGTACGAGCGGAGAATTGTTCTAGCGTGGCATTGAGGATCTCCGTGGCTCCGTCCGTCTGGGGATGCCAGGCTGTGGATAGGGCTTGTTGTGTCCCGATCAGTTTTAAAAAAGCCCGCCAAAACTTTGAGGTGAATTGTGTGCCCCTGTCGGTCACCAAGCATACAGGACATCTATGTAGCCTGTACACATGTACGAGGAAGAGTTTAGCCAGTTGCTGGGCGGACAGGATTGCTGCACAGGGAATAAAATGCGCCTGTTTGGAGAAGTAGTCTTTCACCACCCAGATGGTTGTTTTCTTTTGGCTGGGTGATAGGTCGACTATAAAATCCATGGAGATCTCCTCCCATGGCCGGGAGGGCTCCGCCACTGCTTGCAGCAGTCCCTGGGGTCTTCCCGGTGGCCGTTTGGCCATCGCGCACACCGGGCAGGATGCGACGTATGCCTTGACATCCCGTCTCAATGAGGGCCACCAGAACTGCCTTCGTGTTAGGTGCAGGGTTTTTAAAAATCCAAAGTGTCCCGCCTGCTTGCTGTTGTGTGATCTGCTGAGGATCGCCTTGCGCTGTGAGTCCGGGACGTACAGTCTGCCTTCTCCCCATGCTAAGTCTTGCTCCATTGTCACCTTGTCGGGGTTGGCTAGGACCCAGGGGTCAGATTTGAGGGCAGCAGTGAGGTCTGCGCGTATCCCCCCTGGTAGTTGCGGCCGGCGCCGTCTGTTAGCTGGTTGGCTTGCTGTCATTTGTGTCATGGGGGTGGGCTGTCTCCGTGCGCTGCTCCGAGTGGCCGCTGCCATCCCCAGCTGGGAGGCGGATAGTACGGTCCCTACCATATCTGGGATGGGCTCCTCGTCTTGGGGCAGTCGGGAGAGGGCGTCTGCCAGGAAGTTCTTCTTGCCCGGTATGAACTTCAGCTGGAAGTTAAACCGGCTGAAGAACTGAGCCCATCTGACCTGCTTAGGGCTGAGACGTCTGGGCGTCCAGAGGGCCTCGAGGTTCCGGTGGTCTGTCCAGACCTCAAACGGTTGAGAGGTCCCTTCAAGTAGGTGCCGCCACGTCTCCAGCACCATTTTCACCGCGAACGCCTCCTTCTCCCATACGTGCCAGCGTCTCTCCGTCTCCGAGAATTTTTTTGACAGGTAGGCGCATGGCTTAAGGATTCCTGCGGGGTCCTTTTGAAGCAGTATGGCACCCAGGGAGAAGTCAGACGCATCAGCTTGAACTACGAATGGCCGTTCTGAGTCTGGGTGTGCAAGGATTGGTTCCGTTGTGAACAGCGCTTTCAGCTGGTCAAACGCTGCTTGACATGCGGGGGTCCAATTAAGCACGGCCCTCGGGTTCTTGACTCTGCGTGTTTCCCCAACTCCTTTGGTTTGGAGTAGATCTGTTAGGGGGAGGGCTATCTCCGCGAACCCCCTGGCAAAGGACCTGTAGAAATTTGCGAATCCCAGGAAGCTTTGAAGTTGGCACCTATTGCGTGGGCGTTCCCAATTCAAAACTGCCTGGACTTTCGCGGGGTCCATTTCCACGCCTTTGCTGGAGATTCGGTACCCTAGGTAGTCCAAGCGTGATTTGTGGAACTCGTACTTGGACAGTTTGGCATAGAGTTTAGCCCCCCTTAATTTGTCCAGTACTTGTCTGACCAGCCATTCGTGTTCTTCCTGTGTCCTCGTGTAAATGAGGACATCGTCTATGTACACTAGTACCCCTTTAAATAGGTGTTCATGTAGCACCTCGTTGTTGAGTTGCATGAACACCCCCGGGGCCCCTGCTAACCCAAATGGCAGTACCTTGTATTGAAAGGTGCTGAGGGGACAGTTGAAGGCTGTTTTCCACTCGTCCCCCGCCTTGATTCAGATCCTATAGTATGCCTCGCAGAGGTCGAGTTTGGAGAACACGCAGCCCGTTGACAGGTGGGCGAGCATGTCCTTTACGAGGGGCAGTGGGTATTTATTGGAGGAGGATGCGGCATTGAGTCCCCGGTAATTGGTACAGAGCCGTAAGGTGCCGTCCTTTTTTTCTCGGAAAAGGACGGGCGCTCCGACAGGCGAATTCGCTGGCTCTATAAAACCCCTGGCCAGGTTTTTGTCAATGAACTCTCGGAGGGTTGCCAGCTCCTTTTGGGTCATGGAGTATATCTTTGGTTTGGGTAAGGGGATGTCTGGGAGTAGCTCGATGGTGCAGTCCGTCTTGCGATGGGGGGGTAGCTGGTCTGCCTCCTCTTCTCCAAAGATGTCTGCGAAGTCAGCGTATTGGTCTGGTAGTCCTTCTGGGTTTGGGTCGGTGTCTTGGGCGACCCCCTCAGCCCTTCCCACTGTCAGAGTGGGTATCGTGTCTGGTGCTGGGGCTTGGTATGTTCCATCGCTGAATTGGATGGTACGCGTCCTCCAGTCTACGCGGGGGTTGTTGTTTGCTAACCACGGGATGCCCAGCACTATGATGGGTTTCCCTATTTGGGTCACCACAAAGGTTATTTGTTCTATATGGGCGCCCATTGTGAGGGTGACAGTCCCGGTCTGTTGCGTGGCTGGTTTCCCCCCTGCTGTTGAGCCGTCCAGTTGGTGGAACGCCAGCGGTTTGGGGAGGGGGAGGCATGGCAGATTGAGTTTCGCAACGATGTCGGGGTGAATCAGGTTTTTGGAGCACCCAGAGTCCACTAACGCCACGGCTATGGTGGCTCTGGGGCCGTAGCTGAGCCTGATCTTCGCTGTTATGATGGAACTTTCATCACTCTCCTTGTGTGTGTCGCTCCCCCTTTTCACCACCTGTCCCGCAGCGCGCTTTAGGGCAGGTGGGGAGCATTTCCCGCCAGTTGTCCCAGTGTGTCGCTGTCGTCCCCTGCGAGGTAGGCGTCCGCGTCCTCATCTGGGGCTGCTAAAGCTCCTGTCAGTCGCCGGGGGGGTGGGTTCGCTGGTTTGAGCAGCGTTTTTGGTGCAGGTCGGGGTGTGCGGTCCGGTGCTCTGTTTGTGAAGCAGTCTGCCACCTTGTGCCCCATTTTCCCGCACTTTGCGCACGGTGCGTGGGCGAACCTCCGCTGTTGGTCCACATGCCCGGTTGGACCCGTGTGCGGGGGGGGTCCTCTTGGGTAGGACGGGGATTTGTCGTCTCCGGTTGACAGCAGGGACGTGCAGTGTGTGTGTTCCACTTTGCCGGTGAGGCAGATCCATTCATGAAGTGAGGTTGGGTCATCCCGGTAAAGTGCCCATTGGAGCACTTCTCTGTTGAGTCCCCTTTTGAACATTTTGGTGAGGGTGGCCTCTGACCACTCGGTGATTTTGCCCATGAGGGCTTTGAATTCCAGGGCGTAATCGGCTACAGTTCTTTTGCCCTGTCTCAGTGCTTGCAGCGCGCACTTCACCCTCTCCTTCGCCATTGGGTCTTCGAAATAGTGTTTCAAATCAGCGAGGAAAGTATGGAAGTTTGATAGGGCTGGGGACTTGGACTCGTATAGCTGGACGTACCAGTCCACCGCCCTGTCTTGCAGTTTGATGGCCACCGCCAAGATTTTTTCAGCTTCTGAATCAAAGTAGTGTCCGTGGCGGGCCATGTATTCTCTGGCGTTGGTGACAAAGAAGAACAGCTTTGTGGGGTTCCCGTCGAAGGTAACTGAAAAGTCCCTTGGGAACCTCGCGTGCTGTGGGTCGCCCCTCCACGTGCTTTGGCTCGTGGGCTCTGCCGGTGTGGATGCACTTGCTGCTACGACTTGCATGCGGGCATGCCCTCTCCCGTTTGGGGTCTGGTTTGGGGTGGGTACCTGCGTTGGCATTGTCTTGTAGGGTCCGTTGGTTATCAGGGACTGTAGCAGGGCTCCTAGGTCCTGTAGTTGGGCTTCCATGGCTGTGAGCCTGGCTTGCGTGTCCCTGTCAGCTGGCCGCGATGTTGTTGGAAATGGTCCGGTCAGTGTTTCGGGATAGGTGAGCTCCCAATTTGGGTAGGGTGGCTCTATCCGGTGTTCTACCCTGTTGGCCCAGTAACGGAATGATTGGTCCACGACTTCATCCTCTGCTACATTTCTTGCGGCTGGGCTGAAGCTCCAGGACCGGAACCGGGGTGCGGTGTGGGCCGGGAGGGTGCCCTTGGCTCTGGTGGAGTGCGTTGTCTCCAGCCGTTGCGGGGTCGCCTCTGCCTCTTGCTGGATCCAAGACTGGAGAGTGGGGTGGGTGAGGAGGGTGTCCGTGGGTCTGGTGGGATATGTTGTCCCCGGCCGCCATCGGGTCGCCTCCGCCACCTGCTGACCATCTCATCCGTCTTGGGTGCGGTTTGTCGGCTCCATCATTGCTCCCGTTTCTGCCTCTCGCCGTCTGGTTCCTCTCGCGGCTCGTCTCCATCCGGTGGGGCTTGGCGAGGTTGGGTTTTGTGACTCTCAGCTTTCTGTCAGGCTCTGCCTGCTACTCAATAAAACACAGACACCAATTTAGGAAAAATCAGGTTCTGAGTTTATTCAAGTATAGTGCATGCCTAGTTAAAAGCTGAGAGTGGAGGGAGCATGCCGGTACGGGATTTAAATAGCCCGCGCCGGTCAGCGCTCCCCCTTCCCTCCATTGCATAAAACCCCGAGCCCCAAATGTCCCGTTGCCGGTGGGTGAGGGGTCGCGGGGCCCCTGCTGGTGCCCCGGGCGTCTTGCTTAATCTTTCTCCTCCGGCCAGTGATGACTTTAAGCCGGGCGATGATCTTCTGTGCTTCCATTGACAGCTCAGGGCATGCCTTGTGCTCAGGCATTGTCAGTTTCACCCTTTGCAACAATGTATCTTCTTGATTGGATCTTTCCGGCTGGAGTCGTTACTTTGTTGCTGGTGTCTGTTGCCTGTCTTTGTGTGTTGCTTGCATATCTCTTAATCCCTTGCCCCTGCTTCCTTGGTATTGTTATGTGTGCCGTTGTGCTGACACAATCAGCTCAACAGTGCTCATGACAATAGGTTATAGAAGGAAGGGAATTATGATGTACTATAATTGGAGACAATGGTTTGATCAAAAAGGCACAACAAAGGATGTTCTTCCTGCATCAACTTAGGAAGTTTAATCTATCTCAGGAGCTTTTGGTACAGTTTTACAGAGGAATTATTGAATCTGTTATCTGTTCTTCTATAACTGTCTGGTTTGGTTCCACAACCAAGCAGGACAAATATAGACTTCAATGGATAATTAAGTCTGCAGAAAGAATTATTGCAATCCGCCTGCCTTCTATAGAAGACCTGTATATTGCAAGGGTCAAAAGGAGGGCAGAGAAGATATCTGCAGACCCTTCGCATCCTGGACATAAGCTGTTTCAACTTCTACCATCTGGACGGCGCTACAGAGTACTGTACATCAAAACATCTAGACATCGAAACAGTTTTTTTCCTCGTGCCATTGCTCTGTTGAACTAATTAATGTTGCATGATATAATGATTGACAATGTATGGTAAGACATGACTGCTAAGATGTGACCAGTAATGCTCTGTTAAATGTGAACATATGTTAGATAACAGTTGCAGTATACTGTCCCTTAATTCTCCCTTTAAATATGAGTGTGTGTTAGTTAATAGCTCCTGCTCACCTAGCAGTTCGAAAACATGCAAATGTGAGTAGATCAATAGGTACCACTTTGGCGGGAAGGTAACAGCGTTCCGTGTCGTCATGCTGGCCACATGACCCGGAAAATGTCTACGGACAACGCCGGCTCTAAGGCTTAGAAATGGAGATGAGCACCGCCCCCTAGAGTCGGACACGACTGGACTTTACGTCAAGGGAAACCTTTACCTTTACCTTAAATACATTGAGAGCTCTTCCACCAAAGTCAAATTCCTTGTATGTCTAATCCTACTTGGCCAATAAAATATTCTATTCTTCTATTCTTCTTCTATTCTATTTGTATGTATAACTGTCGAGAGGGATATCAGAAGCCATTTCTTTATATATATTTTCATTGATTATGTATTTACAATCACAAACTGAACTGATAGATTTGACATAATTTATGTCCTCTATTTATCAGCTTATATAACAATATTAATTATATTATTCTTTGACATGTAAAGAACTTAATTATGAGTGAAGCAATGTGAGTTTTATCCCAGGACTACTGTCTCAGATGGTCAGGTATGTAAGATGCAATTTAAGTACTCTTGTCAGGAAAAATAATTTTTTTATGCAACTTTTTAAAAATAAATAAATAAATGGGAAGATGTGACTAAGTATTCAGAATATGTAATTATAATTCTCCATTTCCCAGTTCAATAAAGGCTATGAAACAAGATGTGCATGATACCACTTACAACTTCTTATCTTGGATTAGTGGAACCTCTCCTGCTGTTGAAGCTCTCACCTGGACACCCACTAACTTCTTGCACATCAGCACCAAATAGTCAGTACACAGCTCTCCCCTAAAAGATGCAGCCTGGGACACAGAGAAGAAACCTTAACTTTATTTGAACTATGGTGCTCAGATATGAGGGCCTTTTTAAGATTCGAAATGACCTGGGACCAGAATGTTCATTTGAATACCTCTGACATCACGCTTTCTTGCCACTGCATCTTAACATATATTCAAGAGATGTGTTCCTTATCAATTCTTTAAAATGTCTTTATATTGTAAGCACAAGAGGAACTAGCAATATGACTCAATGTGGGCTACACTTAATAATATATTAAAAGATCTGATCTAGTTCTATATTAATATTACATAGATCATTTTTCTTTTTCTTCATTTTTAGTTTATTTTAAAAATTGTTATCCATTAATTTCTTTTTTGACTGTATAATCACTGTTGTACTGTCATTTTTTCCTGTTTGTTACATTTTGATTATTATATTTGACCTTTCCCCTCAAATTAAAAGCCCCTGAATCTTGATTTTTTTTTCTGCATTGGTTTCTGTCTATTGAAGTCAGTAGCCCTATAATCAGATGTGTACAGGAAACCTGAAATAACTCTTCCTGTATTGTAAATTCATTTATATAGCAGAAGGAAATGATCTATATGGACTTTTCAAATACTAAAATGTGGATGAACTGTCCTCCTTAGTTAAGATCAAGGGCAATTGTTCCATTCCTCTATCTTTGGAAAGTTCTTGATCAAAAATTGATGTCCAGGTAAATGCAGACTGCTTGAACTCTTAAGGAAGTTTCCACACAAGCCAAGGAAGAACCTCATGCCACTCTTTAAAGCATGCATGAAACTAAGCGGCACGCATACATTTACTTCTTTTTCCCCCCTTCTTTAGTTCAAATTCTTTCCTTGTCTTTATTAGTGTTTGCTGAGTTTAAGAATGAAAATAAGATTAAAGAAGCAACGAACATAGGCCATGACAGAGAACTAAACATATCAGCTTTGCTGATTACATCATGAATGCATTTCCTTTTCTCAAGGCTAGACTATTTTTTGTTATTTGGAGTTTGATGTGCCAGGACTAGAAATTGGAAAACACATCAAACCAAATGTTGGGGGGAAGGGTGGGGGACAACACCAAGCATGCATTGTATCTCTGTGATGTGATTACTTATACTATAAACACTGATGCAAATCTAAAACAGGTTGGCTGGAATATGACACAAAGCAATGAATGAGAGTGCACTGAATAACTAGGGTGCTATTTCAGATAGTACTGTTGAACTAGCTGAGCTGTATTTTTATTTTTATTTTTTTTGCTTAAAGGAATTATAGCCAATTGTCTATTTCCTATTGGATATTATTCAAACCTAAATGGGCCTGAATGATTAAAACCATGTATGATAATCTATATAGGTAAGTGAATTCTTTAATTTCTTAAAACTACATTATGACTCTGTTCACTGCCTAAAATATCTCCAGAGAAATACATGATATTTGATATATGATGCTGTGGTTTAACAATTTGGTCTACAATGTTTAGTCTGTGAAACAGCAGTCATCAGATCACAACTGGCCAGGTGTGAACCAGCCCTGTTTTGCACAGACTGTATCATGGAGAAATGTTGGGTTTTCCAACCTAATCTCCCCCTGTCCCCTAGAAACTGGCATAGTCTGTACACCCACCATTCTCATTTTTGTGCCCCACTTCCATTTTTCCCTCTAATCCAGAATGTCAATATTTTTTCACTCAGTAACTATTCCTTTTCCTGCAGACATACCAATGCTTACCAATGCTTTCACAGTGTTTTTCCTTTCTTCCTGTGAACACTTTCTAGGAAGTATATTCTCCACCTCTCCAACCCTCCAAGTTAGTCCACGGGTTTTCAAGGTATTCCTTCCAGGTTACATTCAGTTCATGGGATACAGAGATGAATTTTCACTCATACTTCCAAATGTATGGGCTTTGTGTTTTTCTGTGGAGATAGTGTGAGTGAAGAGGTTTTAATTGGTTGACCAGGTTAGTGAGCAGACAAAACAATCTATTAAATGCAAAATAGCTCTCCGTATGGTTAGCCCACCCCTCCTCAAGCTGTGTGATTTCTTCTTTGACTTTCACTCTTTGGCTTAGCTAGCTACCTTTTAAAAACCTTGAGTTCACATATGATGTGGGCCTTCTTCGGAGTTACTCTTTGCATTTAATCTTGTGGTATTGACCATTATTTTGACTAATTTCAGTGTGGACATTCTTTTTTTAATTCATCCTTTTGGGGAGCTTTTGGATGGAGGGGGGTGTACTTTCAGATTGGGAGAAACTGTGAGGTGTAGAGTTTGTGATTGATGGGGTGGTTGAAGGTAACTACATGGAAGATGGAGGATGATGCTTGATCTGAGGGAAGGCAAGAATAGAGGAGGCAGGAAATGATTGGATATGAGCACTTGGATGTTAAGTTGGGCTGTGGGGACAAACTAGGGTGGCTGCTACAGCAGCCCTTCCTCAGCTTCCATATCTCACACCTGCACTAGTTTTGAAGTCCCCCAAGCAAATTTGCTGGGGATGTAGGATCCAGATGGGCTCAAGGTTTCATATAGATCTTAGTTGATCTTGGGACTAAGACATGTAAGTGGTCATACATTAGACTCGGCTTTATCTCAGAACAGACAAAACTGATCTGAAGATGGAGGGTACAGCCATCAGTCCTCTGCCATGGTCAGATCACTATCCAGTCTGCAAGCATTTGTGCCTAAATAATCCTTTGGGCTTTCTGAAAGCATTTGTGGAATGGAGGTCACCCTCCTCCTAAAAAAGTAGGTCCATGACGTAGAGGTTCTCTTGGATTCATATCTCCTACTTGAGCAGCAGGTAAAAGCCAGGACCAAGGAAACCTTTCTCAGCTTTGGCTGGTGTGCCAGCTGTAGGCCTTTTTGAACCAGGAAGTCCTTATATAATCTTAATTGTTGAGACCTTGGTGTTCTCTGAGTTTTGTTGTTTGCTTGCAGATGTTTCATTACCCAACTAGGTAACATCATCAGTGCTAGTGAGGATGGGGTTTGCTAGCAGAGCCATGAACACCAATTAGCAGTCAGAAGACATGATGAAAACTCCTTAATCTCACAACAAACACATGGACAGACTCAACCATAGTTTCCACTGGGAAACTGAGCATCCTAGACCAAGCTAAATCCAAAAATGCTAGGGAATTCCTGGAAGCTTGGCATTTTAACCTTTATTTATATTATTTATTATTGTATTTTTTTATACTTTGTATTTTATGGTTGTTGTTTTTAACTGATTGTTGTAAACCACCCAGAGTCCCCCGACAGGAGGAGATGGGCAGGGACAAATTAGATAGATAGATAGATAAATAGATAGATAGATAGATAGATAGATAGATAGATAGATAGAAAGATAGATAGAAAGATAAAATTCAGATAAATCAGCCATCGATAGACACATAGAGATAAACCACATTTACATACCATTCAAAAGAGACAACAGAAAATCTAAGAAGGAAACGAAAAGACCAGAACACATCCTCTCCAGTAGCCAACACACAGGTAAGCAGGGATTAACACAAGACAAACAATCAAGCAGAAAACAATACCCTAATCAAGGAACGGTCAAGGAGAAAGCCACACCCACACCAACACTGGCAGAGCGAGCTACTGTATATAAACAGGGAGCAAACCCAACACTCTCCAGCACTGATGATGTTACCTAGTCGGTAATGAAATGTCTGCAAGCAAACAACCAAGCTCAGAGAGCACCAACGACTCCACAGTTCAACCCTGAGTTACATATATTCTTTTCTATAATCTTAATTGCCATGCATTTAAACTACTACAATGCAGATTAGATGGGGATGCCTTTGAAATCACTCACAGGGTTCACAGTAACTCATGCCTTAGTCAGCTCCCATTTGGATTATTGCAATGTGACTACAATCCTTGCACATGACCAGAAAATTATTGCACAGTAGCCACTTTCCTAAGCAACTTCACTAGCTGGAATTCTGGATTTCCTAGAAGTGGGTTTCCTGTGAGATGAATCTCTCAAACTGTGACTAACCCAGCCAGTCCAGGATAGTTGGCAGATGTGAGGATTCAATGAAGCCCTACAGTTTCTACCAGCCAGACAATGATATTATAGTTCAGGCAAATATAACATAGTTAATCTTTCAATGCCCATGAAGTCCAGCAGCCATAATCAACATGATTTGGACCTTCTAGGTGCTGTACTGATTACAACTCATTCCATTACAGTTCATATGAGATGAAATTTAAGGATCTGAGCACTTGTTACATATGCTTCTTGGGGAGGCTACCCTGAAGCCCCCGTTAGAGTTGGTGGTGGTCAAGGGCATATTGTATTACTTTTTATATTGTAGTCATACCGAATCATAGCATCTAAGAATATGGTAGTATTAAGGTAAAAGACACAGAATGTTAGAACGCTCATTGTGTTCAGGGTATAAAAAATATTCACCATGGGGAGATAATTTGCAGTAGCATATCTGAAGCTAAAGTAGATTTAGCTATTGATTTATCATATTTGTATACCATATATTCCCTCAAAGCCAGCTTGTAGCAGTTAATTAGACTTAAGACTTTGATCTGAGACTCAGAACTAGAACTTTATTGTGAAATCTTAGGGTGACAAGCTTAAGAAATCTGTTATTCTAGTATAAGTATTGAAATAATGGCTTCTAACATACAACTTTTGACCGTTATTGGAGAAAAAATGGGATGCAGGAAGAAAAAGAAAAAGCATATATTTTTATATTTCCTTCCTGATTGCCTGCCTTCTTTTTCTTTTTCTGTTACTTTCTACATTTTCAAATCCCTTCAAAAATGGCAAGACCATTTTTGGACCTAAAACATATATCGTATTAGTTCTTTTCAAGAATTTGTAATCCTGTGACTTCAAAAGGCATTAGCTCAGGATATGTCTAAGTCTTCTCATATTGCCTTTTTTCTCCTGGTTGTTGCATTAAATCCTGGAGGAAATTATTCTGGCCCTGAATTTTTGTCATTTAGATTTATTATATAGACTATCACTTTGTCATGTACCAGGCTTTCTTTTTTAATATTAATATGATTTGTATAAACATAGAAAGAAGTAAATAAGGTATCAGCTAGGGTCCAAATTACATGATTAGCTGATGTTTATTTATAACCAGGATCAGCAAACCATGCAACAAATTACACACAAGACTAAAAATAAAGAAGGTTGTTCAGTTCAAAGGAGGCACAGGCCTGTGTTTGTGGAAGGAATTGGAGCCTATTGCCACTACCTGAACTTTCAAGTTAGCTGTGATGATAGATTGGTTGATTAGCTCTCTCTGGGTTAATCAGGGCAAGTCTCAGTGGGACAATAACTTTTCTTGTGTTCTGTCAATTCCCTGAATAGATACACAGACAATATTAGGTTGTCCAAAGTACTTAGAAAAAAACTATTATTTTTTTCATTTGTCTAATGCTGCTTTCCATTGTATCTTAGATCTGAAGAACCATCTAAGGTACTGACAATTAAAAGAGTAGGAAGCATCTATAAGGAACTGACAAAAGGGTAAGAACCATCTATAAGGAACTTACAATTAAAAGAGTGGGGGTAGAGTAGAGAGAAAGAAAGAAAAAGAAAATATTCCAAATGAACACACTGAGTTTTAGTCCTGAAACAGGGAGGTTCTATGGCAATTTATTGATGAAAGATAATATGTAAAAACTAAAATGAAAGGTAAGGAGACAACTGAAAAATATTAGAACCCACAAGGTCTTCACTTTCCTCCTTGTGTGATGTGCAAACAGTATCAATATCATGATGCTACAGATCAGGAACATGCCTCACAGCAAGAGATTCTCAAGGGAGCAATTTAATTTTACTGGGCCATTGCCTAGCTGTAAATGGACAGAGTGTGAAATCAAAGCAGAGGCCTGTAAGAGAGCCTTGAAAAGAACAGGCTGCTCCAATGTACCATAGCTGTTCATCTGAGACAGCTCAAACAAAATAACAACAGTGAGAGAGGATCTACTCATGTGTAGTTGATACAAAGACCTGTTGCAGCAAAGGGGTAATCAGCAAAAGGGTAATGCTGTAACATGCTTACATCTCAGAATGTAAGCATGTTACAACAGCAGCATATACCTATTTTAGACCAGCTTGTGTTAGAAACATTGCAAGGGTTGAGCACAGAGAAATCCAATCATAGTGTATTGTATGAATTCAGTCTGTTATGGTTTATACAATAAATCATGGTTAAATATTTCATGTTAAAATACAGTGTATGAACCCCATAATAATTGCTTAGTTAAATTTAACACTGTATATCTTTAGCTTAGTTGAAGCCCAGTCCCAAGTACGTTACAATATAAATATATTTTATTGATTTTGTCCCATTTCACATAAATGTTTTCCATGCAATCAAGTCACGTGTAAATTCTCTCGGCAGTTTTTTCAGAAGTGGTTTGCCATTGCCTTTGTCCTAGGACTGAGAGAGTGACAGGCCCAAGCGGTTTCATACCTAAGGCAGGACTTGAACTCATGGTTTCCTGGTTTCTAGCCAGGTGTCTTATCCAGTACACCAAGCTGATTCTCATATGCACGTCTATAGGATAACCTAAATATGTAATCATGCTTAAGTTGTGAAACCACTATGTTTATATTCATGAGGATGAAGTCTACATAGACTATTGCAATGCGCTCTACATGGGGCTACCCTTGAAGAGTATCTGGAAGCTTCAGCTGGTCCAGAATGCGGCGGCGCAGAAAGTTATTGGTGCTGTGAAATCGGCACATGTGACACCACTGTTATGCGAGCTGCATTGGGTACCAGTTTGCTTCTGGGTCCAATTCAAGGTGTTGGTTATCACCTTTAAAGCCCTGCATGGCATGGGACCAGGCTACCTGAGCGACCATCTCATCCCCATGACATCGACCCACCCAACCCAGTCAGGCAGAGAGGGCATGCTACGGACCCCATCAACAAAGGAATTGCATCTGGCAGGGTCCAGGAGGCGGGCTTTCTCTGCAGCGGCACCCACCTTTTGGAATATCATGCCCCTGGAAATGAGACGGGTTTCCTCGCTCCCGGCCTTCTGGAAGAAATTGAAGACCTGGTTCTGCAGCCTTGCGTGGGATGGGGAGGGTAACAGCTCCACCTGGGGGTAGTTGGTGCCATAGCACCCCCTATTGATTGGGATTCCATCTCCTCTTGGATTTTATATTTATTATCTTATTTATGTTTTCAAAGTGTGACTGAAGCACAGATGTTTTTATTATTGTTTTTATTGTAAACCACCCAGAATCCCCCATTGGGGGAGATGGGCGGTAATATAAATTTAATAAATAAATAAAATATTTCTCTACCGGTAATAGGTGGGGAAAGAATAGCGTTGTAGATATACTAAAATCATCCAGTAAAATCTAAGACTACTATATTGGTTTAGTAATATAGTAAGTCCTCTTGTGGGGTTGATGGGCAGCAATTTGATAAATAAATAAATAAATTACACCATACAATTGTTATGATTATTATCCTCAGGAATTCAAACAATCTGCTGTTATTATTTGTATAAAGCAAAAGGATGAACTTCATATGAAAATTACACTGCTCTTTAAAGAATTTCTTCTCCGTAAATGTAGAAAAATATTCTCTGTTTACCTATGTAAAAGGAACCTATATATGAGTACTGCAAAACATCAAATATCTGAAGAGGAAGAAGTAATTCAAGACCCAATTTGATGCCAGCACACAAATTTAATTAGGTAATGACTTTGGAAAATAACATTATGGATAGCTTTTCTTTGTTGTTCTACTATTTCTTTCTCCATATATCGAATTATATAGTGCTCACCAGTGTGGCACATGACTGTAAAATTATGCTGTGGCTCCTGTTAATATAGTGAGCACGGGAAAAATCAAAATTGATTTTTGAATTCTGTAGAGCTACTAGTGATTTAACTATTAAGGCCAGATGCTTTGACTCCAGATGCTTTGGATTACAGCTTCTATTAGCTCAGTCAGTATGACTGACCAGGTATAATGGGAATTATAGCAGAGAATGTAGCCCCAAGTTGGGAAAGTCTGCTAATAAATTTTTGATGAGATTTCTAGTATCTTCAATTTTACTTAAAAATGCTCAGAGATGATCCAAGTTGGCTCGGAGTGGTGTTGATGGAGAGTGTTTTCATGACCAACCATTCTTTTCCTACTCTAGATTTTTAGATTCCTCCAGTTAAACTACAATTGGCTTCAGGACAGAGCAAATAAAAGTTAAGAGTACTGAATAAGAAAATTTTGGTTCCTTCACCACATTCATTGTTTCTTTATGTACATTACAGAATGGCTTATAACAAAAATAATTTTTTTAAGTGATACTAATATTCACTAATATGTTTAGGCTTGTAAGAGAAGCGATGGGAAAATAAAATAAAATGCACCATTAAGTTTCTGGATCTGATTTTTGTCAATGGTGCTATAAAGTCCTTTATAGTGTCTTCTTCACATTATCCATACGAGCTTGAAAATGCAATCCATCTGCATCAGTAATTAAAAAACAACATTTTCACTATAGTTTTTAAAAAGTAACCAGTCAGGAGAACCAGATATAGTACTCACTTTTCTACAATTAATTCCCATTCACTTTAACAGGGAAAACCTTGCTAGAAGCATGATCCTCATTACTATTATTTTATGAGTTATGGAATGGGCAAAATAAATGAATTCCAGAAAGGAAGTATTGCCATTTGTAAGTAAATTAGTTTTACTTCTTTAAGACAGCAGTATTGAAAAACACTTTTTTTTTTCAATTCAATGAATGTTTAAAAGCTATGCATACACACCTTTTAATCCACTCACTCATTTTTCACTGGATCACATCACCACTCTTTTCACTGGATAAGAGAGCATTTGATTTTTTTCCCAAGTTTAAGAAATTTGAAGCAGGATATTTTGAATATTTTTTATTAATAATGAGATTATAATCCATACCAACTCACCTCACAGGGTTGTTGTTGTGGGGAAAATAGGAGGAGGAAGGAGTGTTAGGTATGTTTGCCCCTTGAGTTATTTATAAAAATAATAAAGGTGGGATAAAAATTAATTAAAAAATAAAGAGATAAATATTCTAGTGCAGAAAATACTAATACTACTTCTATGATAATAATGATGCCTGTTGAATCCAACGTTGTTGTGAGCTGTGCAGAGTCACTGAAGTGAAATGGGCAGCTATACACATTGAACAAATAAATAAATAAATCTTACAGAAGATTTTTTTTTTCAAAAATAAGCGATAGAAAAATATGACACATCCAACATACAAAATCACACCATCTGCATGTTATTCCTTATTGTAGACAGCATCTTGACATATATAGTTAGGCATCTTTGACAGTTGCTGGCTGAGAACAAAAATAATTCCAAATACATTTAGAATTCCACTGTATATTTTTTAAGTTTCCCCAGTTCTTTTCTCACTGTGGATTGTCATTTTTTACTGTGGAATATACTGGAGTGTATAGATTTTATCTTCTTCTCTATTGTTCTAAAATAGTCACTAAATATAAATATTAAAAACCAAATGAAAAGTCAAAGTAGAGGACAGCATGGGTGTAAATTTCTAAATGTGTTTTTGACCTTCTTCTTTCACTAGCCACCCAAAGTCATTAAGAGTTGGGTGGCATACACATTGTTGTTGTTGTTGTTGTTGTTATTTGAATATGCAATTTGCACCATCTTGAAGGTCATTCATTTCCTGTCCCCAAATTAGAGGAACAATTCTCTTCAACTTTCCATTGTAATCCTTGCAGTTAAATTTAAAAAACATAGAAAACTGTTTTTCCCAAACAGGTCTGTTGTACTTCACTTTCCATAATTCATAGCAAAAGTTTGTACCTACAGTACAAAACACCTGAAACTGCTGGGTTGGGAATTCTTTAGCAGTAGAAATCTTGTTTATTTATTTCAATAAGCCCAGCATTAAATACACTTGGATCAAAGCATATTTAGTTTTGAAAGAGGGACTAGATTTTTTGTTGTGGTGTTACTTGGTTTATCTTTATAATCTACATCACCTAATCAAGTTAAATATCTTCATAATCCCACAGCAAACAAGCCCTGTTCATATAGCTACAACTAGGTAATTTCTTCTGCTTTATAACTTATAGCAACTGATTTCTGCATTATCTAATGTGGAAATTTATCTAATGTGGACTAACATGTACTTTATTCCCTTTACGTTTGCTTAATTTAATTACTACAAGCATTTAAAAACCACTTTTCATTGTCACAGATAATTCCAAAGTAGGAGGGAGGGAGGGAGGGAGGGAGGGAGGAAAATATTGTGATGGGTACAGTAGATGGGGAAAAAAAAAACAAGCAACTGATAAATCTGCTGTGGATGGAAAACTGCAAACTGGAGAGTTGCCCTGTTTCAAAAGGTAGACCAATTCACAATTGTGGGCACCTCAGCGTTCTCCTTTCCCCTGCTTTTTGAACTTCAGTGACCTGTGGAACAGAAGTAAAGATTCTTTGCAGAACACAGAGTCTGAGAGGACACAGTTTCTCAGCAGCCAAAAAAGTCAGAATAAAAGTGTTATTTCCCTGAATTTACAGAAAATGGACAAATTCATACTCATCACCCTATAAGTGTAAACACCTAGTGCTTCAAACTGGCTCTTATTTATGTATTTATTTGATTTATATTGCTCCTTGCTATTCAGTCAAAAGAGCTATCTGTAACTAAAATGTAGAACAAAAAACAGAATGTAAGACTACTGCAAAATTCATTAAGCCTGCAGAAATAGATGAATTTAGGCTCAACACTTTCAAAGGCAAGAAAGTGGAGGTGGCATAGCCCCTGAAAGGGTGCATTCCAGTGTGAGTTGAATGTAGAAGTCTCCCTCCTATATCTCAGATGAATGGGACTCTGGCAGCTAGGTTATTTTTAGAAAGGCCTCTCTTGCAGATCTTAACGTATGGATAGGTTTGTAATGGGAGAGAGAATCTCACAGACAACAAAGTAATCAACAAGCAGTACAGATTTTTCTGTACAATTCCCTGTACTGTGTACTGATTAGAAACTTAGCTGTGTACCATTTAAAACTTCCAGACACTTTTAAAGGGCAGCTCCCACATAGAATAAATTGCAATAGTTAATGCAGGCAGGCTGTAGCTAAAACAGGCTGTAACTGTTGCCAGATGCAACCAGCTCAGCAGAAGATGCAGATGAAATGCCAGTTGCAATTGTGCAAAAGTACTCCTTCCCACAGACACTATCTATTGCTTCAATGACGGCTGGGGGTCAAGGAGTAGTCAGACTGTGGACCTAGTCTATCTGGGAATGGGCAACTTCATCCAGAACAAGCCAAATCTCAGTCCCCAAGTCCAGCTCCCAACTGACCAACACTTCTTTGGTGACAACTGGTCTGCTTTACTGATACATGCAAGGAAACTCGAGACTTTTAAGGTGCATAAAAGACTGTTTTAAAGTAATTTGCTATCTCTTGTTCTATAAAAATCAGTTTTCGTGATATGGAAATGATAGAAGCTTCCCAAAACTTCTGGGAAGTTTAAAAAGTAACTTGCCTAGGTTCATAAATGGGAAGGAAGGAAGGAAGGAAGGAAGGAAGGTTTAATTTATAGAAAATATTACCAGTATTTTATACCCATGAATAATATATTTACTTGGCCCAGTATTTTATTTTATTTTTAGTAGATTTATATCCCACCTTTATTTTCTACAACTCCAGAGGCTGTGCATAATAGTCTTATTTTTCCCACAACAACAGCCCTGTAAAATGGGTTGTGCTGAGACAGTTCTGAGGCTACAAACTGAATTTGTTTTCTTCAGTCTTTCTATTTACCAGGGAGGGTTGAAGGGTTGCTCTTCATCCACTTTCTGCTACCTGTTTGCTCAGGTATGTTTTAGTATAACCAGGCCCGCAATTAGGGTCTGTGTCACCCGGGGCAAACATGGATTCCACACCCATTTTGGCAGCCCCCCCAGCACAGCACCCTGGGCACATGCCCCACTTGCCCCCCACCCCTAGTTGCAGCCCTGAGTAAAAAACCCATCTTTTTCAGCCAGCATGGTCAGACCCCAAGAGAATGCCTGAGTGTTCCTCTGGCATCAGTCCCATTAAACTCAATGAGCCTTATTTCTGAATAAATATACGAAGAAGGAGAATATACTATGTAAAATCATCATAGTGGAAAACTATTAAGCGGTGAAAAACACAAAGCATAACACTGTTGAGAAAAGAAACAGCCTTATTCCACTAACTAGCAGGCACCAGCTGGCCTCAGAAACAATAGTTTATCAGCAGCAGATCTTACCACAAATATATATCCTCTGATTGAATTACAAAATGAGGGTATGAAGAGAAAGTGGTAGTTGTAGCATATTTGGATTTTAGTAAAGCCTTTGATGCAGGGTTTCATAAAATCTTACTCTTGAAATGAATTCAAATTGGGTTGAACAGGAACACTCATGTGGACCAAAAACTGGCAGGAGGAATCCAAACCAAGGATAATTATAAACAGCGAAACATGAGAGGAAATATCCCAAGGCAAGGACTAGGTCAAGTTAATTTTGGGGGCTGATAGCTTAAAAAGTGCAAGATTTTACTAAAGGAAAATTCACACACAATTTTTTTTTAGTATGTCAGCAACAGGCAAATAATAGGTATGTAAATAACTTGAGTTATTTACATACTTATTTACTGGGTGGCTAAGTCTTCTTACTGTGTAGTCTTTCCATTAGCCTGCCTGCCTGCCTGCCTGCCTGCCTGCCTGCCTCCCTCATTCTCTCCCTTCCTTTGTATTCTGCTGAATCCCAAACAATCCCATTCATAATATAAAACTTTGCTTACAAAAAATAAAAATAAATAAATAAATACTGCAGGAATGCAAAACAAAATTTAAAAATGAACCAGAAAGTTACAGTAATTGTGCCCTTGCAGCCCCACTTCCAAACAAAGCCTCCTCTCTTCCTTTGCTAGACCAAACAAGTGTGTCTTAATTGCTTTCCTAAAGCCTAGGACACATGGAATTGACTGAATCTCTGTAGGAAGTTCCAAAATGTAGGGACAATTATTGAGAAAATATGCCTCCAAGACCCCAATTGATTGATTGATATGATTTATATAGCTGCCCATCTCACACAAGTGACTCTGGGCAGCTTTCAAGGATTAAAACACAGAAAAACCCATAACATACTGTATAACCCCCAGCACCCAAGGGTAAACAATAGGCCCATGAATGGCCCCATCAGATGGCAATCACAAAGGGATGGAACCAAGTAGGAGTTAATTCTCTTCAATCTTGTTGGATGGGCAGATTAATACGGGAGAGATAGCCTGGTCTGGACCCATGTAGGGCAACCAGCACTTGAATCACACCCAGAAGCCAATCAACATCCAATGCAACTCTCTAAGTATACTGAGTATACCAGGATACATCCACTGCTGCCTAGGCAGATGCATTCTGTACCAGCTATACGTTCCAAATGTGCTTCGGGGGCATTTTCACGTACAGCACATTACAGTAATGCAGGCAGGAGGGGATAGGAGGGCATTGTTGGAATTATCAGGGGTCAACTCAGCATTGTCTCACAAGCATAGTAAGGGGGTTTCTCTGGTAGACCTGTTTGTATTGTCCTTGTGGGATGTCACGTGGGTCACCTGATTTCCACTTTTTCCTCTCACAGTCAGAAAAGATTAATGGGAGAACTAAACACATTGATGTTAAGTATCATGTAGTAAAGGCTTGGGGATTAACAATCTCCATTACCTCATGGGAAGATATGCAAGCAGAAGGGCTGCATAATGCAGCTCTCATCCTCTTCCATCTCGCTTGCACACAGACTTTCTATTCCACATAGAAAGTGTCTACAAAGAACCAGTGATGATTAAGTTCTTTCTACTGTGAACCTACCTGTATCCAGATCTCCTGAATAAAAGTAAGATATCTCTATTTTTCTTCATCTAACTACAGCGTGAAGGCTGAATTTATTTCTGAACGTAATTAAGCTTAATGTGCAAGTTCCTTTTGGTTCACGCTTCTACTCTGCAAGATTGCTATTTGCTGCTTGGAGTTCTTTTATTAACCTTTAAAAACTCCATCAGGCATGAGGGCCTCATGATCCAGAAATAGTCATGAACTCCTGGCCTTGATGCTCCAGACCCATCACCAAGGAATAACATATTAAAATTCCTAAGCATCTCCAGCTTAGGAAATCTATAACACCGCAGCAACAATACTGAATAGCAGGGGGACCAATAGAGAAGTAGCAAACCCAACTCCCCCTATGAGTCCAGGGGCAAAGCAAGGTCTCGCAACCAGTTAATGTGGAGTAGTGTCTCTTGATGCCAGGAGAGTCTCCTTGATGACAAGACTTACCCACCACCACACCTTGGGACTGTAGCTGGTACCAAACCTGAAACACAGGTAGACATATCTCTGATAAGGGACACTCTACTCCTCACCCACCCAGGTTTTGGTGATATTAGTCATTTCTGCCTTCTCATTCACTATTAAATTGTGGTTGAGAATAGTTTTATTGCAGACAAATCTGGCATTTAAAAGCAACCCTGGCTCTTGGCATGGAGGAAGAGAGCTGGAAGAAAGGATCAACTGAAGATATAGATCATTCCTTTCCTCAGTAGTTCCACTCTCAGCCTCCTGCCATACCTCCTATGGCCCATTATAACCAGTTTTCTCTTCTGCTACCAATCCCACCTCCTACCCTAACTTACATCTCCAGTCTGACCTAGAATGCACTTCTTCCTCTACTACAGAAATCACAGTGCAAACCACAATTCAACCAGGTGACTTTGGGCTAATTCAGACCCATACCCACCTCAGTGCAACTTCCTACCATCTACATTATACAGCCCCTATCCCAACTCTCCCCTTTCCACTTTCACTAGCAATAGGGGGCATACACTGAACCAGGAGCCCAGATTCCAACTTATGTTTTTCACCCAGGGTATCTCCTACCAGGCCCCATCCAAAATCTAAATTTCATGAAGTCAGCCCCACTACGTAGACCAAACCAAGAAATCAATTCCACAGGAAGGCTAAAATTATTTTATTGATACTGGCTATAATAACAGAATCTTGCAAGTCAGATTGTGTAGTTCCTCCCCCTTCTTATAGTTCAGTGAATTGGGGCACTGTCTGAGCCACTTAACAACATTTTCTGGACATTCTAGATTTTAAAAACATTTTACCCCTTGTTGCCTTGGCAATGGAGCTTCCAGACCTGCATCAAGGTTGTCTTCCTTACTCTCTACAAACAGCATCTCTGAGTTCACATGCAGAGAGCAACTCTGTTGCCTGATGAAATCCAGCGTCCATGCAGTTTCAACTTGTGTGAATTGGACCAAACCCCAAGTACTCACACTGCTCCAGAGTTTTTCCTGAGTAATCTCAATGTAAGTGAAGGACCCTGTAGCAATGTTCAGTTAAGGAACTCACATTTACAAGTTTTACAGCCTCCAATCCAGACCTCCTACCACTAGCATAATTCTTTCTTCAGAAGTTCCAAATGCTTTCTACGTGCAAATAAAAGTAAAAGAAATGTAGGGAAGCCACCATTTAACAACTGCCAACTTGAAGCCACCCAAACCTCCAGTCCTAGAAGCTAGTCAGAGATCCCATACTTGTCTCAAAACAACCTGAATTATCTTGCTTCACTAAACATCTTTGATAGTGAAAAAGTAGAAAAGTGATTCAATTTGTGTTAGTGAATCAGTGCTACAGAGAGACATCCCTATTTATTTTTCTTGCACTAATATTTTCAGGAATAACTTTCAAGGTGACATGTGCTCACATCTATATACATAAAAGTCAAAAAGTATGCTGGCTGGGGAATTCTGGGAGTTGAAGTCCACACATCTTAAAATGGCCAAGGTTGAGAAACACTGGTCTAAACTGTGTAGTTACTACAGCCAAATAATCTAATTGGGAGATTAAAAAAGAAAAAGAAAATTAAAATCTAAATCTAAATCTAAATAACAATTTGCTATTTTCTATTATCCTAGGCATATTTTCTTGTTTTCATGTGAACAGCTTATAAAATCTGAATGTTAGCTGGAAATTTAAAAGGACTAGGTCTAGATTAAATTAACCAGTTATAATCCTATGGAAGTCAACACAACAAGTGACTCAGGCCTTCCTTATCATGTTGATTGAATAGTGCTGAGGTGTAATTAACTTAGCTTAGATCCAACTCTAATATCTTTATTTTACATAAGAACAATGGGAAGTTGGGGGAGGGAGCACGGGAAGGTAAGGAGACAGATAAAAGCAAAGTTAAATTACTAAGTTTAATATGAAGTGTTAGCACTGGGCACAAATGGCTTTTTAAAAATCTTCACCCTATTTGTGGGCATAGAAATTGTGAAAATTATTTCTCAAAATTCCTCCAAGGGAAGAAGAAATTCTCCAATGGTTTCTCAAGCACAGGACTCTGCCCTAGAAATTACAGCAGTGCTGTTACTAAAAAGTCCAGTTGAAGGAGTTCATTATGGTCACTTCCTTTGGTATTTTATAAAAAATGTAGGATACTTGGAAGCTTGCAGGCTGCTAAAGAATGGATGAATGAATGAATCTCTATCTATCTATCTATCTATCTATCTATCTATCTATCTATCTATCTATATTTTACTAGTCCTATATGACACTCCAAGGAAAGGCATGAAATTCATATACTGTATATACCTTGATCAACTAATAATTAAAAATATGAAATATTGCCACATTCTAAACATGAGAGTGTCCTCAAAATTGTTTTCTGAAAGAATTTCTAAAGCAAATTCTCTTTCCACAGATTGAATGTGAACTTGTAGAGAAAAAATGCCGAATTTGTGCATTACTAAGTACTTTGACTAGACAGTGTTCAATTTATATCAGAAATCTTGGTAAAGGCTATTTCCAATGCAACTGTAATCCAAATGTATATGGTTATAAATCCATGCATGTTCTTGAATGCTGGGGGAAAGGACTGTGCATTAACTGAATATAAATCCAGCTATTTCTCCTTCCCCAAATAAACCCAAACAAAACAAGTTTGGGTGGGGGAGGGGTGTGTTTTATTATTGTTTAAAAAGGGAATGTGAATAGGGTCTTAATATGGTTTATATTCAATGTGACTTACAATCAAGAACAAAAGTTTCTCTCCAAAAATGACTGAACATTAACTCTTATTTCCACCATACAAAACAATGACATTATCATGCAGATCTGTATTTTTATGGGCTCTTTGATATGCTAATACACAGCATTTTACCACAAAGACCATAAATCTGAATAAGCAAATCAAATTATATTTAATAATATGTGTAATCATGACCAAAACAAAATAGTATTTGGATTTCTAGCAAGCTAAATAATATTTGGGGTGCATTCAACTTCTGTCAGACATTTTCTGCCTCCTATGCAATCAGAACTATTGATCAGTTATTAATGGTGAAAAAGAAAGCTCTCAAAACAAACAACAGTTCCTACAAAAGCATTTTCATTATATGTTGTAGAGTTGCTTTAAAGTATTTGCCAGAACTAAAAACAACAGAAGTAATGACCACATGCATAATAGATTTAAGTAAGTCTAAGATATGTTGTCTATAATATGCAGATCAGATGGTGTTACTGGAAGAAAAAAATCACAAGTCATAGAAATCCATGGAAGATTTTACGAGCACTCTGCACAGGTTTCATGCATATATGTATACCAATCCATTTTTGTTCTCCTTTTCTGGATATAGTGGGAAACATAACTACTCATCAGGTAGGATAGAATAGTTGCTTTGTGCTTATATCTCAAATTGTTCAGAAAATGACATCTCCCTTTCATTTTGTAACATAAAAATATATAAACTACATTGTCTCTAAAGAAACAGGATTCCACAAAACAAAATAATTCCCATCTTTGAGATTTCTCTTTCCATTACCTACTTCTATCCAGTGTTGGTTTTGTTTGTTTTGTTTTTTCCTTATAGCACTGGATGTCATTGAAGGAGATGTGTGCAGACCTTCCTCTGACATGTAGACGACACAGACAGTCCAGTACAGTTTGCAAAGCATTTTGATTTTAAGCACTTCAAAGAATGCTCTCCTCTTCAAAGTCAAATTTCATCACCACTGGCCGGCTCGTGTTCCACTTCTTGCTTCGATCCTTATCCTCAATGAACTCCTGGTAAGGATCTTTCTTTGAAATGGCTTTTTTGGAGCGAACATAACCGAAAAAGACAGTCAATGCCAGGAAAGAGTAAAACAACATGACAAAGAGAATGAAAAAATAAGCATTGTCATATGGTTTGTATTTTGGTGTTTTCTCCTTTGTAACATTTTTCTCTGCATCCAGGTTTCTTTCCAGACTCTTCAGAACACATTGAAAGATGAGAGATGCTAATGCTGTTTGGTTCATTTTGCTGCTGTCTTCCCCACAGAGGTCCAAATCTGCACTGAAAAAAAGAGGAAGCAGCAAACATATTGAACAACTAGCGACCTGATTCCATTCACATGCTGACCAGTGGGAGTTTTTCGCCTGGGTGGAAGATGTGTTGGTTCCTTGAGTGTTTCCTCTTTTAGCAAGGAATGTGGTGAAGCACTTTAGTGTGTCTTAGTCACCTGATAATATGGCATTTCACAAGATAGGCATTGTTCCAATGTCAAAGGGTAGTACAAATATGTATCATTACAATAAGCTTACTTCACTGCCTTTTTCATATTAAAAAAAGACAAAAACCAAATATGTAGCCAAGGGAGTCTAACTTAAGTACTGTACCAGCATTCTAAAACTTGCCATATAAAACTCTGTTGTTTAAAAAATAAAAGATTTTGATGCAACTGAAGTGTTCTGTAAGTTTTTGTCTCAAATACTGAGAAGTCAGCTTACAAAGTTCTGCAAACTGATATAGTTTGCAGAGTTCAAAAGCTGATTCACCACGGCAAAATCCCCCTGCCCTTCCTTCCCTCCCCTCCCCCTCGAATCTATTGCACGATTTCAATCTATTCTCTCATACTTCCAGAGGGGCAGCTGTGATGGCATGCTGCAGAAACCAAATCTTGTGGCATCTTTAAAGACTAACAAATTTATGGCATAAATCTTTCTACAGAGAGCTTGCTAGATGTTTTAGGATGCCACAGGAGTCTCTGAGATTTCTTTCACATTTAAGCATTTCACCATACAAAAATGCAGTTTTCTTGAATGACCTGAATATGATACATTATTCAGGTTCAGACCAATTATTAAGATCTGCCAGCAGCTGTTGGGGTTCCTCTGAATCCTATTATTAGTAGGAATACCTTAAATGAAGGCATGAGTGAAAGTCTTCCATTGTGTGGCAGCTGTCATCTTAAGTACCTGAGTGAAAAAGTGAGATGTAAATGTAACAACTAAATAAATATGTAAAAATATATACAGAGTGCGCCAAAAGTCAGGCCCCATAACCAATCACAACCCCCTCCCACTCCCAAGAAGAAATGTAACTGTACTTAGGAATGTTCAAAGATCATGCATAAAATGAGTAAAGAAGTGTTTGTAATAAAATGGCAAGCAATATACAATAAACTGTCTATGGGGCCTGATTTTTGGTACACCCTGTATATATAATATAACATTACTGTATGGAACATCTTCCCTTCAGAAGCTAGGATGACACCAGCAGTGGTTTCATTCGGGTGCCAAATGAAAACCTAGCTGGTAACCAATATTTTGTATCCTTAGGAATTAAATTCTGGCCTTTCTTTACATAATTTGTTTTTAATTCTTTTTAAAAAGTTTTCACTTTTTAATTTACTGTCCCTCACCCTGAGACCATCTGATACACAGCAGAAGATGATAGATGATGACGATGATGATGATGATGATGATTGATAGATAGAGATAGTGAATCCCAAGTAGAGATGGCATTTAACACCTAGTTTGACCTTCAGAACATATTAAGGTAAGCCTTTGACTGAAACTTATGTTCAGAATGGATGAATATTAAAAGTAAAAAATTGTGCAAAGCTGATTAAGATGTGGAACAGCAAAGGAAACATTGTGCATTACAGTATTTCTAAGTTATTTATGAATGACTTTGTCATAATATTCAGCTGAACCTGAAAACTCTGATGCTTTTGTTGACCGTGACAATTCATGGTCATTAGCCGCAACCTCTAAACACTGGATCTAGAGATGTGGGGAAAGATAACGAAGCCCAGGAGAAGTGTTTGCAAATAGTTCTGAAGAAATGAAACCCTTGACTGTCAGTGACAAGTGGGGTTACATGAAGTATTGAAAGAAAGAGCAAAGGGTTAAGTTGTTTTCACTGGGGTTGTCACAGGTCATGGCTACTACCACAATAATAGCAAAACATAGGAGGCTGTGGGGATTCTGGCTCTCTATTGTGTTTTACAGGCTTAAGTTATTCTAAAGTAAACTTTTTTTTTTTACAAAGGGATGAAACTTTATCTGACTGCAAGGAAAAAAAGAAAAGTTTGGCTGCCACAAATGACAATGCCAGCTGTTTCTTCCTGTGATCTGAATTCTAGGGAGCCAGTCCCAAGACTTTGAAGTGGAGAGCACCTCAGCCAGCTAGCACTTTGCCAACCATGTCCTGTTTCTTTAAGCCTGACCCCTGAACTGCTTGTATGATGACTAATTCACATGCTAAGATTGCAGAGTATATCAGTATCACTTCTATGGTCTGCATTTGTCATTAGGAGTTTGTTGTAAAAAGCAAGATGAAAGTAAAGCCTGTAATGGTATATGAGCAGACTGTACAATTTATAGAAGAAATGCACTGCCTTGTATTTCAACTATTTGTTTTTAAATTAGCCTTTAAAAATGTTCAACAACTCCTTAACGAAAAAATGCAAAAGGAAGAAAAAATAAGCTAAACAAAGAAGTACCACGGAGAGTGCAATAGAAAATCTCATTCTTGACTAGAATAGCATACATTGATTCCAAAAACTTTCAGATTAATTTCAGTTCAATACACAGACACATGCACACACACACACACACACACACAGAGAGAGAGAGAGAGAGAGATGATTGGAACATGTATCCTTGTGTGTGATACAGGTTTAGGTGTGTGCAAAGTGAAAGTAGAAAAATAGGAATTATGTCCATGTTCCATGTTCTTCCTCCACACTGCAGCCTCTCAAGTCTTCCCTCCAGTGGAACAAGGAAGCCTGATCACTGAAGGAAGCTGCAATATAGTGAGAAGTGGTTATGGGTTATGGGAAATTTGTATGGAAAAACCCTCTTCCTTCACATCATGTTTTATTCAGCATAGTTCCCTAACCCTCTGTCTAGCATTTTCAGAGAGCCAGAGAAGCTGATATGTGAAGTAGAGAGCAAAAAAATCTACTTCTACCAGGTCATGTGCAAATCTGGATCTCACTAACAGACTTTATCTGAAATAATCTGAATCTCATTTTAAGTCTTCAATTTTGGGTTTCCAGATTTTGCTACATCATTATGAAAAACAAATGACTATATTTCTTCAGGAATACATGGTTTCCTTCGTATGTGCACCATAATAATTTAGGATGAGGTATAAACCTATAAAATTTGTAAAACATGTTGGCATCTTAACATTTCAAAAGACCAAAATTATGGAATGGAATATTCCTGATGATGTTATTTCTGAAATAAAAATAAACTGCCCTTCCAGCCCTGATGTTCTGAGGAATTTTAAAAAGAAGGTATAATACTTGGAAAGATTGTCGTATTGGGTTTTGTTAACAAATGAAAACCTGACACCTGTCTTTGATTTATCAGATTAAAACCATCATGCAATGTTCTGAAGGAACTGAATTCTGATGAGATTTTTGAAACTTTCAGGACAAGGATACTACTCAGTGCAGAAACATTTCTTTGTTCCTAGCTGCCTTAATGAGGCACATTTTTTTCCATTGTAAACTAGTCTCAAAATTTCCAGTGCCAGTCATTTTATAGCAACAGTTTTGCAGTGCTATTACCAGTAGTTGCAATAATGAGTTCTTAGGTAAACAAGATTACACTTCAGAACAGAAATTTTATTTACGTCCTTGCTTCTGATAGAATGGACTGTTGCAAGCACAATCCTCAGTCCCCATACTGGTTTTGGTTTTGGTTTGCTTCTTCCTCTTGCTAAATGATCCATTATATTGTCATGTCCTCTGCAACATTTACTGTCAAGCCATTTGAAAATATTTTGAGCTTTAAATGGACTAAGATGCTAGCTAGTAAAGACCTTGGCTTTTAAAGCTTGAGTGTTTATGACAGTTTTCAATGTTTTAAAGCATCAGCGGTTGGATGTCTCTGCAGTAGCTTTGACATCATAAGCCTGAATTATCCAAGTATATAAACTTAAATATTTCAATATAAATAAAAGTGAGTCAGAGCGAAAAATTGACCAAGTCTAAAATTGGGTGAGGGATAATTGTTACTCATCTTTATGCATTTTAACATAGCTTAAAAACTAGCTCAACCACTTTTTCAATGCTGAATTTGTTTAATTAAATTTATTGCCTGATTATGAAGTCATAAATTTAGCTGCATCAGGTTTGTTTTAACACAGCAAGTGACAACCACTCTAGCAATGCAACAATACAAAAAATGAGATAACAGAAAGATCTGTTGTTGCAAATGTTTTGTATCTAAGTGCAAATTTCCTTGAAATTAAAACAACATTCCTGTTATATAGAAACTACCAGAGGATCAGTTTTGACTGGATTTAGGAACTAGATGCCCATACCTTTAGATTTAGGAAAGAAAACAAGGTTTGAGATATACCATTCCACATGTAATTTCCATAGGATACTTAAAGGATCAGAAATTCCTCTAGTGACGATGGAGACAATGAATGAAGATTAAAAAGAAAGAATAAGATTAAAAGAAAAATGAACACTTAGCAGAAGGAACCAAGATCAAACAGTGGATTAACTATTTTACTTGTTGTTTCCCAGAAATTAAATAAGTATGGAGGATAAAGAATTTGTTTCCTTTTCGTCTTAGAAAAATGCCAATTATGGAAACTAAACTGCTGGATCGCATATCAGTCTGCTTTGGAAATGTGAGAAATGGATGGGAAATATAAACACAGGGCAATAGCTTACAGTTATGTTATGAATTAAGCCTGCAGAAGTATCAACATTTAGTCACTGAATAAACTGTCATAGCTAATCTTCCTTGATGAATTTGAGCCAAATCAGAAAAGAAGCAATAGCCCTATAGTTTTGCAGATTATCATTACCATGAGTTGAAAGTCCGTGGCTAAGAAAGCCAGTTGAAGACAAAAATATGGATGCATACGGAACCCAATGTGGTCTCAGAATCCCAACATGGCTTGTCTCATCTCTTCTTCCTATCTTTCCTTCTGTGTGATTGTCCCATCTGCCATCAGCAGATCTTACCATAATTGAAATCCTTAAAACTAGCAGATGTTACAAAACAAAAAGATTATTCTCAAATTTTGTACATACTGTACATTGATGAACATTAACCTTTTCTTGTATCTTTTTTGCTGCACTTTGCAAATGGGTCTTTCTAAATTTGGCCTTTGTTGGAACATAATCTTCTTGTGCTCAAGTGGTATTAAAGCTGATACACTTTCCCAGATCATTGTTTCAGGCCTATGATATCCTAGTGGCCATTTGTAACTGTTACATGAGTAACAGTTGGCCAAGTATCATTCTTTCAGCTGTGATTGGTTCAGATATTTTAATTTCACATTTGTGGCATCAGTGAGTTTACCATTTAAATCCCACAGACCACAGGTTCTACATCTATCTAATTCTGAGATAGATTGATAGATAGATAGATAGATAGATAGATAGATAGATAGATAGATAGATAGATAAACTTTGGATCCCTTGTTCATGAAAATCAGTTGAAGAACAAAGCCTGGCTACAGAACATTGGGTTTTTTATTCTCTTGATCCTCTTAAAATTACAGGTCTCTCTGACCTCACATAGCTACCAGCCATAAATCAACACTGACTAGCACAGGGGTCAGCAAACTGTCAAGACCCCAAGCTTAAATAAAAATTACTTTTTAAAATCTATTTTTAATGCTGTCCTAAATCTCATGAGATTACCAAGCCTCAACATATCACATTGTTCTCATCTGAAATCTTTCAATATTGAAGGCAGGAACAGCAAAATTGGGCAATGTTTAGATACATCGCCACTTGTGTGTGTGTGTTTGCATGTGTGCATGCCTGTACACAGAGATGCATTTATATAGTGGCCTCCTAGACTAACACATGTCTCCTTACAACCTGTTATGTAGTTAATCTTTCAGGAGATTGTCAAAACTCACTCTGATGCAATTAATGCTTTCACTTGTTAAACAGCAGTAAGAGAATTATATAATCCAGTTTCTATTCCCAACAGTGAAAAGCAGCCCTGTAAATGTGCTCAACACTTCCAATAAATTGGAAGTACAAACACTATGCTTCCTCCCTTTAGCCATATTTGTCACTGGATAGGTGATCTAATATCTCAGTCCCTTAGGCAAACAAGGGAAAGGTAAAGGTTTCCCTTGACATTAAGTCCAGTCATGTCCGACTCTAGGGGGCGGTGCTCATCTCCGTTTCAAAGCCGAAGAGCCAGCGTTTGTCCGTAGACACTTCCATGGTCATGTGGCCAGCATGGCTAAACAGAATGCTGTTACCTGCCCGCCAAAGCGGTACCTATTAATCTACTCTC
This sequence comes from Candoia aspera, assembly GCF_035149785.1. NCBI lineage: Eukaryota > Metazoa > Chordata > Lepidosauria > Squamata > Candoiidae > Candoia > Candoia aspera. The sequence goes on along the minus strand of NC_086158.1, from coordinate 33,052,174 downwards.
ATTTGCATGTTTTCGAACTGCTAGGTTGGCAGGAGCTGGGACTAGCAACGGGAGCTCACCCCGTCACGCGGATTCTAACCGCCGACCTTTCGATCAGCAAGCTCAGCAGCTCAGCAGTTTCACCCACAGCTCCACCACATCCCCTTAGGCAAACAAACCCATCTGTAAATGCCTGACCATCTAAATGATGCTGCGGCTATTAAGATCATTATTTATGAGAAATTCCTCAATGTTAGTGTAGGCTAGTAAGCATTTGATGTTTATTTTTCAGTTTTTGTGAATATACTTTCCATTGTTACTTTTCCATCTAATAAGGTTAAGGTAAAGATTCCCATTTAGTCGTGTCTAATGACACACTAGGGGGCAGTGCTCATCTCCGTTTCCATGGCCAAAGAGTCTAAGGACACTTCCGCGTCATGTGTCTAAGGACACTTCCGCGTCATGTGGCCAGCATGACAATCATGGAAACACTGTTACATTTCCACCTAATATTTTAATTAAATCAATTTTGACTGGTGGTTGGGTGATTCTTCTTTCAGTCTTAAGGGAAAGCTTGTTCCTTCTACTTGCCTAAATTATTCAGAAAATCCTATTAAAAATGTAGCTCTATTTATTTGTTACATTTATCCCACCAAAACTAAAGTGGCATACATTCAGTTCCCATTTGATTACAGTACTAATTCAGGCACTGTATCAACCTGCTTAGCTTCAGGAAAATAGTTGAGGTATATGTCTGCAGACCATACTATGGAATTGTGTTTCTCTGTGATTACTCTGTGTTCATTTTTCCCATTATTTTGTAGTGTTACTGGATATAAAAATGCAACAACAATATTTAGTTACCATTTAGGATTATGAAATACTTAAAACTTGTGCTTGTGTGTTTTCCTCTTTTGGGAAACTACGTAGCTATATGTGAATATTTCTGTCTGTAAGTTTAAGATTTTTATATGCATAAAGATGCAGCTTGTGGTATCTTCCTTCTAATAATCCCAGAAAAAATGCCTAATAATATATGATGTCACCAGCTGGCTACAGGTTGCTCAGGAAGGCAGCATTCCCCCAAATGGACATATCTCAGATGTGTAGACATCAACTTGTAAAGTACTCAAAAATAGTGTTGTTGGATGGATAAATCTGGGAGTTCCAATTCACTAATCTGGAGGGCACTCAGAGTGGAGAAGACGCAGAGACTGGCCATTCGATTGCTTCAGGAGCAAGTAAGATTACACACACACATACATACATACATGTCTTTAGGGTAAGTACAGTACATCTCTTTCAAATGATTTTCAAATCATAGCGCAGGCATCTTTAAAACATTCTCATGTTTCCACCATGGGAATCATGGTGAGATTATGGAAAGAACACGAGTTATAGTTGTAAACCTATGTATGGGATTATAACAAAGTAAAATAGAATAATAATTTAATATAGAATCAGAGACTTATAGAGTTAGAAGGCTATTTAGGCATCAGTACTCAGTGCAAGGATCCAAATTAAAGGATCCCAGACAGATAGCAATTAGTGTTCAGATAACATGTCCAGTGAATAATAGCTTCTGACCTTTCTGGGTCATTGGTTCTACTATAGAACTGCCTTACTATTAGAAAGTTTCTTCTAGCATTCAATTTGGAATCTCCCTTCCTGTATTTTAAACCCACTGTTCTCTTTCTTGCATTCTGGAACAAGTCTGTCATGTACCCTAGAACACTGAGAGTGCTCTTCTTTTGTATGATAACCTTTCAAGTATTTTAAGAGTGCTTCAGTTGTCTTTCCTCAGAGCTAAACATAAAGAGCTCCCACAATATTTCTTCACAGAGTTAGTTTTTAGCCCACTAATCAACCTCATTGCTTTTCTCTGAATTTTTTCAAGCTTCTCTGATTCCTATTTAAATTGCAATGCCCAAAACTGGACACAATAATTGAGATGAGGTCTGACCAAAGCAGAATAAAATGGAATGATTACTTCCCCTGCTTGGGAAATTGTACTTCGGTTGATTAAGGCTAAAAATGCATTTGCATTCTTTGCAACCGCATCATACTACTGGCTTATATTTAGTTTGCAATCAACTACTTTTCCAAGGTCTTCTTCATAGATATTTTTACCAAGCCAGATATCTCCTATCTTATACCTACTGTATGATTTATTTATTTTTTTAACAAGTGAAGAACTTCTGTGCTGTTCACTGTCAAATTTCAGTGTTATTTTCAGCTCATTTCCTTAACCCACTGACATTATTTTGACTTTTATTTCTGTTTTTTTAGGATATTAGTTACCCCACCCAGTTTGTACCATCTTCAAATTAGAAAATATCGAACAGCAGAGGATCCAGGTCAGATCCATGTGGTAGAGATTAGGTTCTCACTACCAAGATTTCCAACTATATGCTGCATAATTAAATCTTTCCTTTTTTTCGGAGAAACCAAATTTACCAATGGATTTTGTACTCTTGTGGCATTAAAAGCACATTTAGTGTCATAGGTTGGCAAATAAATTATTCACTGTACAGAAATAATTTTATAATCTGCTATTCATAAATATATTGGACAACACATTAAGAATTGGTATATATAATGGATAGAAAGCTGTCACGGGCTGTCTCTGCATGCATAAACATGCACAGATAACATTTCCCCTGCTACCACCAGCAAAACACCATGGCTGTACAATCAGAGACAGCAGGGAACTGTTTATAAAACAGGCATACAACCCATGCAAAAATACATTCACCGTAACAATTCAAAATTAGATATTCTGTTGAAAATACCTTTTTTAAGTGTTTTGCACAGCCCTGTTAGCTACTGATTTGCAGCTTTGCTTTCTTTCTCCTTCATTTTTCTTCTTGCTATTATATTCCTACGTTCATATAGAATCCTGGGAAGTCTAGTCATGTCTATCACCAAACCATAGCTTATTCATCTGAAAGAGTATAGGATTCTGCTAATTAGCCCCATTTCTTTTATCATATGTTGGGTACCAAACTCTGTTGCCCCATATATTGCAGGGAAAATATCTTGAGCAGGATTGTGTGCATTCTTGTAAGCTCCTTGTGTGATCAGGGTTCTAAATAACACAGAGACCTTCACACGTGCAACATGATCTCCCCTGAGGATAATCAACTTCCCATACCTAGAAGATGATGTCGCCAAGTTGTAGAGACAAAATGGGAAAGCTGAGATAGCATATCTTAATACTCCCATTATGAGCTCAGCACAAGCTAAGTTTATTCAACCAAGGATATACTGTACCTTATTTTTAGTTCTTGGATGATTATTAGTTAGTTATTCTTCAGAGAGCCCTGAAAAATTGCCTGTCAAGGCCAGCCCAAGAACAGTGTCGAGTCAGTGTATTCCAAACTCCAGTTCTTTATTGCTTTCACCATACAGACAAAATCTTGCCAGACTAAAGCTACTGGGTTAAAGGGTAAATAACCTGGGAGACTCTAGGGCGGAGCTACCCTGAACCTTTTAACTTTCCCAGGAAGTGTCTCCAGACTGTGAATCCTCTTATCTGCCTGGAATGTGCTCCCTCCTTCCTGGGAATCAGCGGCAGCACCAAAATCCACCACATCACCCTAACATAAAGGGGTGCAGATAACTTGTTCAGAAATCACTGATCAAGCCTTGCCTAACTTAATGCCCTCCGAATGTCTTCAGTTATAAAATTCCATTAAATCTTGAACAGCCATTAAGGTAGTCCCTCATAGTTGCTTACTGAACTACCATCAGGAAACTGATTTTGTTGGGTAAGGAAAACCTAATTTCTCTGTCTTTATCATATCTTTTTGCTTGCCACTTTTGCAGTCTTATCGTTTCACACGATGCCATCAATATCCAGCTCAGCAAATATGTAACATCACAGCAGCCTTTCAGCTACTCTTGTATTTTAAGTTCCATGGAACTAGGTCCAAAGAGGTACTCTTTTATATTTTTTTAAAGCAGGAATGATTTCAGTGGGAAGTGCAATCCCCAGAAAGTCCAAAGGCCATTCTTACATAGTCTAAATTCATAATCCTTTTCCCAATAGAAGCCAGTCAGATACCTCAGAGAAGCATATGAACAACAAGGCCTTAAAGACCATCTCTTCTTTCTGTCTAGTCTGGGCTGCTCAGATTCAGAGTTATATTCCCTGAAGACATGTATGTTCCATTTAGCACTCGTGGCTAATAGTAGATGATTGCTTGACCTACCATGAATTTGTCCCATGCCTTTTTAAAAATTAAGCTCAAGGTTAAACCAAGGATGCTCTTGTGGCAATCATCACATCTCAAACATAAGAAAGGCAACTACCCTTTGACCTTCTTAAAATTGTGCTCTTCCTTTAAAACTACCCATAGCATAATGGATTTTCTGCACAAGAAGAAAAACTGTTTGCAGTGCTTTCTTGTATTAATAATTGCATAGTGGTGCTCCTTTTACTATGGACATTACAATTAAGACTTAGTTTAAATAGAATTGTCTATTAGTTATTATGCAGGCTTGCAACTAAATAAAATATGGATGCTATTTAAATTTGTATTCATGAAATACTGTACTCTTTATTTGAAGCTAAGATCCACTGTCTACTATGTAAAGAAAAACACTGAATTGTAAGCCAAATACCTAGAAATTTCCAGAAATGAGAAACACCATTTTCTAAGTTAGATGGAAAACAAATGAATACACTCTTGGTAATTATTCACAGTTAAACTAGATAATGCCTGTTTTATTGTATCTTATTGATAAAGCTTGCCTTAGAGATTTATTTTTCCCTCTTTTTCCTTTTTCTTTTTTGTGGAAATAACGTTTTTAAATTGGATACAATTATTTGCAAATTTCAAACAAGATCAGATCCAAATCAGTTTTAATCACCAATATGGAACTGTTTGCAGGCAAGCAGGGGCACTGCCACTTTGCCAAGGACCTGGATATTTGGAACTTTCAATCAATAAAATAATAATGTGTGGCATGTTAATTGTACTTCAAAAGCTTTTCAAGTCCCTTAATTGGACACAGAATGGAAATATTTCCTTTTTTAAGGAAAGGAAACAGGAAACAGTCACTCAGTATGTGAAAACAGTATCTAAGAGTTGCTGAAGACACTGAATAGTTAATGAAGCCTCTGAGCTACTTGCAGATCCAAGACAAAGAAAGCTATAGTTCTGTCCTTATCAGCAGATGTTCTTTCATATTGTGTATCAGGCTGACTTGATTAAATTAGCCTGTAAAGGTCAAATGAAATATGTTTTCCCACTTCTATTTAGATTTTTCCTGACATTGCCTGATAGACTTGATAATAAATGGTGCCTGCCCACAATAACTTTAATGTTTCAGACATTTGGAATTAGATCAGCTTATAGGAACATTTACCTTACTATACTGTAAAGCTATCTTACAGGAGTCTTTTGCTTGTTTAATGTGTACTTGCACCACTGCATTACAGCTTCTGTTATTCCATGGTGACCTTGGTGGAATGAAAGCTGGATCAGAATGCCCTGTCTTCAGGGCTCATTTGAAGAGGAATGAAGTTTCCAGTAGAGATACCTTGAAAGGGAAACCAGATTGCCTTAGGTTATCTTCAAAGCTCATGTCCTTCTTTGTGTACTTTTAACCTCATTTGGTTGTTAGATTGCTCACCAAAGCCCACATGCTCAGGGGTGAGTAGCAGGGCCTACTCTGCACCAGATCAGCCCCATAGAATCACGGAATAGGGCACTGGATTCCAAACACGCCTGAATTAATGTTCAGTGCCCTCCACTTTGCAGATTAGCAGAATTTCCCCCTAAAAGGTAACTAAAAAGTAGCCAAACAGATACTATGTGTTTTCTTCTTGGAAATCATCTTCTCCCACCTACTCCAAGCTGCCTTTAAAGTAGTACTACCACTAGCCTGAGACTTTTCCTGGAGGAAATAAAATTAATTTGAAATGGTCTGAATTTGTCAGGCAATAAATCCAAATGGAGAGATAGAGAAGCCACTTTTCTCTTGCACTTCATTCTTCCAGATTGAAAAGGCATGAAGGTGCCAGTCACAGGAAAGAGCAAAGATCGAAGCTATCAGATGTGCGTCTTAAAACTGTTATGTCTTTTAGGTAGTTCAGATTCCACTTCCAAAAGATACGCACTCTGAAACACCTTTTGGCAATCAAACCCAGAGCTGCATAGCCTTAAAAATGAGGCATTCCTGAACAACCATTTTTAATCCTGCTGTAAATTATTTTTCAACGTTATGAAGAATTTAGGATTAAAATGGATTAAGAATAATCCTGAGCAACAACTTGGCTCAACCCAAGTGAGTTCAGAATAGTTTTCTCTTGCATACTGGTTTCCTTTCTTTTATATTTCAACTGCAAACTTACCTGTTGAGCTTTGTGATTTAAAAAATAAAACTTTAGAAAGGACCAGGGGATTAGAGTTTGATTGTAATTTCCTTGCGGATAACACTGGAATAGGAGAGAACCACAGTGATAAAGCATTTATTTTCAAGCTTAATCTCTGGTATCATCATGTAGGTCTGTGTAAAGGATTCTTGCCTGGGATTCAGGAAAGCTGCTACAAGTAATAGTCAATAATTCAGAAAATGATAGCAATAGCTACCAAGCTGCCTATTTGGAGACAGCACAGAACAGAAGGTCAGAAAAAGGCCTCCTAAACTCTTCTTCTATCAAAGGAGCGCAGCGGTAATTACCATTGCCTCCTGGTAATCAGTGTGTACAGCACTAAGCTAGATAGACCAATGCTCTGACTCAGAGCATGTCCACATCACAGTGCTTCCACTCATCCAATCCCTCACAAACAGTTGGAAGCCAACCTGCGATTGACTTTACTTCTTCAGTCCTCAAAATGCTGATAACAAACAGAGAACCCCATGAGCCGATCAGGGCTTCTTCCAGCTAATCAAGAGAAGAATGCAAGAAGCATAATTCAATTGACATACCTCCACCTATGTGTTTGTGTGTGTGGGGTGGGGGGTTACAAAAATCCTACTCCAAGAAAAATGGAGATAAAATGCTACCAGCTGCCTTTATTCCCCAACCTGTAACGAAGGGTATTCATTTGTGAGAAGGGAAGGGAAGGGAAGGGAAGGGAAGACATCCAAGGTGCCTTGCCACCACCTCTCTGCTCTTTTAAATGCCTCCAAAGATAAAGTGATGGCAGATGAGCAGTTTAGCAAGAAGCCATGGGAGATAGTGGGGAATAATCTTACACAATGAGACAGACTCCAAGAATAGGATGCTAAGCTTCAGTTACAACAGGAGGTGAGAAGAGCCTAGAAGCAGACCCTGGATAAGTCCAGAGTCCACACCAATAGGAAAATGGACTGCCCACAAGTGCCACAGAGCCATAGCATCTCAAAGCAAATAATAGCTTTGCTTCAATTTCAAATAAACTGCATCAGAGCCAGGAGAAAAAAATATTCAGTTCTCAAAATATTAGCAATATTGGATGAGACAAGGTTGGACTTGGTTCCAGGTTAGAATGGAATGGACACAAATAGGTTTTCCCCCTTTGTTCTCCATTTTTCTTTCTGGTAAAATATCATGTACAGAACATACTGATGGCCATTGATACGAAGAGTAATGTTTCTTGAAAATCAGCTGATATTCTCTCAGTACAAGCTCACAAACTGATCACCAAAAGCAGTAAGTGCTTAGCAAGTTTTCATAGCTGTTTATTCATTATAAATAGTAAATATTTACTGCGCCTTTTAATATGAGTCCTTTTTGTTTTTACAACACATGTGTTGTTGGTAGAGAATGTAACATAAAGATAGTATTTTGCTCAATCACTCTTTAAGACCAACGTGTGATCTAAACTCTGTACGATATCCTAGTCCTACTAATTCACTAATTTCATTGAACTGAATGCTAAAGGGAAGGTATTTGTGCTCTACCTCATTTGCCATTCCAGGAATAAAGAAAAATAAATAACACTGCCTGCCACCTTCCTGTCCCTCCTAACATTTCAAAAGACAAATTTATTGACATTTGAAAATGTCACAACACAAAATGTATGTAAACCTTGGTTTCCATTGGATTATATAGGATGCAACCGTATAATTTAAAATTACATGACAACTACAGAGACATAATGATTTATGCCCTGCATTTTTTCTAAAAATAATGTAAACATAAGCATTTTAAATGTAGTATCTTCCCCAAAGAGTCCCTGTTGATCTAATAAAATTGAGATCATCAAAAGAAACGGTGACACCTCAATATACTAAAGAGTGAAATATGTACTGTAAAAATAAAAGTACTTGGAAAAAATATAATTTTGATTCTATATATAATGCCTTGGATGCAGCCAAAGCTTGGTGAGGTACGCCATATTGCACATTGTTAAGCAGTCATAGAAATTAAAGTTATTCTGTATTTTTGCTTGTTTCTTCCAGGAGGTAACATGGACTAGGAAAATTTCACACACAAACAATCTTGTAAAATTTTCTTCATGTTACAAAATTTGCTGTTATGAAGAAAAGTCCCTTTGTATGTGACACTTAGCAACAACAGGATTACGAAAACAAGAAGATAACCAATAACTTATTTCTGGAAGTCTTCAAACATCTATTCTAGCTTTCTACAGACTTTAACATTTCCTTTCGAGGTCATTTTCCAGTGTGTTAAACAAGGTTCTTCAGCCCATGCTTTGCAAACTGGGCACTGTCAAAAGTCAGCATTGAAAGTTTTAAAAAATGTTCTGAGTTTGCAGCATTCAGACGATGGTGTCCAAGTTAATCCATGCATCTTCATCAATGTAAAAATGGAATGCTTACTTCAGCCCAGCAATTTGAAAAACTCAAACCTCTTATTATTATTATTATTATTATTATTATTATTATTATTATTATTATTTGTTTTTAGCCAATGCCATAGTGAACTGAACTCTTTTATTTGTCTTACTGCTTGTGGTCTTTGTCTTCTGAGCTGTTTTACCCAACATGTCCAAACACCTTACTGAAAGCACTGATGGGGAAAGAATATAACAGTCCCATTTATCACTAGTACAGTGTCTGCATTCTGGGCCTCATTTTGGTGAGAAGATTGCTCCATTCCAAATATTGGGGTGAGACCAGGAGCAAGACCAGCTTTAACGTGACGTGGACCATTCACTTATGCAATATCTGGCTTCAGATAATGAAAGGCACCTGCAAAAAAAAAAAGCAGCAGCATAATAAGCTTTTAAAGTCATGCTGTGACAACCTCACAGCAAGGGGCAGTGTCAACTACAGGTTGACATTGTCATATTTAATACCGAGATATCAAAGGAAAGGGACTAATATGCTTATTCTTAGACAAGTTTGACAAAACTCTATGTATCTGGGATTATATGCTATAATGATTCTTGAGCTGACCTCATTAAGAACATGTGTTTCTAATAGTGGAATGCCAGTGGTTATTTCATTTTGGACAACCCCTCTGTTTTACCTAATGGCAATCAGGTTTCATGTCTCAACAATTAATAACATCAAGATGTTGTTGACATCACTTTAGAAAATAATTATGCAGCAGAAATGCTGCTGAAATAATCTACCATCATAGCAGCAAATGTATCTACCTCTACAATAGGAAGAAAATTCATTTTATTTTATTTTTTACTGCAGACAAATATTTGTCTTGTTTTATTATTAAAGATAGCATGTGCCAAATATATGTTCTCTTTTACTTTTGTGTGTGCATTTGGTTTTAATGGTTTGAGAAGCCTCATGACTCCATCAAGTTTTAATCAAGTTTGGTACTTTTCAAAAGTACCAAGTTTCTCATGTCACTCAAAACTTGCATTTCAGTGAAACTGTGTAATTCTTATTGCTAAATACCAATCTTTACTATAAGATCTGGCTACCCCTCAGATTTTGCTGAAGAAGACCTCATTTTCCTTCCTTTCTCCAAGCTGTTGTTGGACTACAACATTCTTCGTCCCTCAAACAGTATGGAAGGCTGCTTAGGAAACAGCAAGGTCACTGAAAATACAGTCGTTTGCTCACCCCCACAATCATCAAGAAATACATTAAGACAGCTTCCCCAACCAAGTGTCCTACAGATATCCTGAATGGCAGCTCCCATCATCACAGCTAGCATAATCAGTACTAGCTAGGAATATACTATCTAGGAATGATAACATTTCATCCAAGTTATCTGAATGTGGCCAGGGTAGGAACAGATGGATTAAGGCATTGTGTCCATTTGGTACAAACCAATATAAGTGAAATTTTACTGATATGGAATAAAGGTTAAATTATGAGTGTCCATGGGAAGGGGGAAGGAGAAGCAAATGACAACACACGGGTGATAATGTTATCACACAAACGGATGACTTAAGTACTTGTTCAGATATCCTGACACAAGTATGTAATCACAGTATTTGCACAATTATGTCATCATGTGTGTGTCATCATTTTGGCATCATCAGGTTTCCTGCACATGTTGCTGAGTTAAACTAGAATTATCTGGTCATCACCATGTGGAGAGGTCTCAGGCTAAATATACTTCTCAGCCCAGAACTAATCTCCCACAGGTTTATGACTAAATGTTTTTCATTAATTGGCCATATCCCACCTTTTGTCTAAGAGCTTAAGGCAGCGTGCACGGTTCTCCTGCCTCCAATTTTAGCTCACCAATACCACTGTGAGCTTAGTTGTGGCAGACTAAGTTACTTAGTTAGCTTCCCCAGCCGAGGGTATTCTTGAACTTGGGTCCCCCCAGTCCAGACCAGCACCTTAATTGCTATACCATTCATTACTCTGCTACTTGTTTGAATGAGACTCTTGGCTGGCCAAAAACCAAAATGCTTTGCCCTCTAATAAAGTATGACAAAGACATAGATTTCAGGAACACACACACATTGCTGATGACTTAATACTCACTTTGTCCATATTGCCCATACTGATAGCCTGGGACAGGCTCCATACTGTAACCAGTAGTGCTGTATGTTGGTGGACAGTATGACTGAGATGTCGGCAGGCTATCTAGACTTTTCATGTGATCTAGTCTTTGACTACAGCTTGCTGACACTGTAGTGGTTGGCTCTAAGCCCCCAGTCAATGGTGACAAGGCGTAGTCAGTTTGGGGCTGGTGAGGGACTCCTCCATGGTTAGTTAAGAGGCCCATTACCTAAAATAAAAAAGAAAGGTGGGGAAGGGGAGGTTAAGGAGCATGAAAACTATATTTGAAGCAATCCACAAGTTATTTTATTATTTCTGTACCTATTACTTGATTTCTGATCTCTGATGTCACACAAGTTTCAGTAATAACGTATGACTGGCATTCTACTCTAATATCCAAACATGTATATCATTTCATTGGGAAAATCTCTTCTTCAGTTTTCTAATGTCTGTCACAATGACTTTTTTTATATATAAACCAATGATTATTTTTAAAATATCATGAGAGGATGTTGAACAAAGCTGGTTTCCCCATAAAAGAGTAGTTTGTTTTCCAGTCACATTGTGGTAGATGCCCTTTTCTTCCATTGTAAATCTAGCAGTAGATTCTGGAAGCATTCCAAATGCAAGCTGCTTTACTATAAAACTATGACTTAGATGGGTACTCTATAATAAGCCATAAGCTTTAAAAACGTGTTGCAAGGAAGCCAAATACAGCCAAATTTGGTCACCAGTAGCGTTCCACAGTACCCAAGCTGTAAAAAAAAAATGTGTTTCCTGAGCAACACTAATGCTGTACATATTATAAGACAGATATAAACCACTCCAATATTTTATGTTCTTACATGACAAAGAAAGAGTGATCATAGGCTTCCTGGCCCCACTGTCTTGCTTCCCATCCTTGCCCGTTACCACGTGTTGCAGGCAAACAGGCTTGTCTTCTGCCAATGCTGTCCTTTAAAATGATACATAGGGCAAGAGCACAATAGTACCAGAAAAGAAAAGACAGCACCAAATCTAAGGTACAATTTACTTTAAACTTGATTGAGAAATTATGGCTTTACATTTACAAGGGAAACTAAAACCAGTTGCAAGATCAAAGATAGTTGAAAATACTAGAAATGCACTGTTGAGGTTCAAAGAGAGATGTGTTTGGTTTGGTTGTTTTAATCAACAACCTCCCAAACTTTTAAGCAGCAAAAGTCATTAGCAGTGGTGTATTTTTATTACTCTTGAACATTGAAATTAAAATCCTTTTCTTTAAATCTCTGATGTGTGCTGCAAGTCCTGTATAATGTATACTTTGCGAAGAACTGAAATACTGTACACACACACACACACAAATATGCACTATATACAAACACACAGAGATTGATTATAATATAATATAATATAATATAATATAATATAATATAATATAATATAATATAATATAATATAATATAATATAATATAATATATAATAATTTAAAACATGCATGATCCTGCCATAGCATTTCTTAAACTTTTCAAGACCATGAGACACTTTTGTTTTGTTTTAAGTGAGGAATATTTGTGCCCAGAGGATATGATGGCCATTAGCGGGAGGCTTGAAGGGGGACCATTGTGGGCAGCTCAAGTCAACTTGCTACATGTCTACGTCCAGCTACCAGCCAAAGAATGACAGCAGCAAGTGCAGTGGGAGCCAACAGATCAAGCTCTGAATGGTCTTCATTGAGGAACCAGACAAAGCAGAGCACTGTCCCTTACCAAGAACCTGGGCCTTTGATTTGGATGCCTGAGCATGCATTGCTAGAGGTAAAGGTCTGGAAGTCCTTTGTGCAAGAGACAGCCTAATGCAGGAGTTAAAGAGACACTAACTACTTGGAATGGGTACTTGCATGGCATGATGGGAGACTTTGTGCTACAAGTATAAGTGCTGACCACAGTTTTGGCCATGGGTTTGATTGTGCTGCCCAAAAAAAGTTTGACTGTGAATGCTAGATGCACTTGTCTTGTTGGCCATATACCTGGCCATGCTGCTGCTTGATTCAAGGAGCTATGGTGGCTGCACAGTAAGGCTGTCCCAATCATTGCAAAGGTAATTTAACAGCATCCTAGAGTTTATAGCACCTTCAGTAGGGAATTCTGTATGAGCATAGAAACCATTTCCAATGCACTGAAGTGACCAGACACCTTGCTTTGAGTTGCTCCTCTGCTGCTCTCTGAGGGGTCCTGGTGGAGCTCTGCAATTTCTCACAGATACATTGAATCTCCTCAATAACAATTTGCACAGCCCTAGATGTGCAACAGCAATTTGCAGGCCAGGTGGAACCAAGTCAATTATTTTTGCAAATTCATAACCTCAGTATATTTTTCTGCAAAACATACTATCCTAACATACATGATATGTAATCGTAACATATGTGATTACTATACAATTTGCTTTTAGTGGGCATTGATTTCCACAGTGCATTTTAGATTACCTTCTCACATATTTTTGGTTAATTGTGGTGAACAAATTTTTAATCAAGTTTTTGTGTCACCTTTCAATGTAACTAATACATAGATGTCACTTATATCAGATATGCAGGAGGCCAGGGAGTAAGAGAAACAAAATGGAGATGTAGAGAAAGACAGAGAGGACACTCCTCTTGAAGTCTCATTTTATGGAGATATTTTTGGGCTAGTTCACTCTACTTTGTTGCATGATGTGGATGACTAAGGGAATTTACCTAACCCCAAACAACTCTAGGGCTGTTTTCTACTAAAACTAATTTGCTTTAGCCCCATTACAGTGTTGGCATGACATAGCAACCATGATCATGACTCATGTATCCCAAACTGAGAAAAAAAGAGAAAACATTCAAAGTCTGACTTAACATTTACATGAAAAATGTAATATCTTGAAATTATTTTCATCCAGCCTTCAAGATTTGTCTGCAATCTAAAATACGCATTGTTTATCATAAAGCTAGCATTATTCAATGAACCAAACAAAACTAAATGTTACATTTGTGGGATATAACTATGACTGGCTTGGTCGTCTTGTGACAAAATTTATTTTATTTATTTATTAATTGAATTTTTATCACCGCCCATCTCCCCCCAAAGGAGGGACTCTGGGCGGTTTACAATAAAAATTGCCTGTATAAGAAGGTGGGACGCGGTGGCGCTGCGGGTTAAACCGCTGAGCTGCCGATCGGAAGGTCGGCGGTTCGAAACCGCGCGGCGGGGTGAGCTCCCGTTGCTCGTCCCAGCTCCTGCACACCTAGCAGTTCGAAAACAGGCAAATGTGAGTAGATCAATAGGTACCACTTCGGCGGGAAGGTAACGGCGTTCCGAGTCGTCATGCTGGCCACATGACCCGGAAGTGTCTATGACAACGCCGGCTCCAAGGCTTAGAAACGGAGATGAGCACCGCCCCCTAGAGTCGGACACGACTGGACTTTACGTCAAGGGAAACCTTTACCTTTACCTTTAAGAAGGTGGTAATAAAAACAATCAATCAAACAAATGTCATTAACAGAAATAGTAAAATCCTGCTCCTCTTCCTTCCAGTGCAGCAGCTTTGGGAACTACTTAATGAGATTGTTTTAAAAAATCAACTAAAGCTAATTGTTGATGGTAATAGATGGAATTTATGAATTCAACAACTATTGAATATTAACAGGCTTGCAACATTTGGGAAGGGGTTTTGTTGTTGTTGTTTGCTTTGTTTTTTTTAAGAAAGAGACAGTACCTGTCATTTGTAGATTACTCTGAAATCTTTTGGAATTGCTGGATTTTTAAGCTGTATGCCAACTGCTTGCATTTATATCGTGCAATGCAAATGTCTCTATGGGGCAACACACAAAACTCCAGTGAGTTTATAATGGGATTTATTCCAAGTTTAGTAAGGCTAAAGTCAATGAGTGAATTTTGGTGATTTTCACTTACAGTGAAGGTCCAATGGAAAATTTCATCTACTGATTGTGGTTCTAACTTCCTATCTGGGGGAAAAAAACATAGCACTGTCTATAATTTATTTGTTTGTTTGTTTGTTTAAAAGATTTATATGGCTACCCATCTTAAGCAACTCACAACAGCATCATAATATCAGCTCACTATGTTTCTATAGCTTCAGAGAAACTAAAACTATGGCAATGCTTGGCTCACTACCTCACCTCCAGATGGAATCTGTCCATTCTACATAATCTGGCTAGCTAGAGAGAATGCTATAGATACCTGCCCCTAGAGAGACTGGAGAATGGAAACCCAGAAAACAGCATTCTCAGTCACAGCCACACATTGAGAAACAACTCATCCTTTGAGGGCCTCCACCCTTTATCCTTTAAAAAGCAGTTGAAGATCTTTCTCTTCTACAGGGCTTTTGGTGGGGTGGGGGGAGGGTTGTGTTTAAAAGACAGCAACATATTTTCAGGGATTTAAAAAAAAGATTTGTAATACTTAGATTTTTAACATACTGTTGTAAACCTGCTAGAGTTGCTCAAGTAGGCAGAATACAAATAATTGCAATTAAATAAATAAATCAACAGAGTTTTCTCCATGTTTTAATCCTGTGGTAAATTATCATAACTTTCAGCTCAGGAATATACCTCAATTTTTAGGATGTCAAGTTTACTTACTAAAACCTGACATACAAAGCATAAATTACATTTACAAGCCATGATTCCTAAATATAGCTGGAGTTCTGCTTTTCACTGTGTTGCCTTTCTGTATTCCAGTATGACTTAGATTTGCTTTGAGTGGTATTTTGGCCCACAGTATCTGTGTGAGGTAAAGTAGAACTATGCTTTCACAAGACTTCATTCAATTTATCAAGATGTTATGATGGCCCTCTTTTCTGTTCTTAGTTCTGTAATATTTGGAATTCATATTTCATTCGTAACAGGCATTAACCATCTCCAAATTCTTGACAATCATTATAAAATTCACTTCCATCTGGTCTAAACTTAATAAAAACACAAGATAAAATAAATTAAATCAAATCAAATTAAGTTTTTAATCATATTTATCAAGTATAGGTGCTATGTAGTGCATCCATATCTTTGAGGATGGAAAAAAGCAACAGCACTACTAAACTGGGACCAAAACTGTTGTTTCAGAAATATCCTCAGAGGCTTTCAAATTCATGCTGCAGTTGATTAGCATCTAGATAATTAGATTTTGGGACCATTCTCTTTGAAAGTAATAAGGAAAGTTGCCTAAGGCAGAAACTCTGCCTTGTGATATATGTCATGACCTTATAGCACTGGAACAAGGAGTTACTGAAAGGACACTGCTGGCTTCACCTAACTGCTTGGTTAGGAAAGCTATTAGGAGACTTATTCTCAGACATGTTTAATAGTTTGGTTTCCCAAGGACTCTACAAGGGATAAATGGTATACAGTATGCTGCCCCAGTGAGTACCTTCCAATGGCACCTACAACTTTCATCTTTCCCATCCCAACCAGTGCAACATACTAAGACGTTTTCAGTTCTTGAAGTTTCTAATGCTGTAAATTCAGCTGTAGCAGATTCTCTTTCTAAGGCTGTGCCTTTTCTGGGAAAAAAAAGTATTATTGCAATTTAGATTATTATTATTTTACAAATACATGATAGTGCCCCGCCCCCCAAAAAGATGCTGTCAAGTCAAGTTTGACTCCTACTGAAAGCATCCGTGCAGTTTTCTTCAGCAGTACAGAAATGTTTTGTCACCGCCTTGTTGCTGGATTAAGCTATCTATTTATATGCTTCCTAGTCTGGTCAGAAGCCTTGGCATTCTTAGACAGTCACCCATCCAAGTACTAACCAGGATAGAGCTGGCTTTGCTTAGTTTCTATGATCAACCAAGGCCATCTATGTGCTGCCACCTACTGAGATTTAAAAGAAAAAAGAAAAAAGCAGGGGGTGAGGAGGACACCGTTCCCCAAGGTTCTTACTGCTGCTGTTGTTGCTTATCTTTAAAAAGTTATATTGTCTAAAAACAAACAAAAAAGACTTCTGCATTCATTATATTAAAGTGTTATTTTAGCAAATCTGATAAAGGACCATGTTATTTTGGAGTTCTTTTAGGGCAGCATTGCTTTATGTATATTACATGCATTATACATTTTAATGTTAGTTTTCTTTGAACTTCCAAGTATGAAAGGAAAAGGGAAACAAATATGAGATAAATATATACATGTGTTAGCTGTTTGGAATATGGATTCATTCCTGTTAACTGGCTTCATAAAGAAAGGAAAAAAAACCTCAGAAGTTCAGTCCAACATGGAGTTTTTGTTTTTGTTTTCCCCCTGATGGGCTTCGTTCAGTTTTTGCTTACTTATCTGCATAGATTTCAGCTGAAACAAATGTACTATTAAATTGGATTCTACTCCAATTAGATGAAAAGCAAAATTTTTCCTCCCACTAAAAAGATCAAACTCTGTGATTTACACCACATATTTTATCTGTGAAGCAAAAAAGTAAAATGAAATCTTTCCAGTGCAGTAGCTATTTTTTTTAATAGATATATATTTCTCTTGTTTATTAATTATATCCTCTAACTTGTAAATGTCTAGCATAGGAGTTATAAAATATAAAATAAATATAATAAAATAAAAAAGCAAAAGATATAACAAATAATGAAGACAAAATATAGCATTAATTCTGAAAATAAACATTAAGCATTATGCAGAATTAAAGCCCTAAATGTACATTCAAATAATGAAGACCAAGATACTTCTTTTGGAAGAAATTTCCAGAATTGAGTGCTGTCACTAGAGGGACCACTCTAGAGAGTTGGACTGTATCTGAACTCTCATTGGTGATTGGGAATAACAATTGTAGATGTCTTGTTATTAGTGTATAACTTCTGACTTCATATAAGTAATAAGCCCCAATATGCACCACTGGTGCACAATTATATTTTAAGCCTATATACAGTACAGGTAGTCCTCATTTAGCGACTGTCTCATTTAGCAAGCATTCACAGTTATGACAGTGATTAAAAAGTAACTTTATGACTAATGCTTTGCAGGTCTGTAAAGCAAAGTAAAAGCTGAAGTAAGATCAATTGCAGTTTCACTTAGCGATCACTTCACTTAATGACTGAGTCCCAATTGTGGTCACTAAACAAAGACAACCTGTAATGTAAAGGCATCTGAGACAGTGGCAGCACTTGGCTGACCTTCTGAAGCTGAATAGGTTGGAGCCCAGGTAGATCTTAGATGGAAGACATCAGGGATCCAAGGGCTGAAGGCCAGGCTGAAAGGTTGAAAAGAAATCCCAGAAGGAGGTAATGGCAAATCAGTTCTGGATCATTGTCAGGAAAGTTCAATCTCTCCCTCTTATTCTCTCTCTCTTTCTCTCATATATATTCATCTTCACCAAGGATCAAGCTTGATTCAAGATCTAAACCACTCTGTTTACCCAGCTTTAGTTTCCCAGGGAATATAGTGATGTATAATTTTAATTAGATTGAGTCTTTCAATAGTATTGATTTACAACAAAATTTCTATGTTGCTTTTCTATTTGCTATAGAAGGGGCCTAGCTCTTCTATGAGAAACAATCAAATATATAACTTTCTAAAAATATGTAGTGGGCTCCACTTACAGTACAGAGTATAGTATTCCCCAAATAGCAACACCTGTCAAGACACACCTATTCTCAATGATGCAAATTCTGTTAAACTGAGGGGTGGGGGCTTATTTCATTTCAGAAATATGATGTCACTTAATAGAACTGGAATTACAGCAAAGCTGACATACTATTGGCATCATAAAATCCTCACATGTTTTAATTCATTTGTGCATGCCTGCATTTAATATGCTCTGTAACCATGTCTGCAATATAATTGATGGGAGACAAGCATTTTCTGTATTTTGGGGCTAATTTCTCTCTCTCTCTCTCTCTCTCTCTCCTCATCCTGAGAGAAAGTTTTAATGAATCAACACAAAGAAAATTGTTGGGTGTTAATGTATTAAGCTGAAGTGACAGGATCATGAGTAAACTTTAGTGGAGTTAATGACACCCTCTTATCTGACCCTGACACATTTGCAGCATGTAATTTACAGAAGCTCTGTCCAGGGAATCTTGACAAATGCTCCTAAGGATGTCAGGGCACTGATCCATTTTAATGTAAAACAGATGTGGGTCACATACTCTCATTCATCACTGCACAGAACATTTCAAACTACTGCTTAGATGGATGGCATTACCTGCTGTGAACTCTTTTTCCCTAGGGAAACCCACCTCCCTGTTTACCCTCATTGCAAAAAAAAAAAAGAGAGATAAAATTCTGCAGGTCGTCTCATTGACTCTCATAGGACTTAACACACGTGCCAATAAACACAGTTTTTAGAGTTACAATCTCATCTCAACTATGATCTCAGTTAAAATATTGCAAGCAAACCACTATCTTACCGTTTCAATGCAACCCACTCCTCCACCCCATCCCATTCTCCATAAGCCTTGCTCTTTTTACTCTTTGTATTTTATTTTTTATTCACTGTTAATTCCCTTCCACTCCCTCCTTCCAGATTATCTTGGAATGATATTCCATATACTTGAAGAAATAGACTGGCATCTGTGAAAGATGGTACTGTCATAGTTGTTATGTGTATGGTGTGCAATTATTTTTTGTTGTTTTCCCTCTTTATTGTAAAGGCTAGAGATGTGATTCATTTTAAACATTCAGGAAGCACTATATAATTCTCCTTGGCTGCATCATCATATATTATTTAATCATATATGACATGAAATGTTCACGTGCACATATACACCCACATACACACAACAAAGTATCAACTGCAGGCTTTCTATGGAACCCAATGCAGACTCCTTTTCCATCTATTTGTTGAAATAGTATTTTTAGTAAAAAATAAATTTAAGAGCAAGTAACAAATATAAGGGTTGTTTTCTTCAAGTTGTTCAACAAGTACTAATTTTCTTCCTGGGTTTTTCTCAACTATTACTAAAAATAGTAAGTGAAGTTTGTACTTTAGTTTGTTAAATCATTGATTAATTACTGTGATAGAAAAATGACTCACTGTGGTATATGAGAAATTGGCAAAATTTGTGAGTTTTTGTACAAAGTACTTAGATTTAGATTTAAGATTAAAGTAACTTTAGCTACAATAAAGTATTTTATATCCAAAAGTCTCAGTTGGGTTCATGTATTGGGCTGTCAATATTCAACAATTTGATCTGAATCCAAAATATCCAGTTTTAAAGAAATAAATAATACAACTGTTTTAAACTCTAAAAACTAGATGTGAGGTCTACTTCACTTTCTTTAGCCAAAACAAGCATCATTCCTTGTTTCCTTTGTTCCCAGCTTGGGTTGGGGGGTGGGGAAACTGTGCACTGCCACAGATGTCACAACATATACCCTTTTGTACAGTTTTAAAACTGCACTAAAGACTCCAGAATTCACTGTACTTTGTCTAACCCTCAGTAGCTCCTGAAGTAATATTAAAAACTCACAGCTTCTAGGGATTGCCATTCCAAATTATTAAAAATGACATTTTGATGCTAAAATAAGTGATCAACTGGATTTTTTTCAGACAGAAAATTAATTTTTAAAAACACCTCTGTCACTTTTCTCCCAGATATCAGTGCATACAATACCAAGTCTGACCCAAATTGTCTTAGTTCCTCAGGTATAAATTATCCCCAGCATGTCTTCTGAAAAACAAACAAGGATGTTTTTCTTTTTTTTTACATGACTAAATAAATAAATAAATAAATGTGTACTTATATGCTACTCCAATCAATACTGTTTCCAAGTGGGTTGTATACCTGTCATCCATAATTAGGATAAACAGTAGAACAACAACTACATTTTAATAATAGATCTTGACATGTGCCCTCTGATAAACTGTAAAGGTATGTTGTGATATCTTAAATGTTGAAATCCAAAGCAAAGCAATCAATAAATGAATAAATGGACAGTGTTGTATCCTGAATTTTAATGTCATTTTTTTCTGGAAAGGAAATGTTAAAGAAATGATCTAAGATCAAATTAGCAGTGCTATTAGATTCACAGCAGGTGTTAGCACTTAGCAGCTTATTTGTCTCTAAGTTTTAGGCTTCACAAATGTT
The DNA here is from genome assembly GCF_035149785.1 of Candoia aspera. NCBI lineage: Eukaryota > Metazoa > Chordata > Lepidosauria > Squamata > Candoiidae > Candoia > Candoia aspera. Next base: position 33,031,263 of record NC_086158.1, on the reverse strand, counting down.
TATCAAAAACAAATTTTGTCTCATTTGCAGAAAAAACATCAATAGCCTGATAGCTATGTACCCAGAAAATGTAATAGAAAGAGCTGATATTAAAAACAATTTACGTATCATGCTATGCATGATATACTCAAATGTACAATTTATATACATTACATACATTATATACTTCTAATGTCCATTCTGTCCTGGTCCTGGGATCACAGACTGAGAATAGAAGAATCTTTTAAAAACTAAATAAAAATCTAACTGATTTGAGAACCAATCTTGCCCACCTAATACCTTCTAGTTGTTTTCAACCACAACTTCAACCCAACCAGTATGCCTAATGATCCTTGCTGACTGCCTACAATTGGAGATATAGTTCCACACACCTAGAGTGCAAGGTGGCAATAGCCGCATGGAATCTTGACATCCTTAACCTTTATTCCAGCAAAGATCAACCATTTGTGGCAGAAGAGCTCTTACCACCACCAGGTATTAATGACTAAAACAGATACCAGAAGAATAATCAGTCAACCTGATGAGAAATACAGACTTGCTCTGAATCTGAAAGAAGCTGGAAGTAGAGATGTACAGCTTTAGAATTAATCCAAATTCTAAATAAAGAAAAAAACTTGGGTTTCTCAGTCTTTCAGTATAGAGTATGAGATTCTTTATACTAATGTTGTACCAAAATCTGCCTTGCAATTTCTTAAACATTGCCTCCCACCCCCACCCCCACCCCCAAAAGAAACTTTTTCAATGCTTGAAAACTTATCTTGGTAATGTGTGTGTGTGTGTTTAGCATACTTCATTATTAGATGAGAGAAAGGGTGCTACTGCTGGCACTGTTTTTATGTTGCATATCTTTCCATCATTCTGAAGACTCTCTGGCTTCAAATTTCTTCCCTCAAAAATGTGGGCAGAGAAATTGGGTGGATTGATTTATCCTAATTTATCCAAGGAAAGAAGAAATTCTTCAGTATCAACAGCAATAGTCTCCCCTTTCTGGTGACAGTAGCACTGGTACACTAAAGCCCAGTAAAATAATATTCTCATGAAGTCTCTCCTTGGGATTGAACTGAAGCATGGGATGCCAAGGAGGCTGCAGTCATGGAAGAGAAGACTGTCCTATAAAAGACAGGATATTCATACACCTTTTTTGTCTACCTCACAATTAAATCTGTGCAAGGATCCCACATTCCATTCATGAGAATTTCTCAGAAATTCTCCTTTGAAAGGATTCTTACATATTCCTTTTCATCAAATTGTCTAAGAATTGATAGAAAATAGCAGAAGAATTAAATGAAACAACATACAATATATAAAACACACAATATACTAGTGTAGCATCCAGATAGGTATGTATAAATACATGCACTTCTAATTTCTTTTATGCCATATTCTTGACCAAAACCTCATGCCATCTCCAAAAAATCTGAAGATGTTGCCTAGTCTGGCAATGAAAGTCTGCAAAAAAACAACAAGGCTCAGAGAGCACCAAGGACTCCACATATGTCTGTCTGTCTGTCTGTTTGTCCATCCGTCCATGCATCCATCTATCTTTCTGTAAATTTTCCCTGCCTAGGAGTAAACAACAGTTTGCGAATGTGATTTTAAACAGGGAAATGCTGCAGGGAAACAAAATTAAATACTTTTACTACCAACATCACCTTCAATACTGTCCATAGTGGAAAAAATATTGCAAATCCCAATCATAAATGGGATTTAAAATCTCATAAATGCAGTTCTTGCCTCAGTACAAGAATTTAGAAAACTAAGGCTTCTCTCTCCCCTACCTGCCATCAGCTGGGAAAAAAACACAAAAATTATGGGCCACATCCTTATCTGAAACAAATCAAAGTCAAAAGAGAATTCAGCTGATTTACAACAGCTGAGGAACTTTTGTGTGATTTTTAAAACAAGATTTTGTCTCTCCAGTTGCAAAGCATAAATTCAGCTGATACAATATATATCATGCTTTTGCGAAGAGGCCTTATGGACACAGACATAAACATCCAATAAAACAAAAACAGGAAAAGACAGTAGCTCAGCCATTCAGCATTGCCACTGCAGGCAAACTTTCCTGGAATCAATCATGCAATCAATCTCTTTTTCAAAATAAAATCAAAATTGAGGTGATAAGCCAGTTTCCAAGTGCTTAGAGAGCTACTGACTGAAAAGAAAAATTCTCCGTAAATGAACAAATAGCCTACACTGGTGCATGACACTTTCCTATACCCCTATTTCTTTACAAAATCATAAAATAGTGTGTTTAAAATAATATTCAGCCTGCTACACATTTCTAAATTAGTCTTTTGTTTCATAGAGGTGGTAGTTATTTTCTTTATAAAATTCCTAAATATATCAAGGGACTTTACATTTCAGGTTTTTCCTAAATCCAATCTCATCTTTGTTATTTATTCAATATCACTATGTACACAAAGTGTGTATTTCATAACACATTTTTAAAAAAGAAGTGAGGAGTACCACCTGCTTGTGATATTTTGGCAGCTGGGAAACAGCTCTGCTAGTTTGACTGACTTGTTCATTTCTGAAATTCTGTCAGAGTTTAGCTTTTTGGTCTTTACCATTCAAATTTTTCATATCTGAAACATACAATACTGTCATTTTACAGTACCACAAGGTCTGTTCTACTTTACTGAAACAAAAAGGCATATACTACTCCACTGAATAAAACACATCCTTGTTTAATTCAAAACTCAAAAGGAAAGGCAAACATCGTCACAAGTTTAAACATTGCACTGTGGTATGCATTTGCCAAGAAGTAAACCTTACTAAATTAAGGAGGACTTGATTCTGAGTGGACTGACAAGTTTGGAGAATCCCTGTATTTTAATCTACACAAAGACTAGTTCAGTTGCAATAGGGTGGAAACAAGATCTGCTAGGTGTTGCCTCAGAGATCCTGCTGCATTTAAATGTAGTAGAGAGCACTGCCTGCTTGCAATGTTGAAGCAAGACTCAACTATCAGTCTGGTCACCTCTTGTATAAAAAATCAGGAGTGGGTGCATTTTGCCTCTGCAAAATATTTTGGCTTGGCCTTAGATAGAAAGAGTTCTAGAATAAATAAAAGGATATCAAAGACATGAACCAGCCACAGTAAAATGCATTTAAATAACATTACTAAGCTTTGATCAAATCTCGCCCATTAAAAGAAACAGGGTGTTAAAAAAAAATAATTGGCTTGGCAATAGGATTTGTGAAAAGGATCTCAGACTAGTAATATATGCATGTATTGTTTGTTAGATTTACATCTCACTTTTCTTTCAGGAGTTTAAGGTGATTGTTGATTACAAATATGAATGAGAAGTGTGATGTAACTGCAAAAAGACAAATGCAATTTTAGGCTACATCTATGGGTGGGGTAAGAAGGAGAAAGTAACATTGGATGTGTCATGGTATCACAATGCAGATGCTCTGACTCAGATACTTGCATCCAGTCTCAAGACTCAAGTACAAAAAACCATGATTTGTGTTCTTATGTTGTGACTTACATTTTTTTCATTTTTTTCTATCATTACAATTTGTAATGGATGCCTATGGCTGCATAAACAGAAATGTTCAGATCACAACAGGTAGTTGTTCCATTTTATTCTTGATTTGGTGATATCCTGCCTTGAGTATTGTATCTGCTTCTTGGACACTGCAGTTTAAAAAGGAATAGAGAGCCTAAACCTGAACAGGGTTAGAGAGGGGCAATGAAGTTGATTAGGAAACTAGAAGCTAAGTGTTATGAAACAAGACTAAAGGAAACAAGAATGTTTAGTCCAGGGCTTTTGAGTAAGGTTCTATGATGGACACCCTGGAGAAGATGCTGATGCTAGGGAGAGTGGAAAGCAAAAGGAAGAGGGGCCGACCAAGGGTAATATGGATGGATGATATTCTAGAGGTGACGTACTCGTCCCTGGGGGAGCTGGGGCTGTTGACAACCAACAGGAAGCTCTGCTGTGGGCTGGTCCATGAAGTCACGAAGAGTCGGAAGCGACTGAACAAATAAACAACAACAAACTATGGTGGACTAGACATCCCTGAAGGAGCAGACATGGCATTGCAGCAGAGATCTGAGGCCAGACAGTAAGTTCTGGCCAGCACAGTCTCTAAGAACAAGGAGAAATTGTGAGATTGCCCACTTGCACGCCAGACAGCTGCTCCTCATGAGGAGACTGCAGGAACTGAAATTCTGGCAGTCAACTCATGAGTCGAGTGGCTGGGGGATTGAGGGATTTCAATCAAGCTCACAGCTGTAATGCAGCCTATGTGGACACAAGATTTGCAAAAGCCTCACTTTCTTAATCACTATAGGAAGTAATCAATTTACAGTTAAAGAGTGATTTTCTGAGTGGCAGGATAAGAGAAATCCACTTGGTGAGTCAATATTATTTCTGGATTAAAGGAGGAGGGGAAAAAGAGCTTTAAAGGCTTTAAATTTTCAGCAAAAAGCTTAACAAGAATTGGATATAAGAAAGTTTAAAACAGATAAAGGGGACAGCAATTTTGAAAGATTAAATTTTGGTGAAAGTGCTGTTGAAATTTGGTTAGAGAAAAGACAATATCTATGTTTATTGCTGACTGGAAATTTGTTATGGGCTTTTTGTGTAAAACCAAAAAAAATGAATTTATGGTCTATGCTTTTGACAATTAGATAGGAGAGATTATAGAAAGAAGATAGTCATGATGTAACTTTAGAGAAAGAGATAAATTTACAATTGTACTTATAACTACTGTAAAGAAGATTGAAAGCCACTTCTTTATATCTTTTTTCTTTCTTTTCTATTTTTCTTCTACTTTTTTATTTTCTTTTTTCTTTTTGCACTTTAGCTTTCTCTTTTATTTCTTCATTTTTCTTTTTTCTTTCTTACTCTATTTTAGTTTGTATTCATTTTTACTCTTGTTTTTGAAACTTTCAATAAAATTATATTAAAAAGAAAAGAAACAAGAATGTTTAGTCCTGAGAAGAGACCACTATCTCCAATGCCCAAAAGGCAGTCACATAGAAAATTGAGATTTTATCATTCTCTATCAATCCAGAGTACAGGACATGACACAATGGATTTAAGTTACAGGAAAGCAGATTCTGATTGTATTTTAGAAAAAAAAACATCGGAACAGTAAAAGTGGTTTGACAGTTACCTAAACAGTTCTCCCATCCACCCCCTGCCCCCATGTGCTTAATTAAAAGTTAAACAACTATCTGTTGGTGATTCTTTAATTGGAATTTCAGAACTAAACAGGGAGGTTACCTTGTTGCCCCAAATGACCTTTTCCAACTCAATGATTCTATGAAACCTAGTTTTAATTCAACTTTAAATACTATATACTATGATTTTAACAATGTCTTATCTTCAAGTGACTTCATTTAGCACCTGAATTCAGACTGAAAATGGATTCAAAATGCTGATATTTTAGAATATCTGAGAAAACAAATAACTGGTAAGATGAAGGTTTTAAAGCTTCAAACTTTAATGTTCCAGAATCTGTATCTGCTTTAACAGCATAATGTTAGTTTTTATGAGTGGGCTGTATGTATGTTAGTGTGGGTTTTCAATTTAATACTGTGTATCACTGCCAAGAGCAGATGTCTGATGTTCTGCATTGAAGGTAGAGCCCCTCTCAAACCAGTTGTGCAACCAGCATCTGAAATGGCATCACAATCAATCCTTGGCAATATTGACAGCAATGAATTCTTAAATATTATATTTTCTGCATGAAACCTGTATTTCTTAAGCAAAGAACTCCAGCCTGTTCCAATTTATCAGCTCCCGGATTCCAGTTTAGTCATTGAAATAGTAAGGTGATTGATTTATTTAGTGGGAAGATCAGGGCAGTTAACTATAATTGATCCAGATGTCACTGAACTTTTCCACTGCTGCCTCACAACTTAATAATTTTGTTTTCCTTAAAAAAAAAATTCCTATCAATGCATGCTTTGATGGATTAATTCCAAACCAGAAATTATGGAATCACTGCAGCATCATAAAATGTCAAGCCTTTGTTAAAGACAATACTTAAACATTGAAATTCTTGAAAACCCCATATTAATTAAAGCCTTGCTGGAAACATATCAACTTGTTTTCATATGGCAGCCTATCTTTCTTCTGCTAAGGTCTAAAGCCATGCAGTTTTGTATCCCACTATGTGCTATAGGAATCTCTGAAACTTAATTACATTTACTGTTACAAAAAAAGAGTTTATGAACTTTTGCCTTTAGGCAAAAATGTTTATTTCATTGCCTTTGCTATTCATCCTTTTCAACTCTATTGCCTTTGAACTCTTCAGCTGCACAGAGTTATCACCATGGTACAGAAACCAGGAAGTGTGCTCTGGAGATGCAGACCACAAGTTGCAGAAAATGAAAAAAGCAAAAGATATAGGAGTCGTTATTTTGGCCACCCTTTGTGCTATTAAAATCTCATTTTCTGCCTATTAGAATGCCCTCTTACTGCTTACGCAGTGGTGATAGTCAGTGATTAGTGTGTAATTCAGTATAATTGTCTTTTCACTTTTCATTTGTGTCAGTCCAAGCTTCCTTCTGTTTTTTTTAACCCCACAGAGAAAGAGCAGAAAGAAAATAAAGCTGTTAAAATTCTCACATCCCTGAAGAGATTTCCTGATTGTAATTATAGATTGCTTCCCCCCCCATTCTATGACATTTGCTCAAAATTCAGTGGTTACCTCTCCAAAACACCTGTGCTAAATCCACACTAATAGAATAAACTGCAGAATATTTTACCAGAAACTAATAATGTCGAGCTGAAGACAGATGCCAGAAGTAGGAAGTTTAACCAACCTTTTCTGGCACTCAGTTATCAAGGCAATTTATTAACATGTTCATTCAAGAAGAGCTCATGCAAATTAGGAAAACAATTACGTCCTTCAAGTCATTATAAGCTTCTTGAGAGCAGTAATGCTCTTAATTTATGTATTCATAATTCGATTATAGCTCAGCTTAATGTGTATTGCTCATCAGCTGAGGCAATGAGCAACCTACTTGTAAGGCTAAATTTAAACCATACATATCTTTTTCATTATTTTCATGACAAAGGATCAAGACCAAAATCAGTGACTTTGGAGAGTTTTTTTTTTTTAAGGAAAGGGGAAAGGCAAGAAATCAACTTTAAAAATATATATGTTGGAAAAGCACCACATCAAACACGCCTGACAGCTGAATACAAGCAGAAAGGCTTTGGGGTTGCATTATGAAACATTGCCTTAAACTAAATATAAGCTATGACTTCTGATTCTGTCAGTAGAAAAAGGAGGGGGAGGAAACTAGCAAACTGAAATCATGTGGCTTATATAAAGAATACTTTATGGTTTAAATCTGGCAAATCATTGTATGATGGCCTTGGGGAATAGACAACTTAGTCTGGGTATACAGCAAATCCTGTGTCTGAAAAAGCAGAACTGACCTGAGGTGAAAGGCCATTGCCAATGGCAGGGTTCATAGGATTTGAGGGCCCGGATGGAGGCACAAAGCTGTCTGTATAGCTGGAAAAGCCGTGCCTCGTGCTTGGTAGGCAGTAGGCAGAGCTGCTGTCTGGGTTCGAAGGGAGGCTGGTTTGGTGTACCGTGCTTGGTGGAAGAGGCTGAGGTCGGTGAACTGTACTGCTTGGGTCTGATACAGCTGCAATGAAAAGGGGCACAGGAATGAATTTCTCTCATTTTCCCATTCAAAATCCAACCCAGATCATAGAAAGGATTGCCGGACCAGATCCCGATGTTTAAAATGATTCGGTGATTGAGTACACATCACATGCTAAGCCATTATATATTCTCTTTGGTTTAGCTTGTTCAAACTCAGCCAAGCTCACTTCTCAAGTTCACTTAGTCTGCAATAGAAGAATAGGTTCTGACCATTGGAATCATGCCTTTGTTTCTTACATGCCCTTCATCTCCAGCGCACCTTGTCCTTTCACACTTGTCTTGGGTCAGGAAAACCCTCGTTTGCATTGTTTCAAAAATAGATAAGTGATGCAAGGGAAGGAGAGATAGGAAGAAGGAAACACGGAAGGAAGTCTAAGACATGAGACCAATGGCAAAAGCATTACCTGGCTGCTAGGAGTGCACGTTGAGCCCTTGAAAGAAACTTGTCAAACAGCTGAAATATTACCTTATTGTAAAAAAATGTAAACAATCACATTTGGACAGGAAGTTATTAATTTAGGAAACTCTCAGATTAATCACTTTCATGTAGCTCCAAGTAACTTTAGAACAGCACCAGAAAACTGATTTTCCCTATGAGACTGTAAGAATTCATGTTTAATGAAAGTACTTAGAGATTCTAACAATGAATTTCAACACGCTGAGTTCTCTGAGCTGTAATCCAGAATCCCTTGTATAGACAACAGAATCCATGACAACGGACTGATTTTAAGTTTTGTATATAGTTCTAACAAAGCACATGATTGTTTAATAAAGTTCTGGGCCCTTCAAATTGTGATCTGGCTTTTGTCTGCTCAAGTATTCTATCCAACTCCTGTCAGAATGTATTCTTGGAGCCAGCATCAAACATACCATTCACCACGATAAAAGTTACATTGGGTGGTGGACCAGAATGGGCAATGAAACTGATCAAGCTACAATTCAGAACTCTCCAGATGTATGGAAATACGATACTTTTCATTCCTAGCCACACATCTAGAGGTTCTCTAGTTGGGAAAGCTGAGCCACAGTTTGAATATCTGAAACTGATTTCCAGATTTCACTTTCCATGTTAAGGCTGATCCACTGAAACCAGTGTAAACATCTCTGAAGAGGTAATTGTAATGCTTTTCAGACATTCAAAACTTCAGAGGAATGAATAATATGTCAAAGTACAGTTCAAAAGAATTTTTCAGCTATACCTTGTGGAATAGAAGTGGGCTGATAGGAAGATTCTGATAACTGGTATGTTGGCAGAGTTGGCATGGCAGTGGGTGGGAAACCTCCTGGAATCAAGTGATTGAAAGCCATAAGTTGATTGGCTCCAGCTTGCTTCCTCCATCTGGCTCGACGATTACTAAACCAAACCTAGAAATAGTTGAAAACATAGCTTAAATCAATTTGAAATGCATTCAGCATTAGCCAAGCTATATTGATATATGTCTTACTTACATCTTGATTAGTTTATTTAAAAATCTTTGAAAGTTTTAACTGATTCAGAATTAAGGATCCAGAGTCCTCACAGTACATAGTTGAATGAGTAGATATGCCCAATTGTACTAATTATCAAAATATATCGGCTTCATCACAAAAGCTAGTTAGTACCCATAAAACCTTACTTGGTTTGGTTTCAAGATACTATCTCCTCTCATATTAACTATCCATATTCTAATATATTATAAAGAAGTCTTTCTCTGTCCTGAAGTGGGATGGTGTTAAATTAGTTGTGGTATGTGAGAAAGCCTAATTTGTGGCTGCACCCATTATTAAATACACTCCCATGAAGAATCTTTTCACTTTTGTTCTTTGCATTGTGAAGACTGTTCTGTTTAAGTGGGCATTTTATTCTAGTTGTAATTATTTTAATTTGTCTGTCAATAGTATTCAATTATTCTATTGAATTTTTTTATTATTTTTATTACCTTAATAAACGTAATTATTTTTAATTAACAGCCACCTATTTATTAGACTTATTTTTTAAGTGTGTTTAAACCTTAACCTTAAAATTTTTTTAAGTGTGTTTTTGGTTTAAACAACATAGTGTTATAGGTTCCCAGTCCAGGACATATCCACCTGAATCCAGGTGATGCTTCACTTTTTCCTTACCAATATTTATCCCCAACTGTGCTGTTGCAGTATATAACAAAATATCCAAGTTATAGCTTAAAAGACAGGTTTATTTCTTAACAGCATGTTTTGTCACATTTGCAGTACTGCCTCAAGATATTTCTACTGCTGATATAAAAGACAAAATTGTGCACCACTACCATTCCATTTATGGACTGGAAATTGAATCGTACTAATACAGGACAGCACCCTTTACTGGCACACAATTTGCTGCTCTCTACTCACCACCTTTCTCATGAGCCAACCATTTCATTATGGGTAATGATAGGGGTGACATGCATATTCTCCACAACAAAGAAAGTGCTGCTGTATTTCCTTCCAACTATATGAAAAATGAGCCACCAGTGAATACAGGCCCTGCAACACATTTGTTTCTATTCATTCCCCTACCCCACCTTTCAGCATACAAAGCCATGCCCTCCAGTTAAAAAATTGTTCTGAGAAGTTAATTGGACCAACATGAGGGCTGGAGATCCATTGCTAATGCAAATAAGCATAACAACAGCATAGCAATAGTGAAAAGAGGCAGACTTTGCTCCTGATACACATTCTTGTCCAACTCTAGGCCATAGCTCCATATATCTTTCAGTCATTTAGAGATAGTTATTCCCCAACAATATTATAGAAAAGGCATTGTCAGCCCAGGGCATGATGACTGGGGTGTTTTGAGAATAAGATCATCATAATGGGAGGGCACCAAGTTGTGGAAGGCATTACAAACACACACACACACACAGCCTTGGGGTTGTCTCTGCAACATAATCACAAAGAAGATTATGGGACATTTGCCATGTATTTTATTTATTTATTTATTTATTATTCAAATTTAGCCACCACCCATCTCCCCCAAAAGAGTGTATTATTTTGTGTGTATTGGGTTATGTGTGTGTCTGTGAGTATTTTTGCTACCTTTCTGATGGTATTTGCAGTGGCAAAGTTCCTAATTTTGTTCTTGCATCTTACCCAAAATTCCATCATTCCCTCTTTGTCTTTTTTTTTCATATCCTTCCATCCTTTAATTTCCATTACTTCCAATCTTTTGCCCCCCTCTGCTCTTTCATTTCCTTCATGGCCATCGAACCAATCCAAAATTAAATAAATACTTCAGATATACAGCAGTACAGCAAAGAGGGAGGTACATTTTCTGGCTTAAATTAGATGTGTCTCTATCAATGCACCAGTCTTTTGATTTGGTACATATTTGGCATTCATCCTTGTAAAGCTCAGGCTCTGTTTAGAAGAAACTATCCTCTATTGTCTTGATGAATTCTCTTTTCAAACATTTTGCCTATTTGAATGAGAGATCTTGTTCCCTTAAAAGCACATTGGTAATTCTCTGTTTAGGATAAGGCAGTTGAAATGTCATGGCCAATTTCACAAAGTTAAGCCTGGGGGAAGAACCTCAGCTTTAAAAGGATACTCAGCCAGCATCAAGGGAATAGGATCTTGCCTTGTCCAGTTATAAACTTCTTCAGAGAAAAATGATAACAAAAAAGGCAAAATGTAAATATTGGTAATTAGAGTTGGAAATCGTCTGCAAGGCCATCTAGTCTGCTCCATTCCAGAGCTGAATATATTGGACTGATGTGTCCAAACCAATTGGAGTGTCTCTACTATTTTTCACAGGGGACTTTGCTGCAGCCCATTGCAATTCATTGTTAAGGAAAACATTTATCTTATCATGCTGGCTGGGGAATTTTGAGAGTTGAAGTCCACACATCTTAAAGTTGCTGAGGTTGAAAAACACTGCCCTAGACAATAAACAAGACATTGCTTAATTATGTTAATAGGTCTTAATTATGTGAAATATTTTTAAGATCAGTAGCTTTGATTTCTGGTGATAAATTGTAACAAGAATATAATGGTCATCACTAAAAGTTAATCCTGGAAATTTTATGCCAAAATTCAATAGAACCAAAAATATTTTGCATCATCAACCCTCAAGATACTTCTCTGTAAATTTCACTGCCAAATGTTTGCCAGAATTGATATCCAAGAATATTATTTAACATTGAATAATATTGAATATGTGTCAACTGGTATTTTGTATGTGACATTTGACATACAATAGTTGTTAAAGTTTTAAATGCAGTAATATGTGATATCCTATCCTAATATATTTGTATATTATTCTATACTTGATGAGCTGGTCACTCATAACTCACTGCCACTCAGAAAATTGCGGTCAGAGCATATTTGTCACACTGGCCATCCCAAAGAGCTATCCCATTTTTCTTGCTGCAGCATTTGACACTGCTGCATTTTTGGGATGGCCAGTGGGTTGGTTGGAGTGCCCATCTTATTCCTTCTTCCAAAGAATCCTTGCTCAACAGTATTTGGCCCCATTTATTTATTTACCTGCTGTTTATCCAGTATTTCTATTGTTTTTTTAACAATTCCAAATCTCACAACAATCAGATTATTACATCTGTTATTATAATTTTATGTACATACTTTCTTATCTGCCTCTGTCTTATCTGTATTCCCCTGGTTTATACATTTGCCATCATTAATGTAAACTTTTCTGTAAAATCTAACATATTTCAAATAATAGCCATTCAGCAAATGCAGCCTGTTTTTTTAATCACTATTCACTAGCAGATAACTTTATTCTGCCTGCAGCTTAAGGATTTCCTTAAGTATGAATTGAAATATTTATGTAACTACAGAAGCACCAAGCCTAAATGGAAACATGCCTTTGGGCACATGGAGAATCAGTGGTGGTATGCTGGTTGGGAAGATACAGTCAAGAGCTCTGTGGAGTTCTCCATTTCAATAGTGCAGAAGTATGGACAAAGTGGCACTTAAATTCCCAGTTCATCTTTTAATTCCCAGAAGTTTCTCTCCCTCCTCTGGTACTTTAACCACTGATTGATTGGGGTCCCCCCCCCTTCTTTGTGCTGTTTTAAGGAAAAGTCCATATGTTCTACATAGTAGAAAATTTGCTAGACTAGAGATCACAGGAGTGAGTGTGAGACACGATGTGTCTCAAGGGAACCAAAGAAACCATAAGGAATGTAAAATGTCACAGGGTTAAAGCCACATTAAGACAGCTGTTATGTTAATGAGACTTCTGCTTTTTTTGTCAGAGCTGTGAGTCAGTGTGTTAGAAAAATATGAATGTTGATTGTTGTCTTTAAAGCAGACATCCCAGAACTGAATATGCAAAGATTTAAAATAGGGAGTCCAAATTAGCAGAGGTTTTTTTTTAATTGTCAATTTTAGGCATAGTCAATCTAATTTTCAGTTTCAGTATCTGAAACATGCAACTATTTTTTAATAATCTGGTTTGTTCATGTATTTGTCTTTCAGAACTTCTAGTTGATGAAACTAGGGTCTGTCAAATGTGTTTCAAAATATAGATCATGCTGATTTGCTTACCTAGATCAGTTACCTGAATAAATTACATGGTGGTGTGTAGGATTTACTTTGTTTTTAGACAGAACAACACACACACACACACACAAAATAGTAGTTCAAGAAGTAGTATATAAAATTGGAAAACTAAATGACTCTAATTACATAGCCAGCTCATAAGGGTTTTTTTTCACTACCAAAACTGGAGCTGCACATAAATGTTGTAAATTTACACTGTAACCAGTGTAAATAAGCTGGTTCAATTACAAAGAAGTAGTCTTATACTATATTGTTATTTGTTTTTGTTTTCCCTAATTTCTTACATTCAAAAAGAAATAAGGAAATAAGGAATATATGTATAAAGGTAGATAGAAGTATAGGTAGGGAAAGTCAGAGATGGAGATAGAGAAACATAGGGTGACACACGTAAAATATTTACTACCTTATATAAATATATTGTTCTCTTACAGTTGGGTAACTCTGTAAACCTACCAAACAGGAGCAAAAAAGACACTTGGGGGCAAATTCCAGGGCATCATTCAACAGAATGGACAAGATTTCCCAAATGCAAAGGAATGGTAGAAAATGACACCTAAAGATCATCTAAAAAGCAGGATCCTATAATACTGTAAAGTCCAGATTATAATATATGAAATGTATCATCTTGATGTATTAAAATCACCTAGAGATCTACCAATAGATCCATATCTTAAATTTGCTTTTCTATGGTATAGCTCTAGTGAGAATATATAAAATGAACATGGTAAAAATAGTTCAGGATCATTTCTTTATAATTGGTTGAGGTTTCCAAAATCATAATCATTTTACAAGATTAAAAATGAACAAATGAGACTCAGACATTTTCATCTTTATCTTTTTAAAATCTTCCTTAAAATTTCTCCAGAGTTTTATTTTCAAGACTATGTTTGAGGCATTTTAAATTTTGTTCATTTTTAATCTTGTAAAATGATTATGACTTTCAAAACTTCTGGTTCAATTACAAAGAAGTAGTCTTATACTATTTTTATTGTGACAGCATCAATAAATGAACTTCATGAATTCAGCTCTGCTCATAACCTAATAGTTAATTATAAATAGGACATGAATTCCATAATACACCAATGCAAGCTGATTTCAGATGCATATTTTTAAATGCAACTTACCTAGCTCATGGTTAGTTCTAAGCATTCTTTGCTTTCAAAATTACATTAGGCAATTCACTGTGTTTTATAAATATATTTGCCATATGGTTAGTATCTAGGACACCAAAAATGTGGAAAGTGAATGAGATTATACTTCCTTCCTATTTATGTTCCTTAGTAAATAATCCCAGATCTATTTTTTTTTATTTGACAATAAATAAATGAATAAAAGCAAATGTGAAAAGACATGGAGTTTACAAAACACATTAAAGACCACCAACCAATGCACCTTCTCCTGTCCCCTTGGTCATGTGCCTATGACTATTATGCAAATAAGCAGTGAAGCTATGAGTACCAGACCACTGGATACAGGAGAGGGACCAACAGTTTAGAGGGGTCCCAAAGTTAGGACACCACATTTTTAAAAGTGTATTAGTGGTGCCACTGCCTGGAATATGAGGGAGGGATACATAGTATGGAAAGAGAGAGGAAAAAAAGAAGCATCAAATGTGGAGTCCCAAGAGCTTCTTCCAGCACTACAGAATGTTTTGATACAAAGTGGCCTTGCAACATAATATATCTCATTAGGGTTTCTTCACCAAGAATAAAAATCTTCATATAAAGAAAAAACTGTTCCCCCTTGCAATTAATAGAAGAGGGCTGTTTGGAACTTTTACAATTATATTCACCTGAACCCGAGCCTCAGTGAGTTTGGCTCTTTGTGCAAGTTCCTCTCTGGTGTAAATGTCAGGATAATGAGTCCGCTCAAAAGCTCTCTCCAGTTCTTCTAATTGTTCTGCTGTGAAAGTTGTTCTACTTCGACGCTGCTTTCTCTTCAGTGGCAAATCTGGCTCAGAATCAATGTCGGAACCTTCATCTGACTGTGGTGCTGAAGCTAGAAAGCAAGCAAGCAAGCAATGAAGCAATTAATCGTTCATTGGGGAGATCAGGAGAAAAAAACACCTAACCAAACCTGCAGGAACTAGCACTGAGCAAATAATTGACTAATTTATTCAAATTAGTCAATTTAGTCCTAGGCACCAAACAATAAGCAGTCTTGTCTGAGTGTGCCACAGCATATTTCCTTCAAATGGCTGAATAACTCTTAATAGAAACTTCAGATAATATAGTCGTTTTTTTTCCTTCTGGAAT
The DNA here is from genome assembly GCF_035149785.1 of Candoia aspera. Taxonomy (NCBI): domain Eukaryota; kingdom Metazoa; phylum Chordata; class Lepidosauria; order Squamata; family Candoiidae; genus Candoia; species Candoia aspera. The sequence continues at coordinate 33,015,841 of NC_086158.1, read as the reverse complement.
ATCTGCAGGCGCAGATTCCAATTTCCTTACACAGCTTATTTATTCAAATATATTCAGCGTATTTTTTTCCCCAGTGATTTCAACAGTTTGAAACCTAAGCCATGTAGATTCTAAGTTGCGGTAATTAGTTCAGTAAATTTGTATGGCCTTACCTCAAATCAAATAAACAAAAATCCTCATTTATTTAAATGTTCAAGCATTTGTGAGTTTGTTGCTAAGACTGCTGAAGAGGCTGCCTTTAGCAATGGAGTCACTTCCAAGGGATTCCCACTTAAAATGAAAAGTGGATTTTTATTATCAGTGGGTTAGATTTGCCTTTCCAGCCATGTAATGCTACTTAGTTCCTCCATGGACTGTGTCATGGTTTAACCATGGCTTACTAAAATTAGCTGGACTGACACAATGCACTAAGGCATTAATTATGATCTGCAAATCGTAAGGGTTTGGTTCTATGCCAAAACCAAGGAAACCACATTACATTTTAGGATGTTGTATAAACTCAGCCAATGGCTTCAACTCTTTGCTCTTATAGAATTACCCAGTTTTATCTTAGTGGACCCTAAAAACTGAACATTCAGACAGGAATAAAAGAAATTAATTCATCCCAAACTTCTATATTTAGTTTATTTGAATAAAAAATGCATGTATTCAATATGCAAAAGTTTATGTTTATGTAATCATGAGGGTGTCTTGAAATGATACAAAATACAAAATAGAAGACAATAAAAGCTTTTCAGTTGAATTAATTTACACCTTCTATCGTGCTCAATTTGTGGCAACTAATAACTGCCATATAAAAGCTGAATCAACTCTGTAATGGCTGTTGCTGGCCCAAATAATCTCAGCGACCCCTTCAGCACTGACACCTTCATACCTCCCTCCATTGCTAGAACACAACTTTTAGATACAATCTAATCTAAATTGCAATTTCTTTCAGTTCTGTCACCTTTATAGCTGTTGTACTTGTTACCCAATCATCTAGATCATCTGGATCCAGCTGGGGAATTCTGGGAGCTGGAGGCCATACATCTTAAATTGCTAAGGTTGAGAAACACTGCTCTAGATCTATCCAGCAAAAGATTTTATTATTATGGCACCTCAACTATATTGCATGTGAAAGGATTTGGAACACCTCTCTTTTCTTTGAATAATTTTGTTCTGAATACATTTCCCAAGAAAAATGCCATGTGAAAAAGACATACAGTTTACAAAACACATTAAAGACCACCAACCAGTGCACCTTCTCCTGTCACCTCAGTCATGTGCCTATGACTATTATGCAAATAAGCAGTGAGGCTATGAGTACCGGACCACTGGATACAGGAGAGGGACCCACAGTTTCGAGTTAGCCCAATCAGCAGGTACCAAACTGATGAGCTAGGCAGTTGATTCCTGAAGTTAGTTCTTACTGCACATGTAAATTGTTTTACTTTGGGAAGAACTAGAGCATGATCCAAAAGTAGATACCTAAACCCAGCTGCATGTCCAGGAGGTGATTAACATTAGTTTCTCTACACAGTTAATTTAATTTGATGAAAGAGAGCAGCAAACTCTCACAGGTGGAATTTCATCTGTGGAGTGTGTCAGTCCCACACTTACTTACTTACAAAGTGGGCAAAAAGTGTTTGTGACTATTTTGTCTTGTATTTTGCAATCATCTCCCCAGTCATCTGTAGCCTCGCTAGCTTCCAAAGCTTTAATTAAATCCAAGGGTATAATCATGGGGAAATTCTTCTTACTGGGCTTTTTCAGTCATGGTATCAATAACTGGAAGAAATATCTCAGTTTCATAATGTTCCCTCTTATCAACCAAACCTTAAAATGACTTATAAAAAAGAAGAAAAGCTGGTTATTAATAGCTTCAGAATCTAACAGAGTCTGGCCATTCTCAGTAACTATTTCAGAAATTAGGGTCTGTTGATTCTGTTGTTTCAAATGATGTGCAAACAACTTATTAGCTTTTTCATCAGACACACAATACTTGGCTGCTATACTATGTTTCTGGACCCTGCTATGAGAGGGGTAAATTGTACTCTTGCAGAGGAAGGAAACTGGATTTAAGGTCCATTTTTAAAGCATTTGATTAGTTTTATTATTGCATAAACTTTGTATAAAAGTAGATCAGAAATAAAGATCCAAGAAGTAAGATGTAACTTAACAAAAGTTTCTCTTTTCCAATATTATGCCAGATTCTTGCCACCATCAGCATATATCTGAATAAATTGTGATATTTTTCATTTACACTGTCTGGAATTATTCCTAATAAAAATATTTAGAGTTTCAGTTTAAATGTTCTCTTCATAATTTCCTGAATGTTTTGATGCATATGTTGTTTATTTGTTTAGTCGCTTCCGACTCTTCGTGACTTCATGGACCAGCCCACGCCAGAGCTTCCTGTCGGTCGTCAACACCCCCAGCTCCCCCAGGGACGAGTCCGTCACCTCTAGAATATCATCCATCCACCTTGCCCTTGGTCGGCCCCTCTTCCTTTTGCCTTCCACTCTCCCTAGCATCAGCATCTTCTCCAGGCTGTCCTGTCTTCTCATTATGTGGCCAAAGTATTTCAGTTTTGCCTTTAATATCATTCCCTCAAGTGAGCAGTCTGGCTTTATTTCCTGGAGGATGGACTGGTTGGATCTTCTTGCAGTCCAAGGCACTCTCAGAATTTTCCTCCAACACCACAGTTCAAAAGCATCGATCTTCCTTCGCTCAGCCTTCCTTATGGTCCAGCTCTCGCAGCCATATGTTACTACAGGGAACACCATTGCTTTAACTATGCGGGCCTTTGTTGTCAGTGTGATGTCTCTGCTCTTAACTATTTTATCGAGATTTGTAATTGCTCTTCTCCCAAGGATTAAACGTCTTCTGATTTCCTGACTGCAGTCAGCATCTGCAGTAATCTTTGCACCTAGAAATACAAAGTCTTTCACTGCTTCTACATTTTCTCCCTCTATTTGCCAGTTATCAATCAAGCTGGTTGCCATAATCTTGGTTTTTTTGAGGTTTAGCTGCAAACCAGCTTTTGCACTTTCTTCTTTCACCTTCATCATAAGGCTCCTCAGTTCCTCTTCGCTTTCAGCCATCAAAGTGGTATCATCTGCATATCTGAGATTGTTAATGTTTCTTCCAGAGATTTTAACTCCAGCCTTGGATTCCTCAAGCCCAGCTTGTCGCATGATGTGTTCTGCATACAAGTTGAATAGGTAGGGTGAGAGTATACAGCCCTGCCGTACTCCTTTCCCAATCTTAAACCAGTCCGTTGTTCCGTGGTCTGTTCTTACTGTTGCTACTTGGTCGTTATACAGATTCTTCAGGAGGCATACAAGATGACTTGGTATCCCCATACCACTAAGAACTTGCCACAATTTGTTATGGTCCACACAGTCAAAGGCTTTAGAATAGTCAATAAAACAGAAATAGATGTTTTTCTGAAACTCCCTGGCTTTTTCCATTATCCAGTGGATATTGGCAATTTGGTCTCTAGTTCCTCTGCCTTTTCTAAACCCAGCTTGTACATCTGGCAATTCTCGCTCCATGAACTGCTGAAGTCTACCTTGCAGGATCTTGAGCATTACCTTACTGGCATGTGAAATGAGTGCCACTGTTCGATAGTTTGAACATTCTTTAGTGTTTCCCTTTTTTTGGTATGGGGATATAAGTTGATTTTTTCCAATCTGATGGCCATTCTTGTGTTTTCCAAATTTGCTGGCATATAGCATGCATTACCTTGACAGCATCATCTTGCAAGATTTTGAACAGTTCAGCTGGGATGCTGTCGTCTCCTGCTGCCTTGTTATTAGCAATGCTTCTTAAGGCCCACTCAACCTCACTCTTCAGGATGTCTGGCTCTAGCTCACTGACCACACCGTCAAAGCTATCCCCGATATTGTTATCCTTCCTATACAGGTCTTCCGTATATTCTTGCCACCTTTTCTTGATCTCTTCTGCTTCTGTTAGGTCCTTGCCATCTTTGTTTTTGATCATACCCATTTTTGCCTGGAATTTACCTCCAATGTTTCTAATTTTCTGGAAGAGGTCTCTTGTCCTTCCTATTCTATTGTCTTCTTCCACTTCCGCACATTGCTTGTTTAAAAATAATTCCTGATCTCTTCTGGCTAACCTCTGGAATTTTGCATTTAATTGGGCATATCTCCCCCTATCACTGTTGCCTTTTGCTTTTCTTCTTTCTTGGGCTACTTCTAGTGTCTCAGCAGACAGCCATTTTGCCTTCTTGGTTTTCTCTTTCTTTGGTTTGTATTTTGTTGCCGCCTCCTGAACAATGCTGCCAACGTCTGTCCAGAGTTCTTCCGGGACCCTATCTACTAAGTCCAGTCCCTTAAATCTATTCTTCACCTCCACTGCATATTCCTTAGGAATATTAGTGAGCTCATATCTAGCTGATCTGTGGGTCTTCCCTAATCTCTTTAGTCTGATCCTAAATTGTGCAAGAAGAAGTTCATGATCTGAACTACAGTCAGCTCCAGGCCTTGTTTTTACTGACTGTACAGATGTCCGCCACCTTTGGCTGCAAAGGATGTGACCACTACACATGGTAGAATATTTCTTCTTTATCATGGCATTTCCAGCATTTTTTGTTATATGATTTGTCAATTTCGACAACTGACGACAAAGTTATATAGCATCTATAAAACATTTGATAACAATTTTCCCTTGAATTATAGCTTGGAGAAAGTTTTATTGATTTTTTTGCAGAACTTTTCCCATTTATCCGCTATGATTACTTCTTTGAAATTTTGCACCCATTTTATCACATATTTTTATATGTTCTCTCTCTGTATCATATTTCAAAAACAATTTATAAATACAATCTAATAAGTTATTTTGGTTTAGTATGTGTTTCAAATACTGTCATCTTTCTCTTTTTTTATAATAAATTTTATTAAGTTTCAAAAGAAGAATAAAAACTACAGAAAAACAAAAAACTCAAACAAAGAAAAAAACTAAAAAGGTGCAGAAACACAAGAGAAACATTTTTCAGATTTACAAATAGATGTGACTTCTGACTTTTAACAGCAAGAATATACAAAAATTTCCATAATCAATCTCTTACTCTATATTAAGCCAAAACACCACATTATATCTATAAATAATTCCACTTCAACACATAATAAAAGTCACTAAGTACAGTTACTCCTCCCCCTTATATTATAATAAAGAAAAAAAAATCATATAAACCTCCTAAACATCTTTCTCCCCTCCAAAAGATAACACATATTTAATTATTTCCTTCCTACCACTATTCTATACATTTCTGTCTACTATAATAAGAATCAAATTAAAAAGCACCTACTTTGTCCGCTATTATACTTAATAATACAACAAATTTAATAATCCCAATCTTAATAAACCCAAAAAACAATGACAATTCAAAACAGTAATTCCATATCTTTAAAAGCAAATAACATCAATCAGTTCCTTAAAGCAAACCAGATAAACATTATTTAACTCTAATACAACAATTTTTATAATTTTAATCTTAATAAACCCAAAAAACAAAGACAATTCAAAACAGTAAATCCACATCTTTAAAGGCAAATAGCATCAATCAAATCTTTATAACAAACCAGATAAACATTCTTCAACCTTTATCCCACTTCAAAATAAACCGGAGAAGTTACATATCCCCACAGTGTGCACAGAGCTTTCCTCTTGAAAGAATCAAATGGCCCAACTGCCCCCCTCAGAGATTCCAGGTTCTTTTCATGGCATTCCATCAGGAGATCGATTTTACTTATGGCTTGCAGATCACTCTCTCTATTAGATTTCTCCAACTCCATTATTCAATCTTCATCCAGCATCTCAATAAAAATCCCAATCTCAGTCTTAAAAAATGCCTTTCTATCACTCTTAAATCCCTCAGTTTCATCCACCACATCCCCAACCTGATGGCACATTTTAGATCTCATATTTTCCACAATCTCCTGGATATCTTGCATAAAATCTTGATAGAAGTCATAAGAGATCTGTTTAAAATCTTGGTGGAAGTCAGAAAGAATCTGTTTGAAAATCCTCCATGTCTCACGCAGTAGATTATGGCACCCCCTAGGAGCTTAACCAGCGAAAGTCGAAGATACAGTAGAGTTCCAGAGTGTGTTTACATAAAGTGAGAGTGAGATAGCAGACAGTGCTCAAGGGAAAGTGAAAACACAAAACTGAAGGTTCAAATCAGCCAATTTAACATGTAGGAAAATGCTGCTGTCTTCAAATTTAATACAAAAATAATAACAGGAAGACAATTGTTTACTCTCAATCCTCCTTTATATTTGGAAGGAAAATGAAATCCAAAACTTAAAAAAAAATCTTTTTAAGTAATCCCAAAAATAATGTTAAGCACCAAAAGAACCAGCTTCTCCTCGCTGTAGAAAGCCTGTCTTGGGGTACATATACTTTAAAAAAAAATACAACTTGGTGATTTAGAAATGGGGTGGCCAGTTTTAGTGTCCCTTTAAGGCTACAGCACAGCTCGGAAAATGATGAAATCCCCACCTCCCAGCTGGCTCTTACCATTTGAACGCGAAATGCTGTTTGTGATCTTCTGGCTGCAAGCAGCCCTCCAGAGGACAGATGGGATGATTCCAGGTATTCTCTTTTATCTGGAGAACATTTCTGGGCTTCAGGAAAACCTGACTGAACCCGAAAAAAGTTACCATGTTGTCAGCTCTGCCCACTGAACCCACTGGCACAGCCGTTCAGTCCTCCATTCCCACCGGAAGCCCGAAATTCTGTCATCTTTCTCAAGTTCCCTCCTTCTTTTTAAAGATCACTTGTTATCTTTCCAGTTGTTTGCAAATACATTAACCATAGCAGGGTCATTCTTTCATGGAGGAATTCTTGCTGTGTCTTTAATCTGTTTCCTGAATCCAAATATATCATTTTGGCATCTATGAGTAAACCTTACTGTAGTTGTTAGAGTAAAAAGCATTTGACAGGGATGCTAATGGTGAGACTACTGGACTTACTTTTAAAAGATTCCAGATTTTTAACAAACCTTGTGTAATGTGTACCTTCAGATTCTTTTCTTCTTTTGTTTCTTTATACCACAGATGCCTATGACGTTGATTGCCTAGGCCTGCTTCTTCTATAACTGATATTCTACTATTCAGAAATTCTATTCATTCTGTTCTCTACAATATATATAACTTGCTCTCTAAGATTAGGAAATGCTACTCTGCCTCTTTCTTTTGAGTCTTGCAAGATTTTTTTCCCACTCCATATAAATCTATTAATGGTTCTCAGTCCTGCACATTTCTGTCTGCAATTGGAAATGGCGCCATTTAGAATAAAAAGTTCATCTTGGGTAATATATTCATTTTTATTCTTGCCACGAATCCTGGACAAGAAAGTTTTAGACTTTTCTACTTTCCAGAGCCATTCATTTCAAATAAATTCAAATAAGCAGAATGTTGCTCCCAGAGAATATAACAACTTCCCACTTCATACAGCTATGCAAACAGAAACAAAATTGGTTCTGAACTGTATGGATTGCAAGAAAAATATCTGGTGTAGGCGAATGTACAATATAAAAGCATTACACTTCAAGACTTACTGTCTCTCCAGATGACACTGTTATTACTTCTGATGTTACAAGCACAATAAATACACCTTTGTTTTGCTTAATCAAGTCATCTTGAGTGGTTTTTTTTAATGGTAGTACTTCTGTAGTGAAAATATTGTATTTCTATAGTATTCAAACAGAAATAACTTGTTTCTAGAAAAACTGTTTCTAGTATTTGATGAAGTGTCATCATTAATGCCCAGGAGATCACTAAGTAAAGAAATTATTATTAAAATTATTACTAGGGGGCGGGTGTTTAATTTTGCTGAAGGGCAAGTTTCCTTGGACTTTAGCCTTTAGCATGTGATTGCAGCCTGAAGCGTACTTCTGGGTCCAGAAGATTCCCACTAGCCTGATGCAGAACACAGCACACCGAAGGTAAAACATCAGCCAGGAGAGTGAAGCACAGAGGAATTACAAGGTAACCTGTTCATCTCTTTGGCTACTACTAGCACAAGAGTAGAGAAAGACTGGGGTTTTTTTCCAATCTGTAGCTGATTAAAAAACATGCAGACAACATTTGCTTGAAATCAAATCCTGGGGAACTATATCTATGACATCCAGTAGCACATCTGAGCTGCCCTCACTAGACAAAAGCCTTTTTAAATTTAAATGGCAGGATCCACCACAGGCTTTTTTAATGGAAAGTCAATATAGTTCATAGAAATAAATCTGAGCTGAGAAAATGAAGTTGTGACTTTTCTTGTTGCTCATCTCCATTTTGTCTGCCGATGGCTCTGATTCTATGCCTAGCTAAGTCTACCTTCCTGATGACTGGAGAATAATGGTGCCCATAGAAGAATAAATGCATATAGGTGGACATGCAGGAGATATGGCACAATGCAAACCAGATGAAGGGAAGCACAATCTCTGGTCATAGTTCCAGTTGTTCTGCCAGATGAAAGTTTCTGGGCAAAGTTACTGGTCTGCTTTTTACACACTCATGTTGGCACTGAATGCAAGTTCAGGTAATAATAATTATTATATATTATATATTAATTATATAATTATTATTAATAATAATTATTAAGTCTCTATTACCAAAGGTTAAACATGGATAGACAGCCTAACCTGGTTTATATCAGGTGGGAAGAGGTGGGGAGAGTTTGTTGTCCACAACCATGTTCCCAGGTACTTAAGATAGCATCAGTATAGGCTGGAGGCTTGGAGATGGGAAGTAGCATAATATTACATCTCCTTCTCTTTGCCTTCTACATGATTGTGTAGCAATCTAATCTTACGTTGGGCTCCTGGATCAACTTGGGTATATTGCTACCCTACTATATGCTATATGAAAGGTATATATATACTACCTATCCCTCCCACCAAGCATTCTCCCTGTCTGACCTAAGAGAGGTGGTCCAGGGGTTATGTTGAATACAATTGCCTTAAGGATCAATATCCATATCACTACCAACATTCTGGAGAGCCTAGGACTTCATAGTCATCATGGCAAACACATAAGGCCCCAACTCTGCTCATCTTTAGGAAAGCCATTAAGACTTGGGTTTTTTCCCAGGCATTAGGTCCAGTTGAGCAGATTCCTCTTTTGGTTGTTTTTATTACTGTGCTTGGTTGCTATTTATATTTTGTATTTTATATTTTATGGTACTTGAGGGACTGTTTCTCCCCAATTACATGTAACCATCCTATTAGGTCTGGTAGGAGAGGCATGCTCTGGGTCCCATCTGCTAGGGAATGCCATCTGGTGGGACCCAAAAAGAAAGCCTTTTCTGTTGGAGCGTCATCCCCCAGAAATCAGATTGGCCCCAACCCTATTGGCTTTTTGTAAGGCCTTAAAGACTTGTTTTTGCCATCTGCATGGGGACCCAGATGTGTGGTAGAGCCTATACAGAGACAATTGTGATTATTGTTGGTTTTTGGTATACCCTGGCTATAGATTGTGCCATTATATAGTTTTTCATATTGCTTTTATATATGTGTGTTTTTTGTATTTTTTGTTGTTGTGTTGTTGTTTTTTTAATATAGTTTTAATTGCTGTGAGCCACCAGAGTCATATGTTTGAGATGGCCAGCTATATAAATTACAATAATTAATAAATAAATATTTGGATTTTTAAAAATTATTATTAGATTTTTATCCTGCCTTAGTTTATTGTTTGTAATGCAGGCCAAGAGTCTCTACTTTTCTACTATTGCATCCCATTAGCACCTCTGAGTAAGAATGTCTGAGTGATAGGAGCTTTTGCAATCTCTTTGCTTTCTTTAAATGGGAACAATTTTGGAATAATCTGAGTACTACTTGTAAAGAAAAGGGCTAAACTGAACAGCTGCATGTATTTTTTTTATGTTCTCTAATTAACTAAAGATACAAACCATCCAGAATTAAACATTTAAAACCAATTGAACGTGTGGCTGAGAATGACAAAGAAGCAGTTCTATCACCATATCTAAGCCTTATCACTTCACGCTGGCCAGAACTGAAGGCAGCAGGCATGTGTGCTACACCAGCTTCAGCAGGACAGAATTTCAATGTCTCCAAAGTTCTGGTTCCCATTCAGGTCCCTGCATGCAAACACTGAGTTATGGGATTTTCAGTAGCTATCATTGGTGGTTTTTTATCTCAGCATCAATGAAACATCTCTGGGTGAGATTTAATAATATGCTTAAATTAAGCTTAATGAGTCTGAAAAGTTCTCATATCAGGTTAATATTTAAATATATTCAACCTAGACAAACTCTTCTCCTCCCTCCTTCCCCTCCACTGATCTTGGGATCCAAACTATCTCACTGTAGTCAGCTGCCCAAAGCTTGCTTGCTTACTTTATTTATTTGTTTAACCACTTTAGAGTTCACCCAGCTCCTAAGAACTCTGGGCAGAGTGGCACAATTTAAAAAATAAGAACACTATCACAAAAGAAAAGAATTCATGATCAGCCTGAAGACAGACATGTAAACAAAAAACTATCCAAAAGAGGCTCAACCATTGCCCTGACCCAAGGCCTTGGAGAATAGACAAGTCTTCATGTTTAGGTCCTGAACATCATCAGGGTGAGAGCTATCTGGATAGAACAGTAGGATTATTATTTCTTTCTTTAGAAATAAAAGGCAAAACCCATAAGCTCCAAAAGAGTAACTATAAAGTTTATTTTTTTCTTTAAAAAACTAAAACTAAATTGAGTGCTTCTTTGTTTCTTATCCCATTGTGACTTGTTTGATGGTTCCAGAAAATATTTCATCAAAGTTAATAGTATTACAGACTAATTCTTTGCACTATCTCATAGGAATTAGGTCATATGGAATGTGTAACTTGTCTGTCTGTCTGTCTGTCTTGTATACCTTAGCAGTTCAAAACTGACTTCTGGTAGTTAACAATTATCAGCCCCCCAAGGAACATCATAAACAAGTACACATACAGAAACACTTTACAACAACTAATAGACATAATCATTCATTCTCTTCATTGTTTCTATTCTCAGAGAGATATTTTATTTGAATAATTGCAGCAGCAAAGCATGATAACCATTTGAAAAGCATGTATCAATTGCAAATATAATGTACTGTATGGTTTTATCTAAGCACTCTTGATTCTTGTTTCCTTACTCTCCATTTGAAATCAAAAGCTGGCTTTTTTCATATACAAGTAGACCAACCATATATGTTATATTATTCCTGGGCTAATATCAGGATGTTCTAATCTTGCAGAACTTTTTATTCAGAGTTGAAGATTTTGAGCCATGTTCTGAAATTGGATATGTAACTTTTTAGCTGGAAACTTATGCCAAATTGTAAGCATCCATACAAGGTATCTTCCAACTATATTAATTTGGATGGCAAAATGCTATCTATCTCATTTAGGAAGATGAATATCATATATATTCTCTACCATGGAATGAATTTTGGATTTCTTAATCTTGCCATGTACTAACATGGAAAGCATATATTTCTAGATTCCAAGAAATCAGACATTTTGAAAGAAGCATTGAAAAGCATTATTGGAGACAGCCTGCAGCTGACTTATTTGGGCACCTTGCATACAACCCATAAATCTCTTGTTCACTTACCAAAACCCAAATGCATCTATTTTCCTACAGTAACTTGAAGGCTATGAGCAGATCTGTTGTCTTTTTGTGACCTACAGTGTCCTTTTTGTAGTGAAATCTCTGTGAGTGACCTCTAGCATGTTTACTCGGGTACAAGGGAGGAGAGAGTGCAGGCAAGGCTGATACCCCCTCACAGGCTCAGAGTAAATGACAAATGACACTTTCCCTTTGTGAACTTCAAGATTTTTGTTGACTTATTTGGCAGCTTTTGTTGAGTCCTTAGAAATGGCCTGTGGCTGAGGCCTATTCTACCAATTTCCACGCTCCATCTGTGGTATCCATCAACAGGGCCTTTTACCCGCATTCAGGGCTCTGACACCTGCCTAGCAGGATGCAGGAGACACAAAGAAAACTGAAGTGGATGAGAAAGCAGGGCGGGGGGGAGGAGGTAAGGGAAGGTTGAACTGGATGCTCTGTAGGGGTTAATCCATGTCTCTTCAGTCCAGAGGCTTCAGCACCTGGAACTTCTTTTATTCCCTAGAGGGAAATCAGTGAAGTTTTAAAATGTTAAATATATGACCTTAGCATTTAAGAAAAACTCCCTCCAGAAAAAAAACAAGGACCGGAATCTTTAGCATAGGGACGGACTCACTTAAGGAGCTTTCCAATAAACCACAAGTGGAACAGTAAGCAATGTGGCTATGTAGATTTTTTTTTTTAAAGATCCTTGTTTGTCTTAACCAAAAGGTTTCACCAGCTGCTATCTTAAGTAAAGGGGAAAAAAACCAGAGGGATCTTTTATTGCCACTGCAGGGAGGAGAAAACAGATTAGCTTCTGTACTTTTTTTATGGTCCAAGCATTTAAGGAAACATTCCCACTGGAATCTTCAACATAATTAAGATTCAAGAGCAGATACTCATCACTCTGATTTCCAACACAGACATTGCCACTTTGACTTATTCCTCACTATCCTTTCTCTCTCCCATTCTCTGCTTCTAACCCTCACCATCGCCTCCCACCAGTAACACTGTTTCATTCCTCTCTTTTCCTCCTTTCAAAGTTCAGATTCACAGCAAGAGGTCATGAAAAAGAAAATAAACCCCTGCCAAGTCTGGTCTAATCAAAATTGTACAGATAAATTCTGACACTTAGCAACTCCCCAAGTGCTCACAATTCTAGGAGGAATGTACAGATTACTTATGAATATGGGAGGCAGCAGGAGAGAAGTTCAGAAGGTCTATTGTCAGTGGGTAGCCACCTGTGCATTGTGTCAAGCAATCCTAATACATGATTGTACATTTGATTAAGGCAAGGACCTAACCTAGCAAGGCACTCTATGGCCAAGTATAATATCTACCACTCTGCAATATTTTGATGTAAAGCAGTGTTTTTCAGACTTGGCAACTTTAAGACATGTGGACCTCAACTCCCAGAATTCTCCACCCAGCAATTTTTTTTTCCATTTTATTGTATTTTTTCTTCAAGAGTTGATTTTATGTTTTTATTAGATTATCTTATACAACTTTTTGGAAGAACATTATAATAAAAAAAATGGACAAAGGGACCACCAAAGTCTACTGGCAGCTACTGGCCACTTTACACTAGATCCCAAATTGCTAGTTGGTAAGATTCTAGTAAAGAACCTAAAACTTGTTCACATGAAGCAAGTACCTCTGGATTTTTAAACAAAAGTATAGTTTCAGGATTACTTGAAGAACTAATCTCTTGGTCTCTGAATTAAAGCAAACATAATGATAAACCATAGGAATTCTAGTTAAAACTAATTAGCAAGCCATATTTAAAACATTTTATAGTATGGTCAATTAATTGTAAAAAATTAAATATATATAAAGGATTTGGTAGAGACCCAGTTTAGTGTAGTGGTTAAAGGCACCAGGCTAGAAACTAGGAGACAGTGAGTTCTAGTCTCACCTTAGGCACAAAGCCAGCTGGGTGACCTTGGACCAGTCATTCTCTCAGCCATAGGAAGAAGGCAAGGGGAAACCACTTCCAAACTCTTGCCAAAACAACTCCAGGGACTAGTCCAGGCAGTCACCAGGAGTCAACACTAATAGAGTGTAGCCACAAAATATAACTATGGGACAACCACTATATGAGTAAGCTCACTGCATGCTCTTATCAGAATTTGCCTTAATCTTGAGCAAGCAGGGAATGATACAATTACTCAAGTAGGCTACAGATTCAGGACTACATAATTCAGTTAAGATGAAGTATCCTGACTTAAGTAATAAGAATGGGACTGAAGGGAGAAACTGATACCTGAATAAAGTAATATTTGCCCTAACCAGGAAGAGGTCTTTTTGGAGACTTGCAGGCAACACCCATCCTGGCCAAGAAATCAATTTCTTATTTGTTTGTTGGCTTACATGATTTATAGACCTTAGATCTCAATGACTGTCAGTGGTTTACAAAATTAAAATACAATTACCTCATCAAAAACATCCATGACACAATAAAAAAGTAACTATTGGCAGCCCCCTAATTCACTTCCAGGAACCTATTAGAGATGGGGCTAGTTACAATTCCAGGCAGATGCTGTTGTAAATGAACTGGTGCGATCACTGAGAAACAATGCTAAATGGACATAGCCCTCCTCACCTCCCAAAAAAAGATTACTATAAGTTTGTCCTCAGATTAGCATCTCAGACACGTTGACTCTGGTTAGAGAAGACTGCTCAGAAAGGAGTAGAACTTCTGTGAAACAGTACTTCCAGTACCCAATCCTCACATGGTCAATAGTGATGGAGGCTGCAAAGAGGTCCAGCATGATCAGAAGGGTTGCACTACCTCCATCTAGGTCCTGACAGAAGTCAGAAATCGGACAATCAATACTATTGTGATTTCATGCCCAAGCCTGAACCCTGACTGAAAATTATTTGGTCCAAATAATCTACTTCTTCTAGGATGCACTGCAGCTTCATTCACTGTGCCCACTCAACAACCTTCCCTAAAAAAGAAAGGCTAAAGACTGTGATTGTTATCAAAATTAGCAGGCTCCAAGGAAGACCTCATATGGGGCATACCACAAGCTCCTTAAAAGCTTCTGCTAACATCACCTCTTGAAGTAAGGCTCTGGCAAATTCTTGAATCCAAACATCCTCCATAAACCTTCTGGATCCATCAGGCATTTGAGCCAGGTCATTATAAGTGATAACTGATGAATTAAACTCATCAAACACCAGAAGAAGAAGAGACTCCAACACCAACCCAGAAACTAAGTCAAAGAGCTTGGGAAAGGGCTCAGATAAGCAGTTGGGCACCAGAAGCATATCCCAAAGACTTAATGTCACATGCAGGCATTCACACACCAATACCTCCACAGCAGAGTCCTGTCACCAATAAGATCTCTTAAGATCAATGCCAAGGCTGCTGAAGGATCCAAAACCCAGGAGAGTTGATTGTCAACATTCCCGCCTTCACCTAACTATGTTTCTGTGCTACATACCAAGTCTGCCCACCACTTGGTTAGTCTTACATCAACAGCCTAGGATTGCTTTGAAGTTGCCTTATCTTGAGTGATCCCATTTATCCATGAAGACAGAATTGCTAACAGTGTTTGGCATCAACTCTCCAAAGTTTCAACCCAAGGTTCTTCCAAATGTATCTGAAAATTCTAGAATCTAAAGCTGGAATTCTTTGCAAAGTATATATATTTACCATAGAGCTTTGATCCTTTCTGAGATAGGATGGGACTCTATCTAGTCTTACTAGGAAACTAGTCTTAGGTGAAGAGAAGGAAAAGGAATTGTTATGCCAAACTTCAAAATAAAATCTTTCCAAAAATAAAAATAAATGAAATAAAACAATAAATAAAGCATTTAATCTATTTTAACTTGTTAAATGTATGTATTTAGGTTGGGATCCAGTTTGGCATTTTGTTAAAGCCACCATGCTAGAAACCAGAAACTGTGAGTTCTAGTCCTGCCTTAGGCATGAAGCCAGCTGGGTGACTTTGCTGAGTGACTTTGAGCCAGTCTCTCTTTCTCAGCCATAGGAAAATGGCAATGAGATACTTCCAGAAAAAAACAATGAGGTATGGCCCAAAAGAACTTCTCTGAACCCTGTAGGATAATGCTTTTTGGGGGCAGAAACTTGCTACACTTCACATTAAACAGAGCTTCTGAAAACTTTCTAGAGCTCAGGTAGGAAAATAGTATATAGGCATTTTTTCCCCGTCATTCAATCATGTTTGATTCTCAATGACTGCCTGGACTAGTCCCTGCAGTTTCCTTGGCAAGATTTCAGCAGTGGCTTGCCATTGCTTCCTTCCTAGGGCTGAGAGACAGTGACTGGCCCAAGGTCACCCAGCTGGCTTTCATGCCTAAGGCAAAACTAGAACTCACGGTCTCCTGGTTTCTAGCTTGATGCCTTAACCACTACATCAGACTGGCTCTATATAGGTATATACTGTACTATTAATTGAATATAGTTTGTAATCAGTACTGTAGTTTCCCCAACCACAAGATGGTTCAAACAGCATGGTTCAGACTAAGGCATGGTGTGAAATACATTGCTCTATACTGCTGAAGTAAAGTTTCCAAAGCCCAACCAACATGGCCAAATGGATTCCCCCTCCCATGCCTGATTTCTTTAACGAGTTATATCTGCATCTGTTGCTCTTTCTGCATGTTTTTCATAACTGGCACAGTCTCAATTCATCAAAGAGTCAAGACATATTGAGACAATTGCAGTGATACAATATTTTCTATAATATTCCTAATTCAGTATCTTCGTCTCAAATAGGATAGTTTGGTGCCATTTTCATCTTGAAGGCTACTACATGTTTCCATAATCCCGAAAATATCAAACTGAACATAAATGTGTTTAGAGCTACTGTCTTAAATATGCTTGGGATGAGGTGAGGTATAAGGAACAATGTAATTAATAAAATTCACAGTAAAGTCAGTATTAACATTTTATAATCAGCAATACGTACACTTATATTACACTATTTATGCTTTCATTCCACAGCAAAATTTAACAGTTATAGTTTAAAAGCAGGATAGGGAAACATTTAGTTTCATTTTGTTCATAATAAAGCTCTTTTTTTAATCCCCATTTAGCTAAAAATTGATAACTTCTGAAGAAGGGGAGAGCAGTTTTTTTAACGTAGTATCTCAGATCTCATACATTGTGTGTAATGCTTTTAATGACACCAATATCTAAATCAAAATCACAAGAACTGCATTAAGTTTTGCCAAGGCCAGTGACAATAAATTTGTTTCAGCCTAAATGCTTTAACTTAATAAAGCATGAATTATATTGAATGTGTAATTAAGCATAATTTGTTTGATCTAGTTGTTACAAATGCCATTCTCTCTATTGTAAGCATAATTTTCTGTCTCTGTGTCTCCCTCTCATTCCCTTTGTGAAAATCCTGAAGTGCAACTGAATACACATCTACTCTGAAGTAAGTCCCACCAGATTCAGTGAAGTTTGTTCCCAGAAAAATAAACATAGGATTGCAGCAAAAATGTCTACAGTTTACCATTTAGAAAAGATCAATCTTACAACTTCCAAGTGTTTACATACATCTATTTGCTAAAGTGTCAGAGAGAAAGTAAGAGAGTTAATACTGATTTCATGTAATGCCTGATTAAGAAAACAATTGTTCATTTATCAGGACCTCATACAAAAAGACTAATAATTAAGGGCTCTAAGCACTGAGTCTGGCAAACTAACAAATGGGGTGGTGGGGAAGAGTTGATTTAGTTGAAACTCTAACATAATATTTATTGAGATAGGGCCTTCGACCAATCAGTGCACCTTCTAAGAAAGCAACAGAAGCAAAACTTAGTTGGAGCAAAAGAGAAAGACCAGGAGTGATTTTTATTTACAATTGCCTAGAGACTGGCTATTATAGCCCATATGTGCTACAATCGCTCCCCTTATCATGGGCTGGCCGGCACGACTATTGGGAGCTGTTAATGAACTGGGTAATTGAGCTGCTGACATGTGTTACCAAAACAAAACAATAAGAAGAAGAGACAAATGAACATTTTATTTGGCAATCAGAGCAGGCTGTGCTTTTCAGAGGTCTGCAGCTAAGTAAGTGGCTGAATACATCAGGCAGTACATTGAAAGCAAGCAGATGTGCATACAATAATAGCTAACTGACAGCTTACAGCCCATCTGTGCGTTAACATTTTGTTAAAGAAATTACTTGACTTGCTAAAGAGACCAATCATACAGCTGCCCCAAGCACAGCAGCGCAGGAGATAAATCATTAGCTAAACCATTTCATGCTTAAAATGACTGCTCATGTTAAGAGTGATGCTGAGACATTTTGTCAGCAATGTAACTACAATGTGCAGCTACAATGTAGCATTTGAAAAGAGAAGCTTTACAGCTTAAGCAAAAAAAGCCTGCATGATGCAAACTGTTTAACTGGGCGGGAGATGGGACTATTTGGTGTTGCCTCACAGCGACTTAAATATCAAAATAATATACCAAGGCTGAGTTGCAAAACACATTCTCTGTTCCTAATTACTGTTGATTCATTTCACTTAAGAATTATAAATAATCCAAAAGAGTTTCAACTTTAAATAAACTAGGCATGCTTGGCAATTTTAACCAAGTGAAAATAAGAATAAGGAGCAACTGCAAACACAAAAATCAATTTTGCACTCTCTCAGCTATCCACAAGCTGTGCTTTTATTAATGCCTTGCCAAATCAAACATTTTACACAGAGATCAGCAAATAATACTACATGTATTAAATGTTTGCATGTTACTATTAATTATTATAATTATAAACATTTTTATTTTTTTAAAATCAGGGGAGAAAAGAAATCTGGTGGACATCAGAGGAAGTAACTATGGCATATTAACACACTTGAAGGCCACTCTGAAGACTCGGTGTATACCTAACCCCATAGAAAATGCTGTTTTCTACAGCCTTTCTCATAAGATCACAATATTCACAATGGAAAACTTGAACCATAAAATATAGAAAGATTTAGAACAGATTCCAAGAGCTGAAGACTGTTCCCATCAATACACTTTCCATTTTTAGAATGCAGCATGAATGTATTTGTTTTAATGTTTTATTTATCTTTACCAACACCAATTATAAATTTTTATTTATCTTCACCAACACCAATTATAAATTTTAGAAATAAAGCTAATAAACTATTGTATTTTAAACTTTCCACAACATTCACACACACAAAATATTTTGTACCTTTTCATTCATATATAGCTAGAATTTTGTAAGGTGTGATATTCTGAATTCCAAATACAGATAATGATACAAGAAAACCTAAACACTTTTTGTACTTGCCAGGAACAGTCATAGTATACACTGGTTTTACCATTTCAGGGTTCAGAGCAAAAGAGGAAAGGCAGAGATATTTAATGATTTAATAAACTCTGTGTACAATTACAAACAAGCAAATAGATATTTTGGAAAAGGTACAAAATGTCCCTATAGTAACATTGGTCAATTTGGCAAACTGCAGCTCCCATAATTCCCAGACAAACAATACATATGAAAAAATAACACTTTAGGGAAATGTGTCCTGTGTCTTTTCCCACTTTTCTAATGTAGGATGTGATTGATGTCATTTGTTTGGTGCAATTCAGATGTTGTTCCTGCTGACCAAAACTTCCAGCACATAAAACCCTTTATTTTTGTAAAGTCAAGTAATTTCTATATAACAATTAAATGCTATAACAGTTTGGATTAATATTTTTCACACACACACATACCAAAAAATCCTCCCAAAACAAAACAAAACAAAAAATACTCCATGTAGACTATCCAAAGAACTGTCTTAAGAGAGACTTAAGGTTTTCAGGTATCTCAAAGCAAATTTCCCTAACTAAAACTATGGCAAGCAATTTATTTGGTCCCATCATTTAAATGCACAATAAATGCTTTAAATGCTTTTGGGAAGGGCTGCAAGGAAGCAAAACAAAAACCAGCCAGCAGACAACACATCATTCCCCTTCTCCATTACTCCATGCAATACTCTGTTTGGGGGGCATCCTGATCCTACATGATGTCAATACAGAATTTATCTGATCTTTATATAATTATTTCTATGTGCTCCTTCAAGAACAAACCTCAAAAAAGTGATTTGCATAATAAAACCTTAATAGATACTATCATTTATAACATGGATGCATTTTTTTAGGCATTTGATTGAAATGCTAAGAGCTGAACTGCTAATGATCTCAATTCATTTATTTTTAATTAAATCAAATGTATTGGGTTCTTGGTCTTCTCTGAGCTTTCTTGTTTTCCTGCAGATGTTTCATTGCCATACCAGATAACATCATCAGTTATCTAAATATATTATAGATTTTTTAAATATATATATATATACACATGCATGTACACATACACATACACACACACACACACACACAAGAATAAGATTAATACAAACTAAAATAGAGCAAAAAGGAAAAAGGAAAAAGTGAAAGATAATACTAAAGGTGCAAAAAGAAAAAGAGTAGCAGAAAAATAGAAAAAAAAGAAAAAAGATACAAAGAAATGGCTTCCGATCTTCTTTACAGCAGTTGTAAATAGATTCTTCACCACTTGGATTCTTTATTTTTACCTCTATTTATATTATTTATTACTGTATTTTATTTTGTGTATTTATGGTTATGGTTTTTAATCGATTGTTGTAAACCACCCAGAGTCCCCCAACGGGAGGAGATGGGCGGGGATAAATTAGAAAGAGAGCGAGAGAGAGAAAGAATAATTACAAATTGCCCTCTCTCTCTAAAGTTACATTGTGACTCCCTTCTTTCTATAATCTGCCGTGGTGCCTGTCTTATGGAAACTTCTCCCTCTGGAAGTGAGGTTGGCCTTTTAACATTCCGCAAGTCCCTCAAGACCTGGCTATGAGATCAGGCCTGGGGGTCCCATAGGACCAGGTAGATCTTGCAATGGCTCCCTTACTACTGTTAACATCACCCTCTCCTGTTTTGTGTGCTTTTAATAGGTTTTTATAGTTTTAATGGTTGTGCTGTATGTATTTATTGGTTCTTTTAATTGAGTGTTATACGCCGCCCAGAGTCACCTTCTTGTGAGATGGGCAGCTATATAAATATGATCAATCTATCTATCTATCCTATCTAATTACCAAAACCATAAGTCATAAGTTTGTTTTTATTTTTTTACACAAAAAGTCCATAAGGAGTTTCCAGTCACCAAGATCTGTATATATTGTGTTTAATCAAAGAAGTCAGTTTGGCCATTTCAGCAAATTCTGTCATCTTCATTCCTCTGTTGTAGGTATCGCCAAATCTTTCCATCTTTGTGCATACAATAATCTCACTGCAGTTTTCATACACAAAAACTCATCATCAGTTATCCTACCTGTGTCCTACCAGCTTTGATTGGGACATTGTTTTTTCCTTGATTGTTCTACTTTATCAAGTTCTTGCTTACCTAGGTGAGAAAGGATGTGTTTAGGTCTGCCTCTTTCCTTGGAATACCCCACCCCAAAACAACCAAGGAAGTAACAGTGCTCCAATCAAGGCTGATAAGAAAAGTACCACATATAAACAGCCAGCAAATTCTACTTCCCCATGCACTGATTGTGTCCCTTAGCTTGGTAATGAAATGTATGCAGGAAGAGAGGCAAGCTCAGAGAACACCAAGAACCCACAAATGAACTTTGAACTATGTATATATTCTCTCCTATAGCAATTAAAATTATATATGATTGGTAATCATACTCTGACTAATTTTCCCCTTTGGTCATGTAAAAAATTATAATGTAGAACAAGGTTTGGAGGTATCTGGAGTTGGATCCAGGGAATTCAGGGCTGATGCAGGTCAGGCTTCATATTGTGCACCTTGGCTTTAAAAATCAAAATAAAAAAACTCTGTTACAATAAATATGCAGGCCAATTAAAATGTATTCTTTCAACTGAAAGACAAATCAAACACATTTTTAATCTGCAACAAAACTCAAGGGAAGGCAAGGGAGAAGAGATGAGATTTTAAAGATTCTCTTTCAAAATATTGAAAGTTAAAACCATCTATCTTCAAAGGGCAGAAAGTTCCAAAGCTTGGAAATCACTATGGAAAAGCCCCCTCCCCACTAGTGCCACTAGGTACTGTAAGTGCCAGCATCTACTGTAATGCCACTTGCATTTCCATAGACAGCATCAAGTTCAAGAGGAAACCTAAGCAAGGAAATTCAGTATTTAGGGAAGTATAAACTCATACAATACATGATGTGCTTCTCAATCCCAAACAGGATGGTCAGACTTTGGGGTTTTGTGAACACAGGTAGCCTTGACCAGTCACAAATACCTGTTCACTGGGGCAGGGGGGAACTTGCTTCATATAACCACTGCTGTTTCTCTAGCCATCCTCAAATGCTCTCTCCTGACCCAAACAAAGCTCTACAACATTTTTATTTCCTAAGCATGCCTATAGTTTATGAGAGGGGATTTCTTATAAATAATATGCTACAAACCATTATTTTGCTTTACATTATTCCAACTTCCTACTGAATTCTTTTTTTTATGTTAAGCAGGGCTGGGTATCCCTACCTGTTGCTTACTATTGCAGTTCAGCCAGATATGTTTTTCATAATACCACCATTTTATTTGGGCAAAGTTTCAGTTTACCACCTCCTTGTAGCTACGTGTCTAGCAACAAGTATTTAGAATGAATGTGTGCCTCATTTTCCATCAAAGAAGCTTTTTAAATATATTGATAAGAAGATATCAAACATCACTTAATATGTATCACAACACAGTGAATGCTTTTTTTCTCCAACACAGATTCTAAGCTCTGTTTTCTTTTCTTTGAATATAAAACTGCTTCTTTGACTGCATTTATTTGCATTTTGTAAACAGATGCCAAGAGGTGTTCTTTCCCTTTGTTCTAAAATCCTAACCATTATAAACAGCTAGAAAAATTAAAAGCAGGCCACTCCTAATGATGAAAAAACAAACCAATACCATGACAGAAGAGCAGACAGTCCAACTTTCAGAGAGAAGATAAAAGATACTCCTGTAAATTTGGAAAACACTGAAGCTCATTCCTCTTATTATTATTATTATTTGATGTAATTACACTAATTACGTTACACTGTCAGTCTTTACCCTGTATATTTTGTGTACAATATACACTGCACTGGAAGGAAGCACATTAGTAAACTAACCAAGGAGCAAGAGGGAAGAATCATAAGAACGTTCAATAGAGTAAGGTAAAGGTAAAGGTTTCCCTTGATGTAAAGTCCAGTCGTGTCCAACTCTAGGGGGCGGTGCTCATCTCCGTTTCTAAGCCTTGGAGCCGGCGTTGTCATAGACACTTCCGGGTCATGTGGCCAGCATGACGACTCGGAACGCCGTTACCTTCCCGCCGAAGCGGTACTTATTGATCTACTCACATTTGCATGTTTTCGAACTGCTAGGTGAGCAGGAGCTGGGATTAACAACGGGAGCTCACCCCGCTGCGCGGTTTCGAACCGCCGACCTTCCGATCGACAGCTCAGCGGTTGAACCCGCAGCGCCACCGCGTCCCCTCAATAGAGTAAATGCTAACAATTTGTCCTATATATACTCACAACTAGAGAAGCATGAGGCATGCAATATTTGGAAAAACAGGAACAGCTTCCTTTTCCACTCAAAGCTAAAATCTCACAAATTCACTAAATTTAGAATAAGTCATACTGAATTTGGGTGGATTTTTTTTATTTTCAGACAGCAAAAAAGTCAAGTTTTTTTGACAAACACTAGAAAACAGAAAGTGTTTTAATGTTTCATGTAACCATACTTCCATTCCCTCTAGTGCAAAGCTCATGTATGTATGTATCTGCATTGTTTTCTTTTCTTTTTGCTTTTTTGTTGTTGTTGTTGTTTTACTTAATTTAAAAGTGTTTTAAAAAAGAAAACATAAAATGCTGATGATGAAAAAAAGAGGGTGTTGTGTATAAGAATATTTTCATTTGTAGTTGTCAATCCTTTGATATTTAAAAACCATACACTCCAAGTCAGAATTCCTTATAGCTCATTTGCTATATTCTGATACTTTTTTCATAGGTGATCAAGTATATGGAAAGCTGCTTTATGCTAAATCAGGTAATTTGCCCAGCTTGGACAATATTTTCTGTGCTTGACATGAAACTTCTCTTTCCCTCTCTCTGACAGTAAGTTTTTCATATTGCAACCTAATTGTTTAGTTATGGGCATTGGACATGACGTCTTTCTCAATAAATTAATCCAACAATTTTATAGAGCCTTCCTTTATTCAGACATTTACGGTGACACCAGAGCCTATGTGAGATTATATTTGTTACAGCTCTAGAAAAATAAGGCACACATGATTACAGAACAGTCCAAGTACTTGTCTATTTAGCCCAACTATGGGTAACTAACAGCCTATGACTGAATTAAGTATATTTTCCAAATACCATGAACATTCAATATGTTCTTTAGGGTGCTTTTATTATCCATCCATCCAAACTTTTTCTTACTGATCCAGTGCTTATATTTACAAAATAATTCCTGATTTTAAGATATACATATGTAAGCAGATTTTATTAAACACTTTACTGGATCCATAAGAAGGCAAGACACAATAAAGTCAAGTATTTTTTTCCCATTTATGCTGATGAGAAAAAAATACGCCCATGATTAAATCCCTTCCACTGAAATCAATAGGACTTAAAGATGCTTAACTTCAGCTAAACTGTGCTCTAAAGAATTTTGTATAACTGGATTGCTGCTGGTGCTGCTGAAAATCAACAGAGAACATTACCATTTTTATGAGCACCATGAGGTTTCCATTATGCTAATGATCATCTTGCAAGTGCAGGTTTTCTCAGCAGATCATGTTAAATGCTAAATAAGTAATTACTAATGGTGTGTTCACTACCCTATAGGTAACTTTCTGTTTTGGATGATATTTATATCAGCGTGGCTATTCTTAAGCACCCTTAGCATCACTTGCCACTCACATTTCCCCCCAGATAATCTACCTGATGTAATCATCACAGTGGTTATGAGAAAATCCAATAAAATGATTGGAAAGGATTTATCATTCATTTATTTTGTTTCATTTCATTTAATTATTTATATAATTTTGAGAGAGGTCAAGACTTGAAAATACAAAAGGCCATGAGAATTTTCTCCAAGACAGATTGTCAAAAATGTTGAAGGCCTTTGCAGGCTATTGCACAGCAGAGAATTCTTCCAGGCTGCTGTTGATTATCACCATCACTCTGGATTCATGCTGTGGGGAAGGAGGATCACTGCATTGTCAGAGAAGGGTAGCTGACAAGTCTGTTTGTCAAGACCTATGTACCGTACCTTACATATAGGTCATATAGAAAGATTTGCACTTTCTGTACATCACAGACTTGACAGGTACAACAGCTATAATTTTTGATCCAAAGAACACCGCATCACCTTTATGTTATCTGTAACCTTAATTACAATGTCATTAAGTTTATTTAATAAACACCTTTTAAAAGTGGTACATCTTCTTAAAGCTTTCAGTATGCTATCTTTGAGTCTTAGCTCATTAGAAAGATCTTATAATTATTGTTTCAATGTGTATGTTTATCTATGTAAGTGATATTCCTCCTGAGGAGTTTGCATTAAGCCAGCTTTATAGGTATATTCTAATTTCAAGCAATGAATGGTGACTTATTAATTAACAGGGTCCCAAAGTTAAACATTGACATAGTAATTGTCAATTTTGCTCTTTCTTAAAATGTCCTGTTCTGCCCTTTTTCTAATCACCATCTGATCTCAACATTGCTCACACATCCCAGATTTAAGATTATGAGACAAATATGAAATCAGTCAGGCATCACAAGCTAATCACTAACAAGACATTGCAGGAATATCAGCTTTTAACACTTCATTAATTCAGCACAAACACTATTGGTCTATATAACTTAAGATGAGCCTTCTATGTTACCGTGGCACCATGAACTAATCCATTCTTCAAATATCAGCCAGGCTTGAAGTGTGCTGAGAGGGTTCTGACTTCATCAGTTAGTCAGTGATGATGGGGTAATACATCTAAGAAACAAGAATCATTTTTCCGCCATAACTCACTGAGCAGTTCATCAGTGAGATGATTAAATAACTTACTTTCAACCTTGAGATGCATAATAGTGTTTACCAAGGTAGCCTAATTTTCAGTTCTTTTCATTCTATACACTGGACTTACTGTAGTACTTGATAGATACACCAAGTTTTAATCTACTTTGCTTTGATATTTTTTAAAGATATTAATGTATAATTTATCATTTATCATTCTTCTATTGTAAATAAAACTTTCAGTTGTGGATTGCCCCATGAAACCTACGTTAGTGAAGGATAGTCCATAAATATTTTAAATAAATCAATGTGGAATCAGAATGGATTGCAGGAACTTGGTTCTAACAAAATTGCAACAGTATGGAGGAATGGATGAAATAAGGCTCAGCAAAATAAATATAGGCTATATCCCTTAGAACCCTATTCAGCCCACCTACCAAATGGCTAAAATCGCACTGCTAAGAAGCGTGACAGACATCTGTATGAGACCGTATGACACTCCCTCCCCATTAGCCAGAAAACCACCCTTGGATTTCAACTTCAGTTATTTTCACCCCAGCAAAATCTGGGATGCCTTAGTGCAAATATTTGTGCATTCAAGCACATAACTGTTTATTTTTCTCTCCCCACTCCCAATCCAGGTATTTTTTTAAAAAATAAAAAGTTATAAACCTGACTTAATTTTGCATTTAGAAAAGTTATACCTTTTAAAGTTTAGGATTCAAGCAAATATTCTAATGACTAAATGCTGCACCTGCTGTATAGAACAGCATCTCCCCTCCCACCCCCATACTACCTGCCTCTTGGAAGGGTCTTAAGACCTAATTTTCCCCAATCATTGGGTCAGGAGGTTTTGTGCTGTTTTGACTACTTTTGATTGGTTTGGCTGGATGAAGTTGCTGTGTGTGTGTTATATTTTACTTTTTTTAGTTGTTATGTGTTGTTTTTAATCTGCATACACCACCCGGAGTCACACGCTGATTGGGTGGCTATATAAATTGATTTAATCATTTAATAAATAAACCCTATGAAAGAATCTTGCTTTCACATGTTGTAAAATGTGGTCTTATTTACATACATTATGCAAATAAATTGCACAAGTCTTGGTTTTTCAGTGTGTATATACAAAGTCTTGCAAAAGCCACTGTTATGGAAATATGTTCATCCACACTGAAGATCAAAAAGACCTCAATAAGCAGTAAAACCAATCATGGAATCTCACACTTTTCTCCAAGTTTTCAACATGCTTAACCACATAACCAAGTCAACCAGTTATAACACTGAGAAGATAAAGCAGATGTCCAGAACCTTTCAAGTTTTTGAAATATTTTCAAGTCTTTTGAAAGCCAGCTGGGTGACTTTGGGCCAGTCACTCTCTCTCAGCCCCACTCATCTCACAGGGTTGTTGTTGTGGGGAAAACAGGAGGAGGAAAAAGTATTAGGTATGTTCCCCACCTTGAGCTATTTATAAAAATAATAAAGGCAGAATAAAAAATGGTCCTGAAAATTGATCCATGTAATGTCAAGCTAAGTAATGTATAGGTTGGCCTGACAAAGAATGTTACAGGTTGGCTGACAAGTATCTCTCTCTGAAGAATAGCTATGTATGTACACAATAACTGAATCTCTGTGCAATACACAAATAGCTTCCCAACTCTTTCCCAATGTCTGGTAACCTTTCACATTTTATGTGTTCAGCGCACCAATCTGACAAAGGTTATATACGTATATTCAGCTGAAACCTGTCACCAGGAACCATAGTAAGTTAGATCACAGAATTATGCAAATACACACAAGCAAACACTCCCCCACATCATGATGTAGAAGAGGTCACACAAGTGGTTGTTCTGATGGACTGGAGGGAGTTCAGTTCAGCTGAGAAAAGCAGATGTGGAGGATTACCTTTGCACATCTTCTGATTTAGCTCAGAATTATTTTAGCAGTGTGACTGTGGGACAAAGGAATTGAGGGTGAAGAAGTTGAGATTCTGCAGTGGAACAGACTGGAGAAATAAACCCATAGGCTGCTAGTTACCTACTCCTGGGCTACACAAGTACTCTCTATAAGGAACTCCAGAAATTTTTTTTAAAAACCCAATATGTAAATTAGAAAATACATTAGAATAGGATAACTGTCATCTGTTAAAAGATTGGCTCAACTATGAGTCAGTAATATTTAATAAAGAAATGGACAGAGGTCAGGTCAGAATATTATGCAGACAGTGGGTAGAGAAATTAATGCTGTGATGATATGACTTCACATCATTCTTTGCTACTCGTCCAAAGATTTGGCTACTGTTTTCAACAGAATGCACTTAAGCAACGCATATCAGAACTTAGAGAACCTGTTATACACTTCGGAATGGGGAACTGTAGTACAATTCACTGAAATGCCATACCTTAACTGAGACCCAGTATATAAAACAAGATAATCCAGAATCTTTGCTAGCATCTCTTCAGTCCCTTGGGAAAAAATCAATGAATCGCTTTTATTACAGCAAGAGCAGATTACTTCACTAATGGACAACAATGTTTGACAATTTCAGGGAGATCAAGTAGTTAGAATTGGATGTTATGATGATTACAAAAACTAGAGATACTGGTGTGATCCAGCAGGTGAATTTTTATATGCAGTTTTTATCCAAAGTCACTCAACAAAAATGTACCTTAATGGTTAATAGATGCTGAATATAACCTCTTGCTAATGAAATTTAAATATATCAAAAGATTGCACTTTTAGACCACAAAAAAACTGAATTCAATCTGCCCTTGGAATAAAATGCAATAAATTATCCTTATGAATCTATAGCCAAAAGAGATATAAAGGCGTTTGGTTTGAGGTTTGTTGGTTTGTTCATACTTTTTCAGGCTGTAGTACAATTTTGTGACTGTGCTGTTTTCCAGTGTGCCACTGCTTTCTTTTGCAGAGCAAATCTTGCCTTGTGGAGGTACCTTTTAAATAAAACAGGTCTAGATCAGGCCTTTGAAGGCAACTGGAATAATGGACATTTGAAAAGGAGAGTGAGGAAAAAGAAGAGGAAGAGATTGTGATTGTGTAAATAATCCAATAAAAGAAGGAAGCACAGAGGTTGTATATAATTAGCCCTGGAATTTGTAGACAGTGAAATGTTCATGTCCTGCTACAATAAAATAATCTTGTAATTAACTCTGAAGTTATCTTTAGGTGTCTCATAAATATAAGAAGCTCCTTTTTATATTTTGAATGATGTAAAAGGAATATTGACAGAAATTATTACATTCAGCTGGAATAAAGATTGCAAACATGTCTTTTAAACAACTCCAGATTACCTTTCTCACAAAACCATTACATATATGTGTGTGTGTTTGTGTGTGTGTGTGCGTGTATCTGTATAATGTAAAGTGATCATGTTGAAGTTCATGTCTAATACCATCTTGATTTGTTTCAGTGGCTTGGACCTAAAAATGGAATTAAAAATCTAGTCACTAGAGTTGGTCCCTTCTTTTTGTTTGGTTGTTTTAAAGCTAAAACATTTGTATATTCATCATTTGGAAAAAATATTCTACATTTAATTCTGTGGCCCATATCAGCCAACAAGACACAGCAGGGAACCACTTAAGAACATGAAATTAATTGAGCTCTCCCTTTATTATTCCCTAATGGCTAATGACATCACCACATTTTATCTATTTTTTTTATCTTGCTTACCCTGTTTCTTGCATCAGTCACATATTTATATGTAATCCCACTGATACTTCTCTGCTGTATATCAAAGCTGTATATCAGGGGTGGCCATACTATTGCCAGAAGACCACATGTGGCCCCCACATTCTTTCTTGCTTTTTTCCAGAACCCTTCTGACTATATCACCAAATTTCAATTTCCTGCCACTTTGAGGTGCAAACAGAAAAATTGTCATGTACACCTAAAACAGGCTTAGCACTATTTAGAAAAAGAAAAGAGAAACCCCCACACCTCCCCTCCCAAATAAAAACAAATTAAGAAAATATAGTCTTGGCAACATGAGACATTGCTTCATTCCCTTTACATTATTGCCCTGTCCTCTGCAGTTACTAGTAACGACCAAAATACTAAATGTGCCCCACTCCATCTGTAAATAATTACCAAGCTAATAGTATTAGTTTTTATCCCAAGTGTTTTTTGGGGAGGAGGGAGGAAGATGTAGTTGGCAAGATCATGTAAACATTTCTTTTACAATCCCTTCCTTTTGAAATGACTAGAAATTGTCAAAAGGCACAAACATGCTTTGCAATGTACATTTATTCCAGTGAAGGTTACAAAAGAAAATATCCAGTACATTTAATCTACAATCCTCTTTTTTAGCAGCATTAATCACTATCCTTGATATATGCATTTGTCACTCATTGCAAAGCAGCTGGGAATCTGATTGCTTAACTATTGTGAAATTAGAGATCTATATCTTTTTATTAACTTTTTTTTCATAGATGCATATTTCTCTAAATTCTTTGCTGGCTATAATTCAGTAAAATGTGTTGGGCACAAAATAAAACAATTTAAAATGGCCTATTTGGTTATTATTTAAGAAAATTTGCTTCTATTGAGTAATCTAGACACACATATGACATCAAAGATCTAAAGTATACAAGTTTTATATGTCATTTTATGCATATTGGTACAGAAACAAGTTCAAATAAATTAAATTGGCATTTACTATTGGAAATATATGTAGGATTTGCTGATGCAGTCTACATAGTCCCCACAAACTAGAAATCCAGACTCCTATTTTAAATCCAAACTGGCATGGATCCAAACTTTCCTTCCATTTAGGGAATGGCATTCTTTTTATAAATAAAACACTCTCATCTCACTCTTACCTCTATAGCCTCCTTTACCCTTCTAAATCTGCTCCTGACATTGAAAGGACCCAATGAAAATGAGGGCATGTGTCACAAGGACAACCACAAAACGAGAAGAAATTTAAACATTGGAACAGTAGAGACACATGTATGAGCAGAAGACCCTTCCATACCCTACAGTACCAAATAATATTGGAATTAAGAAAACTGGCTTATATCGAATTATCTAGTGCCCTGTTGAGTTCTCTGACCTGCTACTTTAAATCAGCAATTTCAGGCAAGAGACAGTCTGTATTTCATGTAGATATGCTAGGGATTGAAATTAGGTCCTTCTGCATGTTCGCAATCATGAATGTAAAAGTTGTAGCACTTTTGCCATTTTGTTCCATGTGGCTCTGTCACATAGCTCTTACTGGTTGCCTGCTAGGAAAGATGTTCAATGTGAAAATGGCATTGAAAGCCAAGATCATTTCTCTGGAAGGACTCTGTTTTCACCAGTCTGCCAGAGGCCAAGTTATGATCAATTCAGGCATGAGGACTAAAAGTAGAACACTTCTATTTGTAAACTGGGAGTGATAGTTACTAAAAGATCAGGATGCCTTTGAAGATAAACAAGGTCAAATGTAAATGAAAATGACCTGTCTTCCCTTGCTCAGTTTTCTTTTTATGGTAAGGGGGAAAAAAACCCATCTGACTGTTGTATGGGACACAACAAAGCTGCCTCTCATAGGATGATAGCCTTGTACCAATGGTGCCTTCACTTCAGAAGGGGAGAGTAGAACCCTATGCAGAATTCCTCTCCCAAACTATAGATGAAATGCAACAAACTGGTCTCGTCTGCATTTCTTCTAGAGCACAGTCTTCATGTGCAAAGACTGACAGAAGCCTCACAGGATCATGGGAATATGCAAGGGAGTGCTCTGAAAGAGGATTTAGACAACAGCCAAAGCTTCAGAAGGGAAAACAGAGTCCAATTAACAATACCCCACCTTGCCTTGGTGGTGTGATGAGGTTCAAGTCTTTTTGCTGCCTTTATTTAATTTCTGTCATTTTCTTTTTACACTCTGTGCTATGCATTTTGCTAGGAGCCTTCTACCACTGCTTATAAGAGATGGAGCAGACAAGGTGGACACTAGTGGTTTCCAGACCAGAAATAGCTATTATATAAACATGTAACTACTTAACCTCAAGGCCATCAAGTGCAAAAGTTTCTATTAATTTGGAGAAGTGGAAGGAATAAAACTTTAAGAATATGATCAGTTTCTACATCTTGGCATATCACTCAGCAGTCAGGTGTTACGTATCACTCCAGTCTTGCCTGCAATAAACACTCTAATCCAGCTAAGCCACATCTGCAGGTCTTCAGCCAATTCTAATTTGATCTTATGAGAGCAAACTTCTCTCTTAAAGAAGAATTCCATTGACTTATTCCTTGGGGAGAAATATGGCCTTCTTGCTCCCACTTTGACAACCGTGTGTACATGTGAATACATACAAGTGTATACATATTATACCTGCATCTTTTCACACATATATTCTCAAACCGATTCACCACATATATACTACCCTTTCCAACTATTCTGTTCCAGATTGCTATTCTTGAACATGGAGATGGGAAGGGGGAGGTTTCACATCCTCCTCCTCTCCGCTACAATTAGCAATAGGGAAAGTGCAGTTTATTCCCTGCTGCCTAGCTGATGTGTAAGGTAAAGGTAAAGGTTTCCCTTGACGTAAAGTCCAGTCGAATCCGACTCTAGGGGGCGGTGCTCATCTCCGTTTCTAAGCCTTGGAGCCGGCGTTGTCATAGACACTTCCGGGTCATGTGGCCAGCATGACGACTCGGAACGCCGTTACCTTCCCGCCGAAGCGGTACCTATTGATCTACTCACATTTGCATGTTTTCGAACTGCTAGCTGCAAATAGCTCACATGTGCTTCACCACACATGTCACCAGAGGAAGCATGGAAAACTGAATTAGAATGAAAGCATAACATGTGGTCTTTCTAGATGGTAGGCCAGAAAAATGAAAGATGAACAGCGGGGGTAGGTTGGGAAAAAGAAAAAAATGGAGCCTGATTCAAGTAGTTGTTCATAGCTTTGGGAACCCTCCAACCTATTTGAATGTTCATGATGATGAGTAACATTGCACATAGTGCATCCAACTTGTGAGGAAGCGAGGACAGGCTCATGTGTCAACTCAGTCAAGCACATGCAAAGAGAGGGCAATGTGGAAAAGGATTTCTGTGGCTTGCATTGAATCTATAAAACCAACAGAAATTGTGAGGGAAGTTTTACTCTGTTGTGGTCTTAAAAGAAGAACCTCCTTTAGGCCATATGCAGGAAAATCAGTTGGCATCCCTGACATCAGCAGGTAAAGGACAAACACAGTCTCAGTACAAACTCCCAGGACTTTTTCCTGTTCTGAGTTAAAGTCGCTTTGTGTGCCCCTTTCAAACCACTTTCCTTAAAATGTATATCCCCTTAGCCAATATGTTTTTCTTCAGAATTTGTTCTGTTGGGTGCTGCATACTGCATATTAAAAAACACTTCAAGAATTTCAGGCATGCTCATGCGTCTTGTGGATTATTTGCTTTTCAGTTGGTTTGTTGGCTTTGTTTGGGGTTTGGATTTGCTCCCCCCACCCCCTTGAAGCTAGCCAACAATATGGCACTACACTACCCTTTATGTATATATGTTGCATAATTATGAAGACGCGAAGTATTTATCACCTTTTTGGAGCACGAAGCAGAAAGAAATACAATACTATTACTTCCAGCCAGTGGCTTTCCCAAGATAATTAGATAACACAGTGACTGAAGCCTTGGTTGGTCCAAGGCTTTTCAAGTTAAGTGATTGACATGCCTCTGTCTGGCTGCTCTATTAACTGTTTCATTTTGTTGCTATTTGCAGTTTGCTTGGCTAATACTTCGAACAAATACAGACTGTTTCTTTAGCCCCTTTTTTCTCTTTGACCTTCTCCTGCCCATTTTCTTTGAGTCACTTCAAGCTGCCTTGAAAAGGCCTGTTGAATGCTCACAGTCCATCAGAGTCCCAGGTTCATCCCCTTTGCGGCCCTGAATGAGCCACTTCAAAGATGGGCCGCATTCTTTAATTGCCCTTTGAATTAATATCAAAGGGTCACAATGCGAGTGCCAAAAGAGAAAGAGTCTTTAATGAAGCAAAGAGCTACCATTCATTTGCAGATAAGCACGTTTTTATGCCTGAATGGTCAGCACCCGAGCTAAACACTTTGGGAAGAAGAGGAGATCAGGGCGGGAGGGGGGGGCTGGGGAGGGAGGGAGTCTGAAGTGGTGATTAGTTCAAACAAACAAGAGTAAACAAATTTTCTCAAAAGGAAAAAAGAAAATACAAAAGGCCCCACCCATCCCAACAAGGGAAAATAAGTTAATATGACAGCATGTGTTAAATGCCACAACAGGGGCTGGAAGAGACCAATCCCATCTTGGAGAGAAAACAAAACCAAATTCCTTCAATCATTTTGTAGATTTCTGATCTAGTGCCATTATCATCCCCCTATTCGTTTATCAGCTTGAGGAAACTTGTCCTTTTCTCTCTTTCTGCTATCTCAAAATTGAGCTTATTCAAAGTTTGGGGAATTTTGACTCATTCTGAAACTGTGCTTGGAAACACATGAGAAGTTTCCCTGATGGAATAGAAATAATGCCTTCAAAAATTAATTCATGGAGACTGAATGGTGGGATGTGAAGTCTGAGTCTGAGTTTTTCTTTTTTCTTTTTTCTTTTTTTCTTTTAGTTTCACATAGGGTAATAATTTTTTTACCTATTCTAGGTCTGAAAAATAAAACATTAACAATGTATATCAGTATGTTTGGAATAAAGGTGGCATCTGAATGGAGAAAAAAAATGCAATTAACATGAAAGATAAACCTAATGTTTTTCTTTCTAAATGCTTAAGCACATTCTTGCAAAACTGTTAATACACAGTATTGCTTCTGCTCAAACCCAGGTATTTCAAATATGTTTGTATATTTGTCTCATTCAAAATGGGAACACCTGTTCAGTCTTCTATTTAATAATGTCATTTTTGTGTTTGCTTTGTTAAAAAAGGAGAAAAACAGGGAAGTACATGATGTTATATCTTAATAATTTAAGATGTATAAAGAATCCAGGAGCTGGATTCTTTTCCTTTTCATCCAGTTTTTTTATATTTATTCATAATTTAAAATGTACAGAATTCATTGAGACTCTTCCATCAAGTAAACCTACATGAGGCTACAGCTTCCTTTCAAATTCTTGAGTTCAGTTAAGTGGAAGACTAGACCTCCTGCTTTAAAATTAGAAGAAACTGATTGTAGCACATGTACTAGAACATATGGATGGTGGAACATGGCTGCGATTCTGAGGGCCTATGGTTTAGGAAAGCCCAAAAACAATTCCACAGACTGGCTCTAGTGAAAAAGAAGGAAGACGCCTCTACCTACTTCAGTTGATTGGTTATGTACACCAAGGCAGTGACTAACTGACCAGCTTAGAGATAGACTATGGAAATGTAACACATTAACTGGTTTACACAGAGCTTCTTCCTCAACTAACTGAACACTGTGGCCTTTTTCTTCTCTGCTGATTGGCTGGTGGCAAAAATGAAGAAAGAGGAGTGGTGGCAACAATAGTTAGGAATAGGAGGTGGCGGTGTTACATTGGAAGCAGTGGCATTGAGAGGGAGAAAACAGAGGTGATAATAAGAACAAGATAAGACAGCAACTTGAATAGGAGGTCAGTCAGAAGGAGCTATCTGCCATGAGAGCATGCCCAGGGCCTCCTCAAACCTGGCTGAGTTGTGCTGGCAACTCTGTTATTGAACATATATCCATATGCTCCCTTTTTAGGCTCCTATGATTTAGGAGGTAAGAGGGAAATGTGGCAAACTGCAATTCAGGGATATCTTTTTTTCCTAATCAAAGCACTATCAGAGTAATTATCAGACATTACTTGTGAGGTGATAACGAGGCTTTCCAGTTTTATTTTTTATTATGGCAAATTAGAGAGAGGCTGTTAGAATGAAGAAAATTATTAAGTAGATGGAGGATACTTGCTTTTGTGAATACCATTTCCACTTTATTCTAGCAGCTTAAACAATAATATTGCTGCTTTTCTTCTTTGTTGCATCTATGTGGATAAATCATATGACTGGGCAATTCTTCGAAGGGATGTTTCACTTTGACAAAGTTTTGTAGGAAGCATTCCCTCAAAACAGTTTTTCAAATGACATGACCCCATGCTTCTACACAGTGGAGCATCTGCTATGGGAAGTGCTGGGAGAAGTACTTTGTGCCACATGAATCACATTAAGGAAGAGAAGCATGTCAGCCCCACACCTCAACAAAGCAAATCCTGCCCACCTCACACTGCTCTAATATAATGCCTGGTCCCCTGCAAAATTTACCACTACATCTCAGTTTCAGATTTTTAAACACGTTATCCACATAATACAGAACTGGAACAGATGTGAAGAAAAGCAACCAAAAGGGTCAATGGGAAGAGCATGCAGGACTTCTTATTCAGTGAAGACAAGCACAGCTACAATCTTATATTCACTAACCTGGAAGAAGAGTCCCACTGAACATAAAGGGGCTTACCTTGGAAAAGACATGTATAGTCTTGCGTTGTATGGGAGTACATGATGGAGATTTTTAACATAAAACTTGATATGGAGAATGTTAGTAGAGAGAAAAACTTCATTCCTCTCTCATAACACTAAAACTTAGAAACCACCAGCAAAACTGATTGGCAGGACAGGAAAAGGAAGTATCTGCACTTGCATCAATTTTATGAAGCTCAATGTTCACAATGTGTGACAACCCTCCCTAGCTTGAATGGATTTAAAACAAGGCTACATAACTTTTCCCAGACTGAAAATCACACTATATTTTGAATGTCATGCCAGAACTATGCTCTGAAAATGAGGAGTAAGACCAAACTACATTGGAGTTCATTTAATCAAAATTAAATATACTTAATATGACCTCACTGATCATGGATTGAATCATTTCCCCCTTCAGTCTCATTAAATATTTTGGGGGGTCTTGTGGGCCACACCCAAAGCTTTCAGAAGCCACATGTAGCCTTGGGACACATTCAGGACATCTGCCTCTGGCAACAATTTGGAATTTCCAGGTTCATCATCTTAGGACATCCTGCTGGCCTGTGTATGAAGCCATGACACTGAGCTGGTGATCTTTTACTTCCATGCCTTAAAGTGGTTACATAGAGCACTTCTAAAATTGAATAATAAATACTGGTCTTGGAGTCCATGTCAACTTATGTTGGTCTATTGTAATTGGAGAACTTGAGATTGTGGCTCAAAGGGATTTTTTAAAGTTCTCCCTATTCATTATGGTCTTCAAAATCAAAGGAATAGAAAAGAAAAATGAATGCTATAACCAATGACTAGTGAAATTCTTTTAGCTATATTAGGCTCTAAAGGCATTCTTGGTGGCTGCTCCATGTTTTGGAATTCCCTGCCAACAAAAATCAAGTAAGCTCACTCTCTATTATCTTTCTACAGTCAGGCAAGACCGTTTAATTCCTGAATCGGCAGTTCTTTGATGTTACAGGCTTACTTCTTGCTGAGTTGGGTACCTGTCTAGTTTAATAATGTGTTTTTAATTACTATATGTTTTATTTTTGTTTTTAACTGATTTAACTTGTCCATGGAATAGTGGAAGAGTACATTAATTAAATGAAAAGTATATTGATTGTAATATGGGAATCCTCACTCTGAGGATTTGAACAGCTTAATTCTATTCTATTTGAAGTGAATCACATTAGATTTTAGTAGAAATAATGATGTGCATTTACTGGATCCATGCACCTTCAGAATAACTACTTCTTTGGAGCCCCTTTTCCTATCAACACCTTGAAAACTTTGGTACAATTTAAAGTAGGCTGCTGCAATACAAATGAAACATATGCAAAAATGTTCTTACATAACATTTTGCAGAATTTGATGCATTGAATTGCTACATAATCTACATACACAAAATTTTGGGAAGCTCCTAGTTCCTAGGTTCCAACTTACTCTTACATAGCTTTCTTCTTTACACAGCATATAATTAATTGTGGGTTAGGGTTTAGTTTTAAAAAGAGAACTAACACATTACATAGAATGGCACTATCCATAGTTCCTAGTCTTGATGGCTAACTACTACTTTCAGAATAATGGGGAGCATAGTTTAAATATCAGTTTCCAGGGGATAACAATGGAAGAGGGCAATATTATTGTTCTGGCTGTAACTTGGTCAAATACCTCTAGTCTGCTACTGTGTGACCCATAAAGTGAACAATATGGGCTTCTCACCTGTTCTAGAAACATCCTTCTAGTTTTATTATGGAGATACCAGATAAAAATCCAGATGACCACTAGATCCAGATTACTACTAGATAACAGCACAGAGATTTCTGATCTAGTGGTCATCTGGACCACTTTTTGCAGCATGGACCTGGTAAACTCTGGTACTTAGGTTCTTAAACAAGAGTCATAAAAAAGAATGTCTGAAAATTTTGTTGCTCATATACTGCACAAGAAAACATATCAAAATGTATTCAAAAGTATATTATCATCATCTTTACTACAGTCATTTCTGAGGAAAGCTGGTGGAGGTTTTGTAAGATGCGTGCTTTCCTGCACATTCTTAGTCAGGAATGTGCTTTGCTGCACATTCTTTTTAAGATACCTGTAGACATGACCAAAAACATTGAGCAAGAATCTTTAGCATCATTATTTTGGCCCCTTAGGCACAGAGTTTTTATTTATGTATTTATGGAAATATATAGGTTGTCCAAAACTGTTATGACTCTGGTTGGCTTACAAAATAATTCAGTAAAAACAAAGTTAACTGTTTTATTGTCTTATTTTGTAAGCTGCCCAGAGTCATGACAGATATACATAACTTAACAAAGAAAGTTCAGTTAAACCAACAACTATTCAACTGATTGAAACATCATGCAAGGGGACTGTCAGCCACTCTAGCCCAAGTCCCTAGGGAACAGCCAGGTTTTAGGGGCTCATTTAAATATGGCCAGGGTGGGAGCTGCGGAATCTTGGAAGAAATGGAATTCCTGAGAGGTTTTAACCACAGCTTGTCTTCATAATGTATTGTCTATTAATTGGATTATAAACTAAATTCCAGTGAATGAATAGCCATACTTCAATATACTTGGAAAATTTTAGCCCAGCAATTTATCTTAATTTCATCTCTGAAACACTATGTATTTCTTAATGTTTACTAATTAGCACCTCATACCATTTACAAGTGGGACCTGCAAGAAAAGATCAGAATTCTAGCCACACTATTTTATTTGTTCTCCCCATTCAGTTGGATTTTTTCTCAACCATTCAGTTAGCATTCCACAACCACCAAGCATATTCTGTTTGGATTTTCCCTATTAGGGTTTGACTTCTGAGTACATCTGCAAACCTTAGAACTCCTCTGAGTCTGATAAATCGTGTGTGTGTATAAGAGACAATGTTGATCAAAGATATTTTTGCTGCATAAGGTGGAACAAATGGTAAGCTATGGATCCACCTAAGCCAAGTCAATATTTTATTTTATTTTATTTTATTTTATTTTATTTTATTTTATTTTATTTTATTTTATTTTATTTTAATTATTTGCTTCCTTTGAGTCAGGTTTGACTCCTGGTGACTGCCTGGCTAAGTCCCTGCAGTTTTCTTGGCAAGGTTTTTTGGGAGTGGTTTGCCATTGCCTCCTTCCTAGGGCTGAGAGAGAGTGACTGGCCCAAGGTCACCCAGCTGGCTTTGTGCCTATGGCAGGACAAGAACTTACAGACTCCTGGTTTCTAGCCTGATGCCTTAATCTCTACACCAAGATTAAGATTACACTTAATCTCTTGGCTCTCAAGTCAAGAGATACTGAATACAAAACCAACAAGGAGTTTTCCCTCAAAGGATAGAAAATGCATGCACCTGTTT